>NW_021604564.1:9194264-9208884 GCF_004785775.1 Grammomys surdaster | reverse complement strand
TCTCTCTCTCTCTCTCTCTCTCTCTCTCTCTCTCTCTCTCTCTCTCTCTCTGTGTGTGTGTGTGTGTGAGTGTGTGTGTGTGTATGGGTGCATATGTTAGAACATATGTGTAGAGATAATAGGACACTCTTTAGGAGTCAATTTGCTTCTTCCAGCAAAGAGTCCTAGGATCAAAATCAGTTCACCAGGGTTGGTGTCAGGCACATTTTACTGGTGAGCCAGCCATATCTGCTGCTCTGGATTAGATAATTCTAGGAGGAGGAGAGCACTTTATCCATTTTAGCACTTTTCCAACTCTTAGAGTTGGACATTTTCTGGGGCAGCATTGTCATCACTCAAGTTACCTCTGCATTAAATGCCCTATGCTAACATCAACAGAAACAGAAAATATCCACACATTTTTGAGACACAAAGTTGGATATATGCTCCAGCGCTTGTGTATACTGCAAAATGTGTATATTAATGAGCCTCTTATCATAACAATATCAATTGCCTTCTCTGCAGTCAAATGTCTTCACAATATGAAACCATTGTCTCTAGCTATACCTCAAATATGAAATCACGTACAACATATATGATGTCTGGAGGAGAAGTTGAGATTGAGAGTTGAAACTTTACAACTCCACTATCAAAAAAGGAACAAAAAAGATTTGCAAAGGAATTATGCCATATGAAGTTTTTCTTGTATAGATAGTAATTATATTATGATAATATTAGTTGTATTATTGTGATTTAGAAAAAAATTCAAATGCACTTAAACTTAGAGAAGTGTTTTGTTTTTGTGAAGCTTTCATTTTTCAGAAAACAGTTTGTTACATTTATATTTTTCAGATAGTAAATGAGCATCCCAAGTGCTTGTGTGCTTGAAATTAAATTATTCTTAGACAGAGGATAATGGTATCTCACATCAACATTCTGCATATAAATACTTATGATTCACCCAAGATAATTAACTTTTAAGTGTGTAGAACACTCTAAAAAATTGCATTAATGGTGATATATGTATAAAGATATAATATAAAAATACCAAGAAGGTTCTTTATTTTGAACGAGGGCTGCACCTCTAGCTTACAAATTCATAATAATCTATAGTATATCACAATTTAATTTTGCTCTTTTATTGAGTCTTCCAAGCATAATGTTGAAGGGCAGGCAGAAAATCTTAATTAATCAAGATTACAAAATAGAAACTGCATGTGCAATTGTTTAGTTTACATAGTTACCTTGTTAGGCACAATGACTAATCACAGTTCTCTAAAATCTAGACAACATGGCTGAGTTTCTCTATCCATGTTCTTTATCAACATCTTTCACTTTCATGTGTTTTACCTTTGCCAAAGCTTTAAGATCATGTATATTAAGTAGATTTGAGGGTTCTATAAACTTTCTAGATGGTTTCTAATTGCTTCTAGCCTATTGGTCTACTTCACATAACAAAGGTTATCCAAATAAATAAAATCAAAATTCACTTTCTAAACTTTATTTTAAAAATGACATCTTTGATGCTATAAGAAAATGAAAACAAAAAAAAAAACAAAACACAAAAAACAAAAAAACAAAAACAAAACTAAAACGAACCCAAACCCAAAAACCAAACCCAAAACAAACAAACAACAATAAAAACCAAGGTACTTTGAACTCCCTGCTTCATTACTAGGACCTTGAGACTACATAGTGATGGCTAATGGAGCCACAGTTAGTAGAGTTAGCTCTGCAATGGAAAAAATAAAGAAGGAGAATGATGGAGATTAAGGGTAAGAGACAGAGATAGTTGGAGGGATTCTTATCCACTAAGGAAAGCAGTCATATATGAAGCTAAATCCATTTAGGTAGTCATAAAAATTTTGTGCTTGATTTTCAATGTCTTAAAACCAAAAACTTCTAAGTGGTATAGACAATAGAAGTTGAATAAAAGGACAAAACACCAGCACTAATCTTAGAGGGTCAGGATACAAACAGAAGAGAGCAGGACATTCTATGGAGATTTCTTAGGAAGAAACCAAAGAGTCAGAGAAACTGTCTTTGCCTCACCAAAGACAGATCATTTGTATTGAATAAAGCATTGGATACTTTGGATTTCTTTTCTTGGTCTCTCTTTGGAGAGCCTATATACTAATATAGTACATTCTTAGTCATTTTTCTTAGTGTTCTTAATATTCAACCAGAATACTAGTTTTAAATATTAATTTGAGCTCATGTTTAAGATCTGTGAATACAGTGAAAATATTGAAGTTCAAAATTATAGGTTGATATAACTAACATGGAAAAAACACACACATCAAGTTTAAAAGAAGAATTTTGGTAAACTAGATAAATTTAAAAGTTGGAGGGAGAATGTTAAGTTATAAAATTTATGAATAAAGACAAGTTTTTATATAAGTAAACTACGTAAACTACAAACATATCAACTCAAATATAGAGGAAAATGTTGACATAGCTCTGATTTCCTTATTCAAAATTTAACACATTCTCTGAGGAAAATTAATTAATTTCATTAAAATAATTTAACAACACTTAATTGCTCATGTCATTTATGGTTTATATAATTTTCAATGTGTTATAAATAGCTATGTTTTAGTTTGCTAGTGGGTGCTTAAAAATCATTTACATTTTTTAGCAAATATTTCATTATGTAGTTCACATACTAAAGTTACAGATTTTTTTATTATTTTGTTATTATACAAAAAATTGTCAACAAATAGTGCATTGTAACAATTAAAGCATAGTTCTTAAGAAATGTTCACTCATTTGGATTCATAGATATATTTTTAGCTACATATGATGCTAATGGAACTGTTAGTAGTATTCATATTAGTCTTAAGATTGCTCCATGAGAGTAAGATGTAGGAGACTATGTATATATCATTAAAACTTGTAGTCTATCATTTATTCATCCTGTGATACAATATATGTTCTTAGACACTGTAGTGTTATAGAGCTGATAGACTGTTATACTTTGATATATTTATAACATATAAGTCACTAAACTTTTTAGCCATAAGTGGTAAAAGAACGTAAGTAGGATATTTTTTACAGAAGAAAAATTACAAATATATTTTGCAATAGGGTTTCTGTGCTAGTCATTTTCTAATACTGTAATAGAAATATTTGAAATGAAATAAAATTGCTTCATTTTGGCTAACAGTGATAGGGTTTTAGTTCATGGTCAGTTTGCCACTCTACCTTACATCTGTAAAGAAGGATCATTTTGGAGCCTATCAAGAGAGGTTTCTTATAAAACCTTCTTATAAAGGAATGAGAGAGAAGGTAGGGGAGGGAGTCCTTTTATCTCCTCAAGGATACATCTGCAGCAGTCAAACTTGATGCCAGGAAGCTCACTTCCTCCTGCAATTGCTATTGTCTTCCAAAACTACCACATTCTAGAGATCAAGCCTTACATATACACATCATAGGAAGCTCTTATCCAGACTTTAGTTTTATTACTTTTAGTTACCAATATGAAAAGAAATATCTAGGACTAAATGGGTATCATTTTACTTTTCGTGCGCAACTCTACAGAGCATATATCAGCAATATATTACATCACATTAGTAGAGACATGTCTGGCTCAAAATGAAGGCTAGATGTTAGGAATTGCTATACTCCTCAGCCGTGACACCTTTTTTTTTAAAATGTTCAAGCAGCCAACTGCTCAGTGAACCTAGGAGTCTGGGCTGGAAGCTAAGAGTAAGCTGTGGAACTAAAGATCAGCATTCACGAGTTGCCAGTCTGAAGTCCTCGATAAAAGGGAAAAGAGCTTCAGAATTCCCTTTGAAGGACTGTTCATGAAGGATCTGAAATAGAGAACACAGGTGTGAGACCTATTGTCCAAAGTCCACAGACAGTTGAGTCCTGGGGAGTGAAGGTAGGGTTTACCCAGGGTGACAGTACTGTCATTTGCCTTGAACTTCCCAGGTTTCTAGTGTTCTATTTCATCTGTTATCTACTGGAAAAGATTCACCATTTTTTTTGTTGTTGTTGTTTATAAAACCCTTAAAGGCAATCTAAGATGCTCACTTTGAAACAAAATCATTCTCATCTATACTATTCAATGTTTTAGTGTGATTTTTTTGTCATTTTTGTAGCCTTCTTAAATTCTTATCTTCTTGTTTTTAAGCTTTTCTCTATTCTTGGCAAATTACAGAACCTCCAACTAAACTTTGGAGTTTATACATGTGATAAAATATAATATAACATATGCCATCAATTTTGATGATGCTTTCACAATGGACAAGTGTGATTTACATAGTTACAGCCTGCTGGAAATTCCTTGCTGTCTCTCTCTTTTTATATTCTGCTACACTACAACAGTTTTTTGGTTATTGCTTTTTTCACAGATGTTCAAATATGTTTTGTATGTTGCATTTTTAAGCTGATAAGACCTATGATGTCTTATCCTTAAGTCTCTGTACCAACACACACGCTTCCTTAGTAAGTTACTGAGGTTGCTCTCGGGTTCAGTCACCTCTCTTAGTGCTCTTATCAGGCTTTGCTATGTCCTTGCTACTAGACACTAAGACATGAAATCTCTCTGACCAGGATAAATAAATTAAAATTCATTAGAAAACATTGTCTATCCTTTCTTTCTTCCTTCCTTCCTTCCTTCCTTCCTTCCTTCCTTCCTTTCTTTCTTTCTTTCTTTCTTTCTTTCTTTCTTTCTTTCTTTCTTTCTTTCTTTCTTTCTCTTTCTTCCTTCCTTCCTTCCTTTCTACCTTTCCTCCTTTCTTCCTTTCTTCCTTTCTTTCTTCTTTCTTTCTTTCTTTCTTTCTCTCTCTCTCTCTCTTTCTTTCTTCCTTCCTTCCTTCCTTTCTACCTTTCTTCCTTCCTTCCTTTCTACCTTTCTTCCTTCCTTCCTTCCTTCCTTCCTTCCTTCTTTCTTTCTTTCTTTCTTTCTTTCTTTCTTTCTTTCTTTCTTTCTTTCTAATTTCAACTCTTTTATGTTTTTCTTGTAGTCTAGGTTTTGATCTGTGTCCTATAGGTATTAGAAAAGATTTAGACCATGTAGTTTACAGGTAATATTCTATGTAGTAAATTTGGTTTAAATTTCTCTTTCGGACTGATCAAATAATCTGTATCTTGGTACTCTGAAAAATATGCTTACTGTGAGTTTAATTTGTTTATTACTTTGGAGGGCCAATTTTTACTTTATATGTTTTGAGCTCACTTCTTAAGAGATTAAGATCCAAACACTTGTTCTGTTTAGCCGACTCACTCACAGAATAAATTGACATTCTTTCTGTCTAGCAACGTATGCCTTCAATTGTGCTTAACGTGAAAATTATTTAGCCTAAAATTACTTGTTGTTTTGTTTATTTTTGGTATTTGAGTAACCTTATGCTATACTTGTTTTTTTGCTTTTAAATTTTCGAAGTCTTAATGTTTGTTTGAATATGTCTCAGTAATTATAAATTATTGTTGAAAATATTTTATCTCAATCCAGAGTTTTTACCCCACTTTTGGCCACTTAGTTCCCTGATAAAAAAACACACAACCTTTATATTTAAAAGCCTTAATCAGCACAAGAGTTGGGCAGATATCTATCTTCTATGGTATTAGGTCTATTTCCCATCCAATAGTCCCATTAAGTAATTTGCCATGTGTCATCTGAGCTGCTCTTAACTCTAATTAGTCAAACCTCATGGTCATTATTTCAAGGTTCTTACACTATGGCTGCTTCTCTTCTCTCCACCTTCTTTTCTCCCACCTTGTAGTTCTCCTCTGACCCCAAGCCCAGGAATTCTCAACCCTACGTATGTCTCTTCTTCCCAGTTATTCACCGTCAACATGTTTATTTACCAATTGCAGCTAACTTGGGTGGCAACATCTCATAGTGTTACCTGGGTCTCCATGAGGTCTCTGGGAGCAACCAGTCTTTAGCATAGCAAAAGACTAAACTTCAGTAAATAATTTACATTTCAAATGCAGAGTTCTATACTTGAACTGGAGCATTTGTTCAAATACATTTAATATAATTCCTATATTATTAGGTTTCTGAGCTTAATTTGGCATTTCTATCTAGAACATATGTTTTTATTTTTATGTTCAGATTTCATATCATTATATTTTTCCTTGTGTAGATAAGACATTTTCAATATTCTCTGTTTTCTTAGAGTTGCCAGAATAATTTCTCCCTAGGAATCTTTTTTTATCCCCTTTTACTTCATGAGAACTAACTTTCTTTTTTTTTCTCAATACAGCTAAGTAAGGCAGCCCATTATATTACCTGCTTCATAGAGGGACAGGCATTGTTTTCTGTCATTAGAATGATCAGTTTATTAGGAGAAAGGGAGATCTTTCTTTAATTTCAGTAACCATCATTTTGCATAACCAACTTGAGATTGCCAACAA
The DNA here is from genome assembly GCF_004785775.1 of Grammomys surdaster. NCBI lineage: Eukaryota > Metazoa > Chordata > Mammalia > Rodentia > Muridae > Grammomys > Grammomys surdaster. Next base: position 9,202,536 of record NW_021604564.1, on the reverse strand, counting down.
GAAGGAAGTTTCACAATCAGTACACAAACAGCAAATTAAAGTGATGTGGATGCTTCTAAATAACACTAGAACTTCAGTTGTCAGATGACCTCTGTGCAGGACTCATAACCTCTAACTACCTTTTACACCTTACAGGGCTATTGGGAAAGTCTCTCAGATACATCAAATTCCCTTAGCTTCTAAACAGACCCATTATATAATTTATTAATCTAATTAAATTTTGACCCAATAATGGTTTAATATTTACTGTTTCTCATATACTCTTATCAAAAGTTTTTTAACATTGTAAATTAGTTTTACTGGGAAATTTAGTCCAGTATCCCAGCCTACTATATTACTAGTAAAGAAAAGCATTGCCTCTCTGTGTCTTTGTAACAAAACTAAATGAGTTGTTGTTTATACAAAGATTAATTGACTTACCATATAAAGTGGTATCATAAGAGTAAATAATATACTAAAAATGAACACTACATGGCCATTTAGCCAGTGGACCATGTTGAAGATATAGTACAAAGCCATATAGAAAAGTTACATCATTGCTGCTACCACATACTTGGCCTAATAATTACTTCTATTTCTAAATCCAAACAGCTGTGACTTGTGAGGACAATTACAGGCATCATCAGCACTCTGAGCTTCTAAGAGAGAAGCTGTGTCTTATGGTTAAGCAATGTATTCTTTGCCAGTGAGAAGTCATCTAAGGAGAGTGATATAAAGTTAATCCTTCAATTTTTCATATCCACAGCCTATTGATCATTGCTGAAGCTTTCCATTGCCTATGCTCTACCTGAATCCAACATTCTGGGAGCCAGAATGATGGGGTTCACAAAAGCCATTCTCCTGGGCCACTGGCATGAAAAATCTGTGAACAATAGATTTTGATAGACAAATGGGAGCTGTGTAGATCAGGCAGTTTTCCAGAAGATTAGTTTTCTGATGGATTCTGTGATTTGTGACTTGTAGAGGTTTGGTAGAATGATGTGGGAAATCAACAAATTTTCTCAAATTTCATTCTTACAAAAAAGGTTTTGCTTTACTTTCTGATAGCTATAGTCATTAAAATATTTCTTTTCTTATACAACATTACTAACTAAAAGGAAAATGTATATTTTTTCAAATGCAAATGTGAATGTGTGAATATGGGTGTGAATGTGTGTTATTTGTTTACTGGAAATAAGGCTAGCTAGATTTCTTGAAAAATGATTAGCTACACTGCCATAGGATATCAGCTAATATTATGCTTTTTCTGTAAATAGTTGATGTTTTTAAAAGATTTCCAAACACCAATTATTGAAAGCAAAAGTATATAGCAACCTTTAATCCCCATGAACTGTAAAAACCTGAACACACACACACACACAGAGCAAACCCCTACTCTTAGAAGAAATCCTATTTTTAATTCACCTACAAAAAGTTTCAAGCACAAGGAATGGACAAGATTTCTATTAAAATCAGAAAACAGAAAGAACTGTGTCTAGGAAAGCAATGGAAGCTTAATTACTATAATTGAAATTCGAAGATGCAGCAAGTGCAATTCTTCAGATTTCTGTGAAAAGCTTTGGGGTATTTCCAAAATATTTGCTATTGTTGGTTGCAAACAATGCCTTGCTAGGGTTGAGAGCCAGAGACTAAGAACCAGTTGACCTTAATGATGGGAAAAATGAAAGACACTGTTGTCTTTGGACTGTACATCTGTAGCAGCTATCTTTCTGAACCAGGTGGAATTAAGGAATAGAGAGGAGGACTCTTTCTCATGTCTCTCAGCTCGGACACAGCTCACTCTATTTGAATAGAAATGTTTCTGATTGAATAAAATGTTTCTGAGTGAATAAAATTTTTGTCATGTTGGAATCCTTTGAACTTTGGATGTCATATTTTAAAGGTGTCATTTTGCAACATGAAAGATGGAAACCATTTAGTGAAGTGAATTGGATAGGTAAATTAAGTAACTGGACATTCACAGAGGTGTGCACCGAGTATATAAATAAAAAATTGTAACTGATTTTTTCAAAAAATTTCTCAGGCAAAAATTCAAGAGTTAAATTTTTTATTTTGAAATAAAATTTGTATTAATGAATGTTTGAAAGTATAATTAATGAATGTTTGAAGTTACACACACCTTAATGACAAGACTCCCCACCACTTGTAAATGTAAAACATTTAATTTAAAAATGTTGAACACTACAATATATAAAATAGCTATTATAAATGCACATAGTGTATTCTATAGCTGCCAGGTTTACTTTTTTTTTTTTTAAAGGAAACTGTTACACTGTGGCTAAAACTTGTATCTTCAACCTTTGAAAAAGCCCACGTTCTATCACAGTGATGTATGGTTAAACACTTGGATCAAGTCATAACCAGTTTTATTGCAAAAGGACTCTGTACACATTTATTAATTCTAGTACCTTAATAGCTAATTAACATACAGAAACACGCATCATGAGAAGCAAGAAGTATCACCCATCCCTTCTGCATATTAGCAACTTGTCACTCCTGAGCCACAGTGCTCACATCACTGAGGTCTGTGAACAGTCACTCTTCACATTCATCCTGAGTGAAAGATGGAATGACTTAAGTACAAATGCAACATATTATAAACAATTTCTTACAAAAAAGTCACAAATTAAACCAAAGTATTTTTCAGAATTTACTACAGAATGCCATAAAAACCGCCTCAACTTAAGCTCTCTCCCCCCATATCCGGGCATTTCCTGACTAGACTGCATTTGTTTTTAACAAAGTAGAAAAATGCTATGCGTATTAAACCTTGCATAAGTCCTCATTCTACCACACGTTCACCAACCTCTGACCCTCTGGCTGGTAACACAACACTAACGGGGATTTTATTTATAAGGGCTCTGGAGTAAAATAACAAGCTATTCACACCAGCATCTGTTACTAATCTATTTAGTGCAGCTTCTCATTGTGTTGTTTGGTCTTATGCCTAGATTGAGTTTGGTTTTGTTTCTTTTTAATCTTTAAGGGGAAAAACTGTACAAGGTTTGTTTTTCCTTGTGGAGTTTATAAACATGGGGTAAGAATACAGCTTCAGCTTATTGGACCTCTGCCAATGAAGATGGGTTAGGTTACACCTGGTTACTATCCTGGCCAAAAAAAAAAAAAATCCCTTTTATAGAGATGGCCTTCAAGTGGTTTTTAAAAGTATCCTATTGAAGTTTTTAGGTCAATTATGTATGTTGACTAAATTTACAAATAAAAACTTGTTTATTCAAAAAAAGAAAATACAATAAAAATTACATGTCTCTTAGGTACAAAAAAGCAAACTACAGACAGAGTTGCTCCTACATCTTAACCCTCCCATAACAAATAACACAAGCATTATAAAGAATAACACAACATTATAAGCAAGAGTACAACCATGATAAACAATAACACAAACATAACTTTTAACAAAACCATTACAACAAAAACTACAATGATTATACCCAATAATACAACTATGATAACCAATAACATAACCATTATTACCAATAACGTGATCATTATAACCAATAATACAATCATTTTAACCAATAACCACCATTATAACCAATAGCACAGCCATTATATCCAATAACACCTTTCTGCTACACACTCAACTGGTACCCTTCAACTGGAGTCTATCAGTTCAATAATGTCCCAGTTGCAGGAATCTCAAATCAGGTTTATGTACTGCTCAGAACTGCTCCATCTCCCATTTTCTTGAATCTGACTTTTCTTATTTCAGCCATTGCTTCTTTCATTTTCGAGACAAATTCTTTGAATTACCTTGTTTGCAACTTTCCAATTAATACTTTCAGGCTTTGAAATCTGGCAATAGCAATGCTATGTCTTTCCCATTGATTCTTCCTAATGATAAATGGTGTCATTTTGCTGTATCACTGGACCTACTACTACTACTACATGGAATACCTTGCTTAAGTTGTTGTATTTATTAAAGGTACACATTTCCACTTTTCTTTTTCAGACCATGTCTGAACTGATGTATCCATCCTGCCTACATTTCTACTACTTCTACCTATTAGTCTTCATTATTGTTGGAGCGATGACCTAATTACTGATGACATTGTTGAGTTACAGATACCAATTTCATTCCACGGAGAAGGAAATTTTCTAATTTGATTGGAATTTTCTTTATTTATAAACATTACCATTGAATTATTATTTAATTAGAATTTATTTTCCTAACTAATTCAATAAGTTATAATATAATACTACCTTTGCTGATGTTAGGCTTGACAATTTTATTATAGAAGTTTGCTACCATACTTAAGTTCAGAGTTAACAGTATAAACAAACTCATGAACTGATCACACAACTTTAGGCAAAGTTTCTTTTTTAGCTTTTGCTCTAACACATTACCAACATGCTGCCCCTATTACCAAAGTTTTCCTGAGCAAATTTCATGTATTTCAATGAATGCTTCAGTATGCATTCTAAAAGATAAGGGAATGAAAATCCTATAATCGCCACCCTAATCATGTTTAACCAGATTAGCATTCTGTAAGTTTCTCCTGTGCTTCAAGTTTAAATATCTATGTTTTCTATAAAGAAATACTGGTTTCTCAAATCAGAATTTAATTGAAGCCTACTTGTTGAATTTGATTATTAGTTCTTTAAAATTCTGAAAGTTGTTAAAATAACAACTATGCCTTTCCCAATGGCAATTAATTTTAATTAAATAGTTTTGCTGTCCTACATATCGACTTGTCTTCCATGTGCCGAGCCAGTCTCTAATATTTGCCATTGTCTCTCTTTCACTTGAATTAAAAGATAGTGTTATTATTTCCTCACCCCATCATTTCTACTAAACTTCCCCCTCAATTCACACCCTTTTCCTCTTTAAACATCATTGTTACACACACATATAAATGAATACACACATAAATACAACATGTTGAGTCTATACATTATTACCTGCATCCATTTGTTTCTAGAGCTGACATTTGGCTTTGGATAGCCTGATGGGATTCATCACTGAGGAAGACTTGGGTTTTATATGTCCATAGATAGATAGATAGATAGATAGATAGACAGATAGATAGACAGACAGACTGACAGACAGAGATAGTTGAGATACATATATATATATATATCACGTTTTTTCATTTCATGTAAGTCCTTTTCATGACAAATATTTGCTTCTCATGATATTACATGTTCTAAGTAGTGGGATCAGTTTGTCTGTATGTAATAAGTTGATATTTCTCCTCCTGTCTCCAAAGTATACTCTTCTCACCTCATTACAGTCTGACAGGCCAGACACTCACTTTTAGAAACTGTTCTTCCTACACTAATGTTCTGCCTCTTCCTGTGATAAAGTAGTTACCAAATCCTCAGATTCCAGTTGTGAGCAGTGCATGTTGTCAGCTCCTACATTCACCTATATTTTCAGTGTGCTTCCCTAACCTCATCAGTTCCCCAGATTGTGTTGTAGGGCATGGCTAGCATTAAAGAGGCAGAGACAAGTGGATCTCTTTGAGTTCAAGACCAACCTGGGTCTTTTTCTCACGCTCTACATGCGTCTCCTGCTGCTGCCTCCAGTCTTTCTCTCCCTGCCTACCACCCCACCCTTGAGTCAGTCCTCCTGCTGCTGCTCTTGTCTCTGTCTTTCCCTGCCTGCCTCCCACCCGTGTGTGTGTCTTCACAGGATACTTGCTTTGAACTTTGGCAACTTTTAATTCTTTTTTCCTGTCTTTTAAATTTTACTCTAAAATAAATTGGTGTTTTTCTTTTCTTTTTCTATATTTTCTTTAATTCTTTTTGCCATTTGTCCCTCTTTCATATACTGCTACTGATATTATTTATAAAGCTCCCATTTTTATTCATTATATCCTTTGGTTGTACTTGCTTGGTTTCTGTCTCTATCACCTCTGTTGATTCTCTGGAAGTATTTCTCCATGTTAACTTCAAGACTTTGTATCTATTCTTTTTTCATAATTGATTTGTCTTTTGGTATGTTTCTTAGAATTATTCTACTTTATATAAAAATTATTTAAGTATTGTAGCCTTGTTTCTCATTATTAACCTGTTCTGGTGTGTTCCAGTGTGTAGTTACATTTACGGCATCACGTGTGTTAAAATGTGGGGACTTTGTGGGGTGCATTAGTTGTCTTTTGTGCTCTCTTATTTATTGGGCACGTGCATCACATATGTGAGCTCTTGTGGCCATCTATATAACATTTTACTCTCTTACGACTTATGCACAGGCAGAGCTTAAGGTCAGGACCCAGTCTGCATCTTCCTGAGTCAATGGGCTAAGTGGCAATTTCTCCAAGTATTACAAAACTATTCTAAAGCACCTTCATTTTCTGCCGGTTCAGTGGGCAGTTTCAGTATCAAGGGGTTCTTTGTTATTAGATGCTGTTCTAAGAAGAAAAAAATTATCCTTGGGTTTTACAAGGACCATCTCTAGAGATTTAGAGAAGAAAATAAATAACTGAAAAGGAAAGTTTTTGAAATCTCTTTGCAATAGAGCTTCAGCCCAGCAGGCATAGCTAGGCCTGACTAACCTGATTTCTGTCCCACTTGGTAAGCACTCTGTCCTCACAGTGTTTATCTGTGTGATCTGAGTGCATCCTATGGATCCTATCTATATCATATGCACTGTGTTAATGTTTCTCAATATTTTTTTCCATTTGAACATCCTCATATTTATCATCATTTTCTAAGCAATTTTCACTTTAGGAATACTTTTGTTGCTTTCTCTAATTTGTACTGTAGAATGTGCTGCAGAGAGCTAAATTATTCCTTGTCCAAAATAGAGGTTGTCTATTCTTGTTTCTATGACCTGGCAATTTGCCTTGTCAGTGGGTTGTTTACTTTAGTAACTGAAGCAGTGAAAAGTAGACCTTTAGAATGTCAGGTTAGCCAAAATTTTAGAGAGATTTGCTACTAAAATTTTAAGTATGACCATGTGATCAAGGCTCTATTGAAGTGAAAAAATTTACATATATATATCAAATATGTATATGTAATAATACATTAATTTATATCAGGATATACATATATGAGAATATAACTAAATAGAAGAACTGTGAGATTTTGCTATGGTACTATGTCATTTTTTGGACCTGTTCTTTGCAGAGAGCTCTTTAAAGAATTTGTTCTGTTATCTGAGGGATTATTGTGTAAATGAAGCTGTGACTCTCAGCCTTTGTTCTAAAACTGAGCTAATTGGCTAAACTGATGTTGTGATGGTGAAACAACTGCTGTTTCCATCAAAAAACTGCATGAACAGCTGCTTAGGCATAGCTACTCTTCATAGCAGCAACAATAGCTATGAGAAAATTCACCAGAGGAATACAAAGAGAAGGCAAGTTTGATTGGTTACATTGATATTTTGTTGGGTAGTAAAGAGAAGGCTTTAGAAAATAATGCACACAGAATTAGTCCATCAAAATGTATAGCAGTTTGGAGAGTGGAAAGATAGCTCAGTTGATAAAGAGTGTGCTTCATAGGCAAAAAAAATCAAGTTTTAGTCCCATATACCTCTTAACAACGCCTGATGTTGTAGTGCCTGCTAATGATGCTGGTGCTAGAGAGGCAAAGAAATGTATATTCCTAAGGTTCACTGGTCAGACAGCCTAACTTCCTTCAAGAGTTTCAAGTTATTGAGAGATTCTGCCTTAAAATATAAATAGGATAATTCCTTAGAAAAACCTCCTGAGGTGATGTTATCCTTCAGTCTCCATCTACGTGTACACACATGTACATGCTCACCTGAACATATACTCATGTACACATATGTGTGCACACAAGCATGTGAGTGTGTGCACATGTTACACACACAAACACACACAGAGAAACAGAGAGAGACAGAGACAGGAGATTTAATAAATAAAAATCTTATAGCATTGCTAGAGTAATATAAATTCACTACAACTTAAGAGAAGGGTAATAATTTCGTTTAATAGAGAAAACAAGGAGTACTGTTAGAATAATCAACATTAGATAAATTTCAAGTTTGAACATGGAAAATATATACAGAAGCCTTAAACTATTAAATAGTATAAGCCTGGTTGATACTGAATGTTTCTAAAATGTTTTATATTCTATCACCTAGAATAAGGTATAGGTCACAAACAAATCTCACTTCAAACCAATGTATTAGCGGCCTATAGAACTTATTTGATATCCATAATTATGTATTATGGATGTCAAAGCAATACTGGCTATTAAAATTAATTCAAATATATATATATATATATATATATATATATATATATCGGGCAGATGTTTTAATAGAAATGTTAAAAAGTATCTACGA
>NW_021604564.1:9163815-9194164 GCF_004785775.1 Grammomys surdaster | reverse complement strand
GCAACTTGTAAAAGGACAACATTTCATTGGGGCTGGCTTACAGGTTCAGAGGTTCAGTCCATTATTGTTAAGGAAAGAACATGACTGCATCCAAGCAGGCATGGTACAGGCGGAGCTGAAAGTTCAACATCTTTATCAGAAGGCTGCTAGTGGAAGACTGATTTCCAGGCAGCTAGGATGAGGGTATTAAGCTGATGGCCACAGTGATACACTTACTCCAACAAGGCCATACCTCCTAATAGTGCCACTCCCTGGGGCAAGCATATTGAAACCATCACAGGAATCAATATATATTTAATATATAGTAAGGAAAAAAATAAAGAAAATATTTCATATTTGAATCATACCATTTTTAGTAGAAGAGATATTATCCACTTTTTATAATCTTATAGAATCTTTAATACCCTAAAATATTTGGAAGTTTGTATAATCCACATAAGAAAAGTAACCTAGAACAAAGGAGTGGTAATGTTACTAAATAAATATTTACATTAATACATGTATATTTTGTGTATGAAAATTACACCAACTATAGGACATGTCTTGACAAAACTGCTCATTGTAGAAATACACACATCTGTCAACATTGTAAAGTGAAACTTTTTGGCTATCTCCATAGATAACTCCACAATAGATGACTCAACATCTGCTTATGGGAAAACCTCTTAGCAAAGTAAGAATAGGAGTGAATTTCTTAATTTGATAAAAGGCATTCCCAGAACCATATATCAAGAATGTTTTAAAAGATAAAATGTTAAAACTTTCTACTTAAGGTAATAATAAAAGAGAATGATCAAAGAATACTGCTTTTGCCCCATTTTTGCCGTCCTCATGGAGTCCAAAACAAAATAATAGGGTGCTAGCAGGAAGCAATGAGGTAAGGAGATTGCTCAGTGGGTAATATCTGTGATCTTCTCCTTTGGAGGCAGAGACAGGAAGACCCCTATCACTATATCTAGCCTGATGCTAAGCTTCAGGTTAAGTGGGAGACCTTGTATGATAGTAAAGGGAGGCTGGGAAGATGGCTCAACAATTAAAAGAAGGCTAGAAACAGGTCAGTGGTCAATCAAAAACTTCCCACATGAGTTTAAAGAATGGAGACTGTATTCCCAGAACCCAAGTAAAAAGCTGCTTGGGGATATTGGCTTATTAGTTATTTCTGCACTTGGAATCCTCAGAGCAAACTGACTGGTGAACCTAGCCATATCGTGTAGCTGTGGGCTCATCTGAAAGACCCTATCTCAATGATTAAGGTAGACAGTAACCAAAGAAAATACTTGCTATCAACATGAGGTATCCACTGTCAGATACACATGGTATGTGCACATAGACACACACACACATACACACACAGACAAACACACAAACAGGCATATTTCTCAAAAAACATACACATGAATATCAACAAATAGAGTAGTAGAATATGATATCATATGACAACATGTTATCAAACTCTAGTTTCCACAAGTGTTCACACAAGTGTGCATGCTTACATGCAGAAGAACATGTGCACAGATACTCACACATATAAGAGACAAAAGCAAAATCAATTGTCTTCTTTGAAAATTACCAAATTAAGAACTCTATGGACCCTGTGTCATATTGAAGGATAGCTAGAAATTTTCTTATAAATCAAAGATATAAAATTAAAGAGCATTCTTGTTTGCAATACAAATCGTTAAAATTTGGTTGGTGAACCAGACAGCACACAGGGGCTGGTTTGAGGCCCCCTACACACGTATAGCAGAGGACTGCCTGGTTGGGGATGGTTGGGAGAAAATGTGCCTAATCCTTGAGAGACTTGAGGCCACAGGGAAGGGGAAGGTTTGCTAGGGGAGAGCACACTATTAGAGGCAAGGTGGAGGAGGAATGGGATGAGAAACTGTGGGAGAGGGGACCAGGAGAGGGTAACAGCTGGAATGTAAATAAATAAAATAATTTTTAAAAATGGGTGAAATATGTATGAAACCATAAAAATAAACTCAATCATAGTTTTACAAAATTCTTGAGGAGAAAATATAACATTCTACAGATAGACATAAAGGCACATGATAGCAACTAGGAAGTATACCATAGTGAGGACAAAAGAATGAGTATCATTTCCTCAGATAGATTCGTGGGGGCTTTGCAACCCTAAGAAAATACCTCCCAACAATATTTTCAGAAACTTAAAGAATTAGTATTAAATTTCATATGAAAATAACAGTTCAAAGTAATTGTATGAAGATGATGTGATGATGATGCAGAAGCTATATTAATTCAAACACTAGTACCAAGATTAAAAGAAAACACACAGAAAATCTAAAATAAACCCATAAATATTATAAATCTGCATGATTTCAGTTTCAATAAGACAAACTATTTAATAAACTATATAATAACAACTGACGTTCAACAGTCCAATACCTGGATCAGATCTGAAAAATCCAATTTTAGTGTTTCAATCATTTAAGAACGCATGAATTACATGCAATTAAATCAAGAAACTGTTTCTATCTTCAAAAATGTTTATAACACATATTTATTTATTGGAAGGAGCATAAAAGAACCATCAAACATGCCCAAAGGATGTAGGACAATATCTTAAAATCAGTTCTCTCCTACTATGTGGGTTCTGGGTATAGAATATAGATCATCAGTCCAATTACCTTTGCCTACTGATCCAGCCACAAGGAAGTGCTTTCTAAGCTAAACCAAACAAAGTAACCCATCCACAAATTATCAACTCCAGTCCCTAGAAGTTCAGTGCCTTCTTTGTCCTCAACAAGAATTGCACACACATGGTACACAAAAACACATGAATGCAAAACATAAAATAGATAAAATATTTTAAACAAAAAAGTAAAAAAATTAATAGGGATTTATTATACAATCTATGAAAAGAGGGTGTATCATATAAAAATGGATTTTAGAGATATTACTTTGTAAAATACTTTATAAACTGTTTTCAAATGTTAATATAACATTGAATCCCACAGAGAAAGTATGTGTTGTGATGTTCTGAAGACAAAGAAGTATTAACGTACACAGAATCAATTGTCTCTTTTTGCAAAGTATAACTTTCTCAACACCAGCAGCAGTTTCCTGTGTGTTCTTGTTTTGGAGCCTGGGCTGTAACAAAATATGAGGTATAAAGATGTCTCTGTGGCTTTCAGAAGCAGGACATGAGGAGTAGTCGCAAGGTCATCCTAAAATAACAGATACCTAAAACAGTGTCTGTCTAAACCATTGTTAATGCTTGTCAAAAAAATAAAAAAACAAAACCTGTAACTTGAGCTATGTAAGAAAATTGAATTTTGTGGCAATATTTTGCTGATGGCACTAAATACACAACTTCTAATGTTTAGAGGGAAACACACAACAGAGTTTAGATAAGTAAGTTTTTTTCATTTCTTCTTTTACAGAAAAGAGAACTGTCACCTTGCAGGTACAGACAATCACAAAATTTAAAACAGTGTCTAATGTTGTTGGGTATCTAAGAGGTTTGACATCACCAGGTAAGTATGGTTAAGTAGTCATAATCTAGTCCATAATTCATATGGAACAACCAAAATTGTCCTGTTTCATAATAATTTTAAAATAAAGTTCAATATTCTACTTTATATAATATAACAATTATATGTTATACAACATATATACATGTTTATGTATATTTATATATACACACATACATACACATATATGTACATACACACACATATATACACATACATATATGTATATACACACATACTTATATACACATACACACATGTACAAACATACACACACACACACACACACACAGAGGTTTATATGACTAAAAGAATGGATTAGTGTGAATGCTTAAAGCATTTTTTTTTCCTACAATATCTCATCAACAATTAGCATTAGCAGGTACAGTATTTTAAAGTCCAGGGAAAGGAAGATATAGGTAAAGCTTATATTTGTGTTAAATTGGTATGGAAATAAATAGACAATATGTTTTATATTACTTACGATGATACTGTGTGGATTTTTTTAGTGTAATGAATGAGTACTTTAAAATAAAATGTCACAGGTTTTAATGATACACTTTTTGAAAACTAATCAAATTTAGTCTCAAAGCAAATCCTTCTAATCTTAACCTCTGTCTGCATAAATGTCTGACCCATAGTTCTGCTCAATGTCTGTAAATTTTGGTGTCAAATATTTTTATGGAAATAGTTATCTGTTTATATAGTAAATATTTTACTACTTATGAACTGCTGAAAAAATCATCAGTCTAAAAAATAAGAATAAATGTAGTTGTTACATATATCAGTTAAGACTTATGCTGGTATACTGTATCTCACCACAAAGCTGGATAACAAATTATAACTATTTTATTTTATAAAATTTTATTTATTGTGGAGAGAGAGAGAGAGAGAGAGAGAGAGAGAGAGAGAGAGAGAGAGAGAGAGAGAGAGAATCTTCATATACCATGTTGGGTATATGGATATCAGAGGACAACTTTTGGGAGTTAATAGTGTCCTGCCATCACAGCTTCCAGGGATTGATCCTAGCCCGTCAAGCTTGTGGGCTAACAGCTTTAATTCACTTAGCCAATCTGCCACCCCTAGAGCACCATTAAGGTTTTATTGCACTCAAACCACTCTGTGGTTATGACTGGGACACTTTCTCAATTTCTCCTTGGAGAATTATTCTTCTCCATGGCACTAGTTAAATTGACCTAATTGCTGACCCAGAGAATTTTGAAATCAAGTTTTATTTCCTCCCTATTTCTTGACAGCCAACTCTTAAAAATTTCATGCAGTGTACTTATTCTCCTGGTTCCTTTATTGTACAACCTGTCATCAGAGCATCCTTACACACAGACACAAATGAACCTGGAAATCCATATGCTTTCATTTTACCAATTTATGTGTATTTCACTATAAGCAAGTCCAACTATACTATGAAAATATTTATTAACACTGCTTCATTTTTAACTCATTACAGGAAAACACTCAGTTGTACAAAAAGTATACTGAATTGATGCTAAAGAAATTTAAAACTACCAAACAATTGCATGCAAAAAAATTGAATTCTATGTAAAAAAAATAAAATAAAATGAAAAAGTTACTTGTTAATGAGATTTTATTTGCTGATGCGAAAAACAAGAGACAGACATTGTTGATTTGTTCAGAATATAGTCCATCTCAAGCAGAACTTTCAGACATTTCTGAGAGATAGGTGAATACCCAAGAATTTGACGGTTGAATATAAAACAATATAATGTTGCATACAATCTTATATCCCATTACATATATCTTAAGAAAATATTGGAAGATTGTATCATTGATGGTTCAGTTCAGTACTGAAATTTTAAATTATTCTATACCATTATAACTCTTACAGCCACCTTTCTCTCCATATAGTCAAAGATACTTCCTTTATTCCATTTAGATGTATGACTTACTCTATGCCAGATACTGTTCTTGTATATACAATAAGGGGAACGGTAGCAGTACTCATATACTGAATTCAGAGGACAATATTGAGGTGTCATGTTGGGCCCAGAATCAAACTGAAGTCTTCATTTTTGAAAGCAGGTGCCTATACCCACTGTGCCTTCATGGCGATCCCTTATAGTTTATATGGAACATCTCATAATAAAGCAATAATGAGACTGCTCTTTAAATAAATTCATAGTGTTGTTTGATCAATTAAAGCAACCTTGGTTACTGTTGTGAATAGCACCAACTGGGAGCGAAAAAGGCAAGAGAAATCTCTGGAGCCATATATTGATCCAATTTTAATGGTAAGACTAGCTAGTGAAAAATGGTGAAAGGACAATATCCATGAATCATGACAAGTTTTCTACAGGAGCATCTTATGAACTGTGTATGCCCACATGAAATAAATTATATGAAAAGTTAAATTATCAGTAGTCCTGGCTTGATGCTGGTGAATCTTATTTTCTTTCAGAGAATGGAGAGGGTTTAGAAGCATAAATTGAAACCATAAATATATCCCTAAATAGTTACTTTTTAAAGAAAGTCTATAGATTTTTAACACACACCACTCTTAAGTCACATCCTTTACAGATGTATTAATAGTTCATTGCTGTTCACTAAGCACACAGGCATTGCTGGCTGTACACTTCCCACTATGATGCTGGAAAATGTTGGATAAGAATTTCTTTGTGATATATTTGTATGCTTCATTGATTAATATTCATGTTGCATGGGACAGTAATATGGATCTTAGCTTTGGATTCATAATTGGCTTTAGCAGCTGCTTTTGCACTGATATACCCAGATGTATGAATCAAGGCAGGGGCTGGAAAATGCTAAAGTGGTATTAATTATTAGAACAATTTGGTTTAATTGTTGCTTACTTGTGCAATAGGATTATATAAATGTCATTAAATTTATTGTCGAGGTTTACATTTTGTTTTAATGGCTCTTTTTTCATTTTATTTCCAGATCGGTATATTATAGTTGGCAGCAACCACCATGCTGGATACAATTATAATGGACAAGAATGGGCCAGCAGTACTGCAGTAATCACAGCGTTTATTGAAGCTTTGATGTTAAGAGTGAAGAAAGGATGGAGACCAGAACGTACTATTGTTTTCTGCTCATGGGGAGGAACACCCTGGGGCAAAATTGGCTCCTATGAATGGGGAGAGGTGAAATGAGTTCATCAATTGTATTTCTTTTATTTTCTTTCCTGTGCTAACCATTATTTCATATTCCATGTAACATAGTCTAACATTATTGAAGGCAAAGAAATAGCGAACCTCTCAAAAGAGCTCAAAAACTAATGTAACTCCATTGGTATTAGACCTATGTACCTACATACCAATTGCAATAATGTTTACTTCTACTAGGAGATAACATTATAGGCAAAGAGAAAGAAAGAATATTACACACATGAATACAGATTTCTGTTTTACCAAAGAATATTAAGCACTCATTACCATGTTGTTATCATTGCAATGAGAAATTTCATATTTTGCTTCTTGTTCTAACTTTCTCCCTTCTACTTCCTCAACCTCATTGCTCTACCCTAGCTTTCCTGCCTTACCACCTACTTACTATGAAGAATTTGAATAAATCCATAATTGAGATATAGTCAGTAAGCAAATGCAATATTTGAGTTGAGACACCATTGGTATAGCTATATATCAGGAAGACACAATATTCTAGTAAAATGTGACAGTGGATAACTAATGCTATACTAACAAGATTGTTAGCATTGTAAAACTCTCACAAATTTTCTGTAATTTTATGATTATTTGGAAAGAGAGGCAAAGCAAACATGTAGACAAAAGATATATGTAGTTCTGAATGGAACACGATCTGTTCAATATGTTTATGAACAAAATATTATTTGGTGAGAAAATATTAATGGAAGTTTATGGTCACAGTTCTTTCTTAGGTCTTAAACAAAGATAAAATGCCTATTGAGATTAAGGAAAATATCTGTATGGCATAGAAAACAAAATAATAGAGTTAGAAGTTTGTTTCAGTGGTTAAGAGAGCATGATATTTTGCAGAAGTCTGGGTTTGTTCCCAGTACTTACATGGCCCATGTTAACTACCTGCTATGCAAGCTCCTGGGAATCTGATGCCATCTGGTTATCCTTAGAGGGCAGCATGCATGCTCATGGTGTATATACATACACACAAACGTTCACATACATAAAGTTAAAATAACCTTAAAAGATAAACAAAGAGTCTATGTACTTTTTAATAGATAAATAGTCTTAAAGCTGAAAACATCTTCAACAATACTCACAAGCTTCAGGTGAGACAATTCCCATGTATGCAAGTAAGTGGTGGAACATTCTGTTTCATCAAGTACACTTTGAGATAAGAAATTCCATTGCTTTGAGAACTTTTCTAAATTCTTGGATGAAAAAATAGTAACCCAGAAACAAAGCTTTAAAATTTATTTCATAACTTCAAGAAGAGTACAATTTAAAAGCTGTACATGTTAGTGATGTGTGCTGTTTTAAATAATTACAAAGCAGGGAAATGGTGATTCAATTTTCCAGTAAATATTAGGGATATATTTTAAAGAATTTTTTAAACAGCCACAGTTATGTCTAAAACATTCACAATCAATTTATATTACTATTTAGTTAATAAATGTGAATAAACCACATTTAAAGAATAGGTTTCTCTCATTACTTCCTAAGTTAAACAGCTTAAATTCAAATTCCTAGGGAAGTGTATTGCAAAAAAAAATAGTTCAAAGCATTTGTCAGTTCTCAAAGACTGAAAATTAAGTAAATATGGGTTTATATACATGGGACTAATTTTTGCAAATTACATAAATATTTGTGTCTCATAAAATCTAAATTAATTTTAATTATTTTGTGAATGCATTTTTTGACAACTTTGTAATTTCTCAGCAGAGACTAAATATAAAAACTGCTGAAGTAATGAGTCCAAAAGAACTTATGTATATACACACAAACTAAAAATAGATCCAGCAGATTTTATTTATATATTTGTGTATATATATCAGTAATAATCAAAGAAAAATATGCTGACAACTCAGGGTGGATGAGAGTCAAGAGAAGACTTGGAGAGGTAGAGAGTAATAGAGAGGAAAGTATGACATAATTCTAATTCTATATACGTAGGTCCCTCTAATGTGCATGTGTATGTAAAACTGAACAAATTTATAAATTTAGTTACCTTCTGACCTCTTAGATCCGTAACTGGATAAAAAAATGAAGTAAGGAAGCTGACCAAGGATATTGAAAATTCACCATTGGCTGATAAAAATTTATCTAATTTTCCCTATAATAGATTACATCACTGTATCCCATGAAAACATTTCATCAGCATCCATTTGAAGGAAATTGTAGACCCCAGTTGCTCATTCTGATTATTGTTATCCAATCTTTCTTCTGAGAATGAAAACACTTTCTTTTATATTGATCCCAAGTGGAGGGGAGCAAGAGAAGGCTTTGTTCATATTCCTTCTTGCCCTCTATCATTTGCTATAATTTGCTTATGTAGGAACCCCTAGAAGCCCAGTCATGTCACCATGACAATTCCATTCGGTGGAATTATCCCATGTCAGGAAAAGTCCATCAGCACCAACTATTTAAGCTGGCCAGTTCTGTTCTCTAATGCAATGACTACAACATTAGGCACTGTCATTGAAGAAAATTCCCAATGTGTGTTCTGTAGTTGAATCCAACATTATTCTAACCTTCCAAACCTTTCCTCTTTAAATGATTACTTTATATAAGTACTAATTTAACAGCTGTTCAATTCTGCTCATTAGAGTAAACCAAATTTGGAGAAAGACTTTACATATAGAGGAAGGATTAACCTTAACACATGATAAAATATTTATAGCATGTTTCTCATAAATGTTATATTTTAGCATCAAAATATTTATTATCCTAATAAAGCAAAATGTGTTATTTTAATTGCACGAATGGTAGAACTTTTAACACTTTTTATTTCAGGATTTTGCGAAGATTCTACAAAAGAATGCTGTGGCTTACATTAGCCTCCACAGTCCCATCCGGGGCAACTCCAGTCTGTATCCGGTAGCATCTCCATCTCTCCAGCAGCTGGTTTCAGAGGTAAGATAGACAATATGTGAGAAGAGTAATATAAGGCAGCACATTACTCTATATGGTAATGCTTCTTATTTCTCTCATTTGAGTATTTACAAAATGATTTTTAAGAATTTTAAGGAATTTCCTGTTATTTCATCAGGTTATTTATTTGTTTATTTATTTATTTTGTCTGATTGGTTTTGAGAAGGAGTCTCCTAATGTAGCAGTGACTAGCCTAGAACTCACATGTGGACCAGGATGATCTATACTTGTAGTTCCCCGTCTCTCCCTCCAACTGTTGAATTTACAGATGCCAATACCCAGCTTTAACTTTATTAGTCAATATTGCTTAAACTGAATTTATTTTACCTAAGATCATCTAAGGGTGTATTTGTAAAAAATTATGAATTATTCTGTTATAGATATAGTAAAATGTAATTTTATTTGAAATTCAAATTTTGGTCTTAAATTCCAAATTCTACATTTGTGCCCTTTTTGTGGTAAACTTGGTTCCTTTGATATTTGTTCACGCTGGCTTGCGTTTTAGTAAATTTTGGAACTACCCTAGATTTTTCTGTCCTGAAGACAGAAATACAGCATTAAATGAGTGTAACATGTTTATAAAGTATGAGGCTAGGTAGGGTGGCATGTGCCTAGAACCCCAGCACTTCAGAGGCTAAAGAGGAATTGTGAGATTGAAACTCTCTTGTACCAAGAATTGAAGTTTTGAGAAACAAGCAAAATGAAAGAAATTTGGAGAAATTTTTGTGAACAATGAAAAAATGTTTCAACAAAATTTTATGACATCTACCTACTCTAATAATCATTTCTCACATGCCTCAAAAATTTAGCAGAATTTTTCCTCCTTTGTCAGTTTCTATCACAGTTATCTTTCCACATCTTTTATTACACATAATGTTATCTTCATTGGTCTTGTGTATGAAGATGTGCATACCACTACTGGGGTACATTTCGTTCTCGGGACCAGTCTCTGTTGGCACATATTGGACATGACTTTTTAGATGGTCACAGGGCTTCCAGTAAGTACCATAGGAAATGAACTCGAGAGAGATCATGAAACATGTCTTGAATACCCATAATTCTTGATTGAAATATAATGCAAACTATCACTTTATGACTTTCATAAACTATTTTTTAGTTTGAGAGTTTTAACTGACATTTCTATATGTCAAACATAAGAGAAAGACATTGAGAAAGATCGAAAAGATAAATGTGTACTTTTATGATCAGCTCAATTCCAGTGTACATGCTATGAATTGTATCTAGCTTCTTATCAAGCTCACAAGAAATACACTGGAAGGAATGAGCTGCATACTTCTTCCCTAGGAGTTAAGATATTTATAAATAAATGAATGACCAGGAGAAAGAACCCTAATATTAGGCAGGTCAGTTGTCATTTATTTGCCTACTTTTGTTTTGTGTATCTAGTGATTAACACTAAGATATTTCACAGCCTTAGGGTTAAAATAGATATATACATTTATTTTTATGTTTTAAAATTTATTATTATTTTAAACTTTAAATATAGTATTTATTGAGAATGCCATACATGCATACAATGTGTTTTGATCATATTCACTACCAATATATCTTTCTAACTTCTCGTAGCTTCATTTCATATTCTTAATTCACCTCTCTATTTCACTTCCTCTTATGTATCTTAAGTTTTTCATAACCTACTGAATGCAACTTTTTCTGCTCATATACCTGTGGGTGTGGAACTACCAATTAATCATGGACAATCAACTAAAATGCCACAATCTTAAAGAAAGTGGACTCTATCTTCTCCATAAACTATCAACTGCCAGTGGCCCATCAACTCCTCCATGCTGAAATGTTGACTGTCTTGAGCTAATCCTATGCAGAACTTACGTGAGCAACTACAACTTTTGGGAGTTTTGGGAGTTTGAGAGCAGAGGTACTGTCATGTCCAAAGCACAGTGTTTCCTTTGATGTTCAAAGTGCCTTCATCTTTCTATATTACCATGTCTTTCTTCATAATGTTCCCTGAGCCTTCAGGGTGGTGATGGTGAGGGTACGATATTGAAGTTCCATGTATAGTTGAATACTCCATAAACACATATTCTCGATATATTTAATGGCTCATAACAAGATCTATTCCAATATTTGTTTAGGAGAAAAACATTTTTGGTTCTGTATTGAAAATACATACCAACCTTATATAAAAATGAGCTAGAACTCATATTGAAAAAAAACCTTCAATTTACTTGAGTTAATTTATTTACTAATATTCAAAAAAGTATTTCATTTTTGTAATTTATAATAATGACGAATTAATTTATTTTTTTCATAGTAGCTATAGTCTATCATTGACTTACGATCAAATATGAACCACAGGCAAGAACTAAGTTTCTGGTTAAGCTAATTTTTTTTGTTCTTGTACTACTATGGTGATTGTGCTCTTTTAAAAGTACAAATTAACAAATACAAAACTGATCACATCACTTGTAATTTCTGTAAGTTGTTGATTGAACTGAAAAACTATATTTAAAAACCTAGATATTAATATTTTTGAGTATATAAACATTTTAATTAATTCATGTATATTTTTTCACAGTGTAACTTACCTCTCTCTTTCATAGTATGAACTGCCTATGTACTCGATGAAACTACAATGTTGTAACTTACAATGGCAGTGTGTATACGTGTTTTTTGTGCAACATGAGAGCATGCATCTTCTGCGTAGTTTTTTAAACCACGCTACCGCTACCACCTTCTTCTGGGAGCTGTGACCCTGCTACCAGACACTCCCTGCTTAACTCCGGATCTGCAGCTGCCAGCACTGACCTGGCTTGCCCAGAGCTGCTGCATTCTGGCCCTTCCCTGCTTCCTTTTGTCCCACCTGGCTTAGCTCAGCACAGGGGCATATCTCAATCAGCCCCAATCTGGTTTCTCTCTCTACCTGCCTTATTCTCTGAGAGTCAACCGCTCTACCAGCCCACTCCCGAGGCCCTGGAGTGGATAAAGGACAGAGAAACAGCTTTAATATTTTAGGAATTGGCAGCAAGGCACAATTGCTGGGGGCAGAATATCCTGCCTGGAAAGGCATACATGACCTCATCAATTGGTATCTCCTTTTCTCTTCTGGCCACAAACTTGGTGGTCATTCCAGTCAGCTCCTGACAAACAACTCTGGCAACCTGCCCTTCATCGGAGCCGCAGGTCGTAGCTGCCCTGAGATCTAACATGATTGCTGTGTGCCTTGCTACAAAGCCTGCCAGAAAAACCCCTCCCACCCCCTTGCATCTCTTTTTCCTCTTGGGACCCAGAAGTCCCACTTGTCCCTTCTACCCAGCAATTGGCTCTAGGCCCTCTTTATTAGCAAGTCAAGAACCAATTAGGGAACCAGACCAGCACCTCCCCCTACATGTACAATCATATAAAAAAATCAAATATTAGAAATATTAGATGCTAATACATTAATTAAATAAATATTCACCCATGGATTTTTTTAGTTGTTTCCAATCTTCCAATTTTAGAAACACTACTCTCCTAGAGATTTGTGTGTGTTGGCAGAATAGTGACATTGGATTTGTTCAACTATTTATGTAGATGCAAAATTGTTTTATCACAGGGTAGACACATGATAACTTCAGCTCAAAAAGGCATGAAGTTCCATAGGACAAGTGTACCACTTACAGTCAGAACATTAAGGTTTGAATGTTCAAGCAGCCTTATGTCATTATTGATATCTGGGATAGCAGCAATATTTTGGAATTTTAAGCAAATTTTATCAATGTTTAAAACAATTAAACATTTTTATAGAACTTTTTTTACACTGCATTATTGTTCCAAAACCTTATAATATACAACAAAGTGAACTTATGTTAACCTACTACAAATATTAAGAATGATTTTCCATTCTATCATTAACAAACATTTAAATATGTACTCAGTATATACATTTGTGTGTGTGTGTGTTTGTGTGTGTGTGTATGAAAATCTCTGTCTGTATATCTCTGTATGTATTTACTTACCTTTTCTGAATAAATTACCATGAAATAAAAAAATTATTTTAAAAATCTAAATCTGTAATACAAGATACACAGGTGTTAGGCCTTGGCTGATGAAATACACATAATTTCATACAAAATAATTTATGGCATTACTGGAAAGATGGATCCAAAAATAATGGTTTTAAACATTAATATACAATATAAATATGTACACACCTCTGTTTCTATGTAGTTCTTTTCTCTTAGGTTTTGAAATCCTCTCTCATAGGTTACAGTCCCATGCATTAGTCAGCACTCTGTATGTCAATATGGATAAAATTACTTAAGAGCTTAGTGTTTGAAGAACTGAAGCATGTCTATAATGTGAAAGTAGTTAATCAAGTCATAGTTTACGCTTATTGCTTTGTAATTACCTGATAGTAGCTGGAAAATCTAAGGATATTTAGTGACAGCATTGATAATGTGAAAGTGCAAGGCACAGGCAAAGATTCACAAAGCCTTCTTAGAGCTAGCCAGACTGTTTTCCAGGTTTGTAAACTCTTTTAATTTTGTTTTACATTTTTGTACATACTAAATTGTGGTGATTTGAATAAAATTGGCTCATATGTTTGAATAATTGGTCTAAAGTTGGTTGAACTGTTCAGGAGGGATTTAGATATATGGCCTTGGAGTAGGTATGGCTCTGATGGAGGAGGTATGTCCTAACTGAAGGCTTAGTGGGAGGTGGTGTGTCAATGAAGGTGGACTTTGAGGTTTCTAAACCTACACCTTTCAGAGTAAACTATCTCTCTACCTTATGTCTGTGGATCAAACATAAGCTCTCAGCTACTTCTCCAGAGCCATTTCTGCCTGTTCACTGCTCTGCTACCCATCAGTATAGTCACTGACTCGCCCTCTAAATCTAGAAGGACTCTGTTCTGAACTTTCTTTTATAAGTTACCTTGGTTATATTGTCCTCTCCACAGCAAAAGGAAAATAATTAAGACCTAAGGCTTTCCACCAAAATATGCAATGCATGTATATCAAATCACTCAGATTGTTTAGTGCATTGGGCAGAGAAGTGGGCAGTAATACTACTTGTGAATCACCAAAGTCTGGAGAAGAGGTCATTACTGGATGGGAATTCATCCAGAAAATTCAATCAGTAAATTACATTGCTTTAAGTGTTGCAGAACACAAAAATCAGATGAAATGTCCCTACTGTCCAAGCATGTAGGAGGATATTGCCTGTAATGTAAGGAATGCAACAACAGCTAAGGGAAATATACTAGTATAATTTACACTGCAGCAGAATTCACAGGAAAGAAGCAATGGTATTGGCTAAATTCCAACATATGCATTATAGGACAGTGGCAAGAAATATGAACGGACTTCCAATCCCACTCAAAGTCAGATAAGCTGGTGCATATGATACCGGACTACTAGGGTTTTTTTTCCAAATAGCTTTGGTAATGTCCCTTTTCACTTCTTAGCTCTATCTAATGGCACTCTAATAGTCTTATGTTCATCTATTGTGCTACTGATAAAGACACACAGCCTAAACCCCCTGTAAGTACATGTTGTTCCTCTTCTGTGACTTTGCCACACTTCAAGGAGCATTAGTTCAAATACTCCAGTTATCTGAAACTAATTTACAAATAATAGTAGTATTTATTAGCATTTATTCTTGGTTTATTTAATGTATTATTGTAATCATATTTAGTAAGTAGTCATATTTTAGCATCTGCCTTTAAAGTTCTATGGTAATAGATAGGTATTCTTTGATTTACCCATATGGGAAAAGACTATAACATAAGGTAGCATCACCTAGAGGTACCAAAATGGGTAATAATGCAGTACGTATTTCAGTAAAAAACATAAAACTTTTGGAGCCACATTGAAACCTGACTACATTCTGAGAATATTTATTTCACAACACAAATGTCACCACATCCAGAAGTCAATCAATAACTTGCAACCATCCTCAGATTTCCTATATCTCTTTAACGCTTGTATGTATGAGTATGAAATGAGGAATATTCAAGTTTTGTTTTATTCTATCACTATTAGACACTTTATATATCTGCAAGGTGATGGAACAGCTAAAGTTTAAATGAAAGTTGATTAAATGTTATGATATTTAGCATGCTAACATTTTGAAACATTATAGAAGTTATTTTTGCTAATGCAAACCTACCACTTCATTTAGAGAAATGGCATTTTTTTATCATCAGAGCATTTGATATGTATGCCCTCTAAGTGAATCAAAGTCCTAACCAGAAGCACATGACTTTTGTCTTACTTAAGGTTTCTATTGATGTCATAAAACAGCATCACCTAAGCAAGTTGGGGAGGAAAGGGTTTATTTATCCTTTAAATCTTATAAATCCTTCACTGAGGGAACACAGGAAAGGAATGAAATGCAGGATCTGGATACAACTGAAGCAGAAGCTATAGAAGAACATTGCATTCTGGCTTGCTCCCATTGGTTACTCAGTTTGATTTATTATGTAACTCAGGACCACCTGCCTAGAGGTGACATTGCCCACAGTGACCTGAACATTCCAACATCAGGCGTCAATAAAAAATCATGCATCACAAACTTACCTACAGGCCAACTTGATTGGGGTGTTTTCTCAGTTGACGATATCTCTTCCCAAATGACTCTTGCTGTTGTCAAGTTGATATAAACCTAACCAGCACAACCATATTAAATTTTGTTCCTGTGTCTATATTCTTCTACTATTGCAGTTAAGCAATTCATGGTTTGGAATGTGTTTGTTATACTACCTTTAAGCAAATGCCCATATTTTATTGGGTTTTCCTAATATTATTTTCCATACACATCTTACAAATGGTCACTATCTCAGAACTGTGACCAGCAACTGAGGTTAAGCACATGAGGTTATTCAGTGTTTGGGCAAGGAATACTCTCCACACACCTTGATAATGTATAAGTACAGTCATTACAACTTGACTTTGCTTTCACTGCATATAATTTCATTTGTTAAACACACATTATTTTCATGTATAATACTTTAATAATTTTAACTTGTGTAGATGGCAGTGGTATCTGATCAGAGACGTGGCATCTGATAGATGTGTGGCAGATGATAGGAGGTGTGGCATCTGATAACAGGGAGGTATAGCATCAGATAGGAAGTGTACTATCTGATAGATGTGTGGCAGATGATAGGAGGTGAGATGGGAAAACTATGATACAGTCTTTGTTTTTTCTCACTCTGTCTCTGACAATTATAATGAACACGCTAAAATGAAGCTTGTTTTATTGCTAACCTTCCCATAAAGGAGAAAAGTAAATTTGTTTAAAATGTACTTCCATTGTCCTGTCTTTCAAGATAAATTATGTAACTATTGTTTGTAGTATTTTTAAAATTATTTTTCAGTTTATTGATGAGAAGAATTATGTTCACTCCCTTGATCCTCATGAATTCTAATACTGTTCAGTGGATTCTACTTAATTTACCATTTATCTCTGTGACTACTTCTACTACAAGTCAACTAAAATGACCATACAGGCTTTAAAATCCTTCTATACACTAATTTACCACTTCAACAAAGTCTTCCATTTAAAATTGTAATTCTATTGGCAAGACTATTTGTCTCCTAAGTTTATAAGTCTTTGCTCTGTATTAAGAGCCAGATATCTCTCAAGTTCATTACTGTTTCACGAGGTTTTCTGTTCAATGTACACTGACAATATATAAATTCCTTTTTATTTAAATCTAGATATCAACGGAAGTCTTAGATCTGTTTCAAACCCTGAAATTCAGAAGGCAGATTACTTAAATGTTTGAGTTATGTAGCCCAAGAGAAATCCAAACAACTAAGGGTATTAGCAAATTAAGCTTGAATTCATTCACACAATCATAATTAATGTTCTGTTATTAAAATGGCCTGAGCTGCATAATTCTTTTGTCTGTGGGTTTTTATCCTGGACATTAGCTTGGCAGGACTTCAAAGAACAGCTGTTCATTCAAGTAAGGTGTTAGTAAACCAGAATTGTTGGCAGGCTGCATGGCTATATTCAACTACAGAGTCATTAATGTCATTAATACAGCTCAACACATATTTCCATTTTTTAAAATAAAAGTCTCTCTAAGGACTTGTTATGCTTTGTTTTTCTCCATCTGAATATCTATTATCTCTTACAAGTTTAAAAACAAGCATTTTACCATTTATCCCTCACCCACAGCAATGATGGTTGTCATTAATAACTTGAACATTTTATATTTTTGTGAATAATTAAATGAATTTAAGTTTTGTACTACAAAAAGTAATAAAAAGGAACACATTTTCCAGGTGTACTCTGGAATGAGTTTGGTGTATGTTGGCACTTTTCCTTGCGTTGTTTCTCATTTTCAAATGATGTTGGAATGAATTGTGACTTTGAATGGTTAGGTTGGTCTCATTCTTGAATGAAATAATTTGACTTTCTTAAATATGAAAATAAATCAATGATAGTGTCAAATAAATGATTAAATATTCCAATAAGCACATGTCCTTGATTAATCACATTTCCCATTGTACTGTGAAAGATATTACTCTCAATCAAAACACTCTGTGAGTAAATGAATTAAGACAGCTTGCTTCAATCCTAACTCATTCAGAATCTTATCTTATAGGCATTAAATGAAAGAAATCCTACTACCATCTTTGAAGCTACTGACATCTTCTGAAAGAGAGAGTATGTGATCTTTAATGATGTGACCTATGGCTAATCAACTACATACCAGGGCGGGCTTCACTCCTGAGACTAGCTGAGCAACTCAAACTAGAATAGAGCATAAAAGACAACTAAAAGTTAGGTCAGAATGTATGGTAGGATGGCTATGAGAGGAGGGAATGTGTTCAATATATTGTCTTAAATTCTTAAAGATTTAATTTAAAATATTGTTTAAAATATTATGTTTAAACAAACAACAACAACAACAAAAACCCAAGCCAATCAACCAACCAACCAAAACAACAAATTGCCCCCCCCACAGACAACCACAGAAAATCAACTCTTAGGTAAATACAGTTGCATCTGCAAGTATACTCTGTACAAATTCTCAACTGAAGAAACACAAATGGCCAAGAAGCACCTAAAGAAATGTTTAACATCCTTAGTCAACAGGGAAATGCAAATCAAAACAACCCTGAGATTGTACCTCACAATAGTCAGACTGGCTAAGATCAAAAACTCAGGTGACAGCAGGTGCTGGAGAGAATGTGGAGAAAGAGGAACAATCCTCCATTGTTGGTGGGATTGCAGGCTGGTACAACCACTCTGGAAATCAGTCTGGCAGTTCCTCTGAAAATTGGACATAGCATTGCCTGAGGACCCAGCTATACCACTCCTGGGCAGAAGATACTCCAACGTATAACAAGGACATATGCTCCACTATGTTCATAGCAGCCTTATTTATAATAGCCAGAAGCTGGAAAGAACCCAGATGTCCTTCAACAGAAGAATGGATACAAAAAATGTGATACATTTACACAATATTACCCACCTATTAAAAACAATGAATTTTCAGAAATTCTTAGGCAAATGGATGGAATTAGAAAATATCATCCTGAGTGAGGTAGCCCAATCACAAAAGAACACATATGGTATGCATTCACTGATAATTGGATATTAGCCCAAAAGCTCGAAATACCCAAGATACAACTCACAGACCACATGAAGCTCATGAAGAAGGAAGACCAAAGTGTGGATGCTTCGGTCCTTCTTAGAAGGAGTAACAAAATACTCATGGGAGCAAATATGGAGACAAAGTGTGAGACAGAAACTGAAGGAGGGGCAGTCTGGAGACCATTCCTCCTGGGTATCCATCCCGTGTGCAGTCACCAAAGGTAGAAGTTGATGTGATGCCAGGAAGTGCATGCTGGCAGGAACCTCATATAGATGTCTCCTTAGAGGTCTGCTAGAGCCTGACATATACAGAGACAGATGCTCACAGCTAACCATGGAACTGATCATGGGGTTCTCAATGGAGGAGTTAGAGTAGAGACTGAAGGAGCTGAAAGGGTTTGTGGCTCAATGGGGAGAGCAACAATACCAACCAACCAGAGCTCCCAGGGTCTATATCACTAGGCTGGGAGCACATAGGGAGGGACCCATGGCTCCAGCTGTATATGTAGGGGAGGATGATCTTGTCAGGCATAGGTAGGAGAGGAGATTCTTGGTCCCATGATGGCTGGATACCCCAGTGTAGGGGAATTTGAGAGTAGGGAGGATGGAGTGGCTGGGTTGATGGGGGCACATCCTCACAAGAAGCCGGAGTAGAACCGATATGATAGGGGGTTCCTGGATGGGGGTGGAATTGGTTAAGGGAATAACACCTGAAATATAAATAAAATATCCAATTTAACAAAATAAAAAAGATTGAGCTTTTCTTAGGTTGTTCTGACATGAATGCCTTCCTTACCCATCATGGAATATGTATTATCAAAAGCAATGCACTTCTGTCTTACCTTGGTAAGGCTCTGTGCAGATTCTTACCCATCCTTGGCTTGCCAGCCTGTTAATTTAAGAACTCTGTCTGGGGTCCGTTTTCACTCTCAAGACATGTACTTTGGCTGCCAACATGTGATGTTGTTAAAGAAAAGCTTTAACACAATTCACAGGAATAAACGTATTTCCAGGACAAAAAGGGCTAGCATGATCAAGCTATATATGCCATTTTTGAAGCTTGACCAAAATAGAAATACTGACCTCAGGTCTTGGGTAATTTTGTCTGCAGTATCTACAGCATCAGTGCTCAGCAGTTCAGCATTCTTGAAATTCATAAGCTCCCTATGTATCCTTAAAACTTCCAGAGACGTGTTAAATTTGTGCCAAAATACACTGCAAGTGTCATTAAACTTCTTCCTAAGTACAATGACTACCATTGTTAATGAAATAAAAATGGGGGAGAGGTGGAGAGCCTTTGGAGCTGCTTGTTAAGAATCTTAAATGGACCAGTGACAAGGAAATGGGCTGCTTTGCAGAAATATGACTTTGGCTAAGGACAAGGAAGTAGACTTCAAGCAGGAATCAGATATTAGGCTAGAACAAAGCAATTTCAGGTAGGAATCTAAATCTTAGGCTAGAACAAAATAATAATTTCAGGCAGGAATATAAATATTAGGCTAGAACAAAGAAGTAATATGAGACAGGATTCTAAATTTTAGGCTAGAACAAAGAAGTAGGCTTTCAGACATGAAGATGACCTGTACTAGGACAGGGAAGTAGGCTCAGATACTCTGGTCATCCTGATCAGCCCTTAGAAACAGTGGTAACAGGAGTTTTCATGTAATTGGGTTTAATGCCTTGCTTTTTCTTTGACTTTTGTGTTTATTGTCTTGCTTGTTCCTTGACTGTTTGCATCTATTGCATTGCTAGACCCTTAACCTAGAACTGACCTTAATACATGCATGTAATTAAAATGGTATAAAAGCATAAAGAAGGAGGTCAGATGGGTTAGAGGGCTATAGGGAGGGAAAATGGTGAAAGGCAAGGAAGACATCTATATTGTAAAGAAATAAAATAAAATTAAATAAAAAAAAGAAACCTAAGCAAGGATTAAAACTCTCAATTGGTCAAAAAAATTCCCTTAAGTGATAAAATCTAGCATTTGCATTTTTAAGAAAATTCACTTTTTTTTTTAGAAACATCAGGCAGAATTTGCTGCTAAGACATTGCTCATTCTTATTTATCAGAAATTTCAACTGTTAATGCACAGCTGTAAGCATCCTGGACCTGCCCCCCAATTCTGCTCTATCACCTTGACTAGCTCACTCTTTAGTTTCAAAATAGAATTTTAAGGTGAAGATGATAAAAAAAATTAAATAGTAGAATATCAAGTTATTTTTGCCCTGATAGATCAGTATTTTTCTGTGGACAATGCTAGTAATTTTCTGTATATCTATAAAGTATAGAGAAACAGTTTGATTTTGGCCTAAGGAAGAGTCTCAAGTAGGAAGAATTACATTCAGGCACTCAAAAATTGTGGACATATTGAAAAAGAGATTAAACATTTTTATATGTAATTTCTTCTGCCTATATGTATTTGCACAGTAAATCATTCAAAATCTATATTTTATTCGTTTGTATTTGTATGGTTGGTTAGCTTTTATAATGTATAAGAGAGCTTGCAATTTCTTTTTCAGTTGTATTGTATACAAGAATAACAGCTTTTATGTTTACCATTTGTCGATCCATATCATGACTTAACAAATTCTGGTTCTCAGTCTAAGAACCATACATGATAATGGTTGGTAAAATTAAGAAACTTGGACATTTTTGGTACTTGATTGGTATTATAATTTCTGAGGCTGTGTAGATACATAAACATGATGGGTACCTATAGACATTTATTTATAATAACCATTTCACCTAGAAAAAAATGTTCTCATTTATCAATGGTAATTAATGATAACTAAAATTTAAAAATATTTAAGATTACAGTACATAGAGCTACAGAAATGACTCAGTAGTTACAGGTACCAGTACCCAATGCATTTACAGAAGACTAAATTTCAGTTCCCTTCAATTATTTAAGATCGCTCACAATCTCAATTAAGGATAGTTTTAGGGCATCTGACTTCCTTTTTTTGGCCTTTGAAAGTATTGTATTAACATGCAAAAATCAAAAAAGAAACAGGTGTACTCACATAAGAACAAAATAAAATATTTTAGAAAAATGGCAGTAGGAAAGCCTAAAATGGGTATTGATCTGCTGAGGATTATAGGGAAAACTGATGTTTAGAAAAATAGTACCAAAGGTGAAACCATATTCCATGGCAACCTTTATCTTTTGAAAAAGTCAAGAATTATTTTCTTTGAAGATTTGGAATTAGATGGAATTGTTTTTGCATAAATTTTAATTAGATATGAAATAAAATAGTTTTGAAGCTCTATATAGTCAATTATCAGAAAGTGTAGCAAATTTCAGTAATATTTAGTAAGTCATCTTCCAGTCTGAATATATTATATAATAACTACAATTTCAAAATCTCTAACAAAGTAAAATAGTGCTATAAAGTCCACAAAGATGTTTGTGATATATATATATATATAATAATTATGTATATTATAAATCATTATCATTGTTTTTAAACTCTCAAGATTATTTTATTTTACTTTTCAATGAAAAAAAATGTAAACTCTTTATGTTAAAAAACACTATAATTAACACTGACATTTTACTATCCATAGAAGCACTGACGTCATGTCTCCCTAGATAACACAGATAGCTACACTGTTAAAAAATTTGTAGAGTTATGTGATATGAAGCTTTTCTTGTGGACTACTGCAAAGATCTTATTATTCAAAACATATTATGCTATAATTGGTAGACTGGTGAATTGACATGGAACATACAAACGCATGTAATATGCTTACTGACCCTTAAGAAGATCTTTAATTATTTATAAAAATGTTCACTGCAGATCTTTCACACTTCACCCACCGATGCTACTGTAGAATGATATCATGAAGAAAATCTAGTGTCATATACATGACATGAATAGAAAAATCTATGTCTATTCATCCAAGAGAAATGAGAGTATGCCCACACTAAGGCCTAGAACGGCATGCTTCTGACATGTATCCACAGTGTTCCACCATGGAGGTCAAATCTCCATCCACATGATATTACATAAACTATGCACTAGTCAAAACAGGATGCATGCCAACTATGGGTGGCAGCATGGTCAACAACTCTCCAAACATTACCAATGGAAAGAAACTACTCAAAAGAGACTATTTGCTCTGTTTATAAAAGTAGTAGAGCTCATTTGTTGTAAAAAGAGGACAGTATTTACTTCTGGATTAGCATGCAATTAGACAAAAACATAAATTCCCATATAGTCAAGATAATTCCAAACAAAACAAAACAAAACAAAAAAAAACCCTGTCTTCACAAAGTTCCATCTCCTGCTTTAGAAAGTAATGCTTTGCTATAAAAGTACTGAGCTTAAACATGAAATACTGATGGGTGAAAAATCTTAAAAGTTATTCACTTTCAATTAGAAAAAGACTTAAAGGAACTAAAATATACTTATCTAAAAGACACATATTAGCCAACATTAGTCAACATCAAGAAAATCTCAGCAAGAATGTTAAAGCAATCATTCGATTCTAAGCCTCCTAAAATTACTGTAATTTTATATTCAGTGAATTCTTCAGTTTGCAAAGAAGGCTGTTTGAATATGAATCTTTCAAGAGGCTGCTGTTCTGTGTTACAGTTCCAATCACCAAATGTGTCTAAAAGGGAAAGAAAAAGAGTTTCAAAATTATTAGCTTCAAATGTAACCATAGATTCCAGACGTAGAGTTTATTTAGCCAAAAGCTTTTGAAGTTACTAAGGGAGCCTGAGCAATTGGCAGAGACGGGCATGATCTGCAACATGGTCTTGAATCCTTTAGTGTCATTCAAAAGCATTTCCTAAAGCAATGCAACCCAGCTCTCGTGGAGAAACGCTTTAGAGTACTCTGTGAGTAGTCACAATCATGTGTTCTGAAACAGATCAGTAGATTATTTGATTGGACTTAAAACACACGAAGGATTTTTTTAAAGGTACTTGTTTTTATACTCCATGCTTAATTGAAATGTAATTACTCAAACCTATGTTTTCAAAAACTTATTTATAAGAGGTGAACAATCACTTTAATTTACAAAATATAATAAAGTCAGGCTCACAGTCTAATTGAGTTTTATACGGAAGTGGCATAGGTAATTTTATTAAGGAAAAAGAATCAAAGAATTAACATATTCCTCTGAGATTCACAGCTGATGGCATGCTTGTTTTCTGTGCATTTAGTAGGTTCCTCAATATTTTATTAGGTATAGTGAATGAAGCTTTATTTGTAAGATTGTTATATGCTCATTTCAGTAACATTTTATAAATAAGGACATACAGTTGAATAACTAATTCGAACTCTACAGTCTTAAGACTTCTAGGCAGAATTTCAAAAAACACCCAAATTGAATGTTTGATACATAAACCTAGAAAGGGATTA
The DNA here is from genome assembly GCF_004785775.1 of Grammomys surdaster. Taxonomy (NCBI): domain Eukaryota; kingdom Metazoa; phylum Chordata; class Mammalia; order Rodentia; family Muridae; genus Grammomys; species Grammomys surdaster. Next base: position 9,169,639 of record NW_021604564.1, on the reverse strand, counting down.
ATATTAATTGAATCTAATATTTATAAACTAGTTCTCTCTCTCTCTCTCTCTCTCTCTCTCTCTCTCTCTCTCTCTCCCTCCCTCCTCCCTCCCTCTGTGTGTGTACATGTGTACAGGTTCCTTAAGAAACTCCAATTGGGAGCCAGCAGACAGAGATACTGAGATCTAAATTTAGGTTGTGTGGAGGAGTGGTAAGCACATATGACCACAGACCCATCTTCAGCCTAATTTCTTCCCTTTTTGCTTTCACTATTTTTCCTGCCTTTTAAGGCATTTCAGCCAGCCATTGTACTTAATGTGTCTTCTTCTTTTTTTTTTTCTTATATGAAACCTTTATTTAAAACTTAAATGCACTTAAGATAGGTCCACTTTTTTTTTCTTTTTTTTTTCTCAAAGCATAATTAATTCACACAGGGGTAAAAACACAGAAAAGCAGGATGTGGGGAAGGGAATGATACTGGAGTGTGGGTGTTCAGGGGGAATACAGATATCTTCAGAACCGGGTATCGGCTGGGTGAAGGTTCAGGGGACAAGTCACTATGACTCTGCCTATGACTCGCTTGTCCTTATCTAAGTTGGTATTGTCTGCCAATGCTACCTATTTACAAGGTCTATGACTACTTAGGCTTATAAATTTCCACAAAAGCTGCCTATTGACGTTAGCTTATAGACATCTGTTTTAATGTTTTTCCACTGAGACCCAAGACTTGGTGTTTGTATACATGTATGACAGGCCTATTTCTGATTTTAGGCCTATGGCTGATTTTAGGCCTACAGTGTGTAAGCAGGGCTGTCCCTGACATCTCCTCCCTTCTCTAAGTATAGAAGGGCTGTGGCAATTCTAAACTTGCAAAGGCAGGGATAGAGGGCTGACCTCCAGTATTTGAAGGGGACCTTGTAATGTCTCCAGTCCCCCTGTCGTTGTCCAGTGAGGCATGAGGGCCATACCCACCCTGATGTCTTTTTCCTGGAGAGGGGATACTTTTGACATCAACCCCTATGCAGTCAGGCTTGTCCCTCAGGGAACCCAGAGAGATATTTTTATCTTTTATTTATATTCCCTTGCAGTTCTTAGCCTCACAGCCTAAGCAAGAATTCAGATTGCCTGTCAGAGGGGGTTCTGGGTGGTTCCTCTCTGCTTGGTCTAGGGGTAGAATTCCCCCCTTTTAGGTTGGGTAGAGATGGGTTTTGGAAACACCCTGTATAAAGTAACAACCTCATCTTGAGCCTCGTGGTCCTTCATAGCTAACTTATGATAATGTATCTGAGTAGATTTTGCTACCAAATTATTTGTCTGTTGTATCACAGAGTTAGTCTACCTATCTGAGAGCCAGGGACCAGCAAAAAAAAGCAAAAAGAACCCAAATAATGGTCCCAAGATGGAAGGAAATAGGGTTGACAACCTTGGAGAGGCTGTAAATCAATTCTTGTACTAGCATTCATCTGTCTCTTTCTCTATCTGATTTTTCTTAGGGCCTTTACTACCTGTTTCATGCTCTCTTTAACCCTCCTTGTCTTGTCTATGTAAAGGCAACCTTCTTCTTTGAGGGTTGTACACAGTCAAGAGCTGTATACAGTCTTTTCTATTGTACTAGAGTAAATCAAGTCCAATTAGGATCTTTGGGAATTTAGGAGGTCTCTTCAGCGGGCGAAACGAGAGATTTCTTCAGATTAGTGATGTCAGTCTCTAGCTGTTTGATGTTCTTGTCAGTGGCCCTTCAAAGGTCTGAGTAGTATAAGTTCGGAGGCCAGCATCTGGATTAGAACTTCTAACAGCAGACATCATGGGTGATTCATTTTTACCTGGGATGCTGAGTGAGGTAAAGCTTCTGAGAGTCCCTCTTTCTCTCGGTTTTCTGGGGTTGGATACGGAGCTGCCACCTGTGACCTGTTCTATGCTCGGGCCCAGACCGGAAGTCTTAATGTGTCTTCTGAAACATTGTTTCAAAATGTCTTTGTTGAATAACTTTATTTCATGGCTTCATTTGATTCAATTAAACAAACTGTGTTGCTGTTATTTCTCTGCCTTTTACTTGTCATAGTTATTAAAAAATATGTTTTTGAGACAATGAGATAGCTCAGCAGATTAAAGTGCTGGCCACCAAGCTTGATGACTTGAATATGATCCATGTAGCCTGTATAGTGGACAAAGAGTCTTGAATCCTGCAAGTTTTCCTCTGGCTTCCAGAGGTACAGTATGACATGTTCATATGCAATACATGCATACGCACATGTGCGGTCAGTTGCATGCCCATGTGCTCATGTGTATGCGCATACACACATACACACACAAACACACACACACAATAAATATGTAGATAGATAAAATCTAATGATTTTTTTAAGTGCATATTTCAGGGCTTGAGTCATATGATTATTTATTCAAATACAGAGTCCTCTGTTGAAAGCAGTGGTTGCTGGTTTGGAAAAAGATGATTGAATATACGTTTGGATGTGGTTGGAATTCCAAGCATGAAATTCTGATAATATTGCAAATTTCTTTTCTTATTAAGAATTGGAAGAGAAAATAAATCTTTTTTGAATGTACATATGCCAATCATACATAGATTAAGCATGGTTTTCCAGCAGAATGTGTCTATCATGAGAGATCAAGCCTGCAGATACATATGTAAGCTATATTTAATTCAACCCATTCTTTACAGAATCATGAAGGTAGAGTGAAATCATGACCAGTTAGATCCCCAAGTTAAACAGGTTAACTCAGGGTCAAGGTGATGCCTCAGCAGGATTACTCCAAGCCAGATACTTGATTTGATACAAGAATGAAAGTAATAGAATACTATAAAAATAAATGTCCTTTACTGTAAATAATGTGGGCATGTTATTTTTGAAGTTTTTTTAACCAGGAAAGTATACTTAAAAGAAAAAGAAAAAGAAAAAGAAAAAGAGAGCTACATTTATAAAATATGCACATTTGTGGAAATAGTTTACACTCCATTTGTGAAGAATTATACTACACTAGTACTTTCAAATCTCTGAAAATATGTAGTTTTGAAGATATCTCTTAAAATATATAATTATTTTCAAATACCATGCAAGATACAAATCTTGTTTACAATATATATTTTAATCATGTTATCAAGTTGCTGTCATTGCAGCTAAAATGCTACTGTATTAATATTTTAAATTTCAAATTAAGGATGCCATATAGTCAACTACTGTTGATATTTATTTTTAGAAAAAACATAAGTCAAATCTCTTATTAGAGAAGAAAATAACAGTTTAGTAATATCCATTGGTTTGTAAAACATTTAGCAAAGAACACATTTTACACTGAGCTCACTGAAATTAAAAGAAAAGGTGACACAGTCATTTTCATAGAACACAATGTGTGTGTTGGGGGGAGCGGTGAGTGGGTACAATTGCTTGGATGGTGATTGGAATAGAAGGTGATGAATCTACTTATAGTAGTAAGTATAATAGCTATAACTGGGAAATACATTGACAGCAAGTTATATCATTTGAATTAATAATATTGCCCAATCATAAATAGGTAATCATGTTCTTTGTATCTTGTCATATGGAGAAATAGTTATTGCCATGTGCTTTCTGAATGTACAGAGGTGCTCCAGGTTACTATGTAACTCTTATTTACCACAGATAATTCTTTCTTCTCCAATTGCACTAAGAATGTAAAAAAAAATCAGCAGCATCAGAATGGTTATATTTGTGTCTCTTCACTTGCTAAAGCAAATGGTACCACCCTTGAGATATTTGGTTAGATTTGTCAAGCTATGAAACTTGGACAATAATACCAATATTGTTGTGGACTAATTATGTTACCCAAGTCATATACTTAAAGTCCTGATATACAATGTGTTAGTGTTTGGAGGTGTGGCCTAGGAGAGAGTGTGTCAGATATGGAGACATACCAGAGATGGGGTTAGAAGAATAGACAGAAGACAGCTCCCCCGCTTGCCTTCTCTGTTATAAAAGGAGTCAGTGAAAAGAAAACTGTCTGTGAGCAGAAAGGCAATGACAAGGAAACCAGCAGTCCTAAATTTCTAATCTCTGTTTGTCAGCCTCCAAAATAACTGAGAAATAACTACCAGCTTTATATACCTGTTTATAGTGTTCTGACATATTAACCCAGGATGACTGCACAACTCTCTTACATCCTTCCTACAGATGATGTAAGAAGTGAAAGGGACAATTCCAAAAGCAAGTTTGAAGTTCTAGAACATGGGAATTTCATTTTCCTGTAGCAAGACCAGAAATTGGAGGGGTAGAGTGCAAGCAATTGGAAGAAATAGTGCTATATAAATCATGCTCTTAGGAAAGTATGGAGTCAACATTGCCTTCCCAAATCCAATTATGTGGAGGAGACAGGTCCAGGAGAAGGTTTTCCTGTGAGATTTTCAAGAACTAATCATCATGTGCTTTCTGGCTCTTCTTTCTTACTTAGGATCTTGTCATAGAATTATACCTAGACTGTGTCTCACTCTCTTCCCCCACCTGAACTAGCTTTGTAAATGAGAAGAAATTTTAGTCTTCACAATCTGCATTTATACTTCTGATATCAATTTTAAGACTTCATGCTATAATTTTCTTTTATTTAACTATTGATTTTCTTTATTGTGTTTCTTCTCATTTTTATTAATTCTTGGAAACTTTCACACAAGGTGTTTTGATTATATTTACCTCCATTATTCATTCCAAGACTTACTCCCTTTCCTTCCCCACTCAATTTTATGTCTTTTTTTAAACCTATAAAATATAGCTGCTGCCCATACACTGTAGGATATATAGCCTTCATTGAAATGTGGTCTATCCATGAGAGGTGGCATCCTTAAAGAATACTGACGCTCCTCTCAGCATCTTTCATTTGCAATAGCTTCTTAGCTGGGTCTGACATGTCATGTCCATCTATGCTCTTCATTCTGAAATTTTGTGTGGCCCGAGTTTACATGGGTCTTGTGTGTATTATGTCAACTGCTATGACTTAATTTGTTCGATTGTCCTGCTATGTCTATAAAACCAACTGTCTGTAACATCTACCACCTATGTATGGCTCCTACAATTTCCTATTTCCTAGTTTCCATGATTCTTGAGCCTTGTCTGCGTGGGATATTGGGGATATGTTAGAAATGTCCCTTTGGGGGGCCGAGCATTCTCCAATCTTATTCATTACACACTGACCAGGTACAGATCTCAGTGTTAATTGTCATCTACTGCAAAAAAGGAAACTTTTCTGATGACAGATGTATGAGTCACTAATCTGAGAGTGCACTGATAAACTATTGGATAGCAATTTAATAGTGTACCCATTTGGCAGAATATTAGTAGTTGTTGCAAACTGGGAGAATTATTAAAATTTCCCACAGGACCTATAAGCTGTCTAGCCATAGGTTTTTGGCCCCAGTAACATGGGTTTCAATGACACTCTCTCCTTTCTGAAATTTTAGCCTCTTAGGATCACAGAGTAATAGTAATTTACTTCCTTCCATAATATATTCTTGTACTCAACTCAGTGACATACACAGGCACCTCAGCAATAGTCAGTTAAGCTTTTAGTTATTAATTCCACAATCCAAAGCACTGCCTATAGAAAAAGTAGCCTCCAAGTCCTTGAGTTCTCACTTCAGTCATTTTTCTCACTATTTCAATAGAAACCTGTTATTTAAAGACTGTCTGAGAGGCTACATGTTCAACACGAAAATTAGCCTTGAGACACCGAACAATGAACCATCTTCTATAGTCCAGTCTACATATTTTTAGTACATTTAAAAATCATTTGTTACATATATATATATATATATATATATATATATATATATATATATATATATATATATATATATAT
>NW_021604564.1:9156365-9163805 GCF_004785775.1 Grammomys surdaster | reverse complement strand
TATATATATATATATATATATATATATATATATATATATATATATATTATACATACATACATATATGTAAAGTCTCCTTAAACAATCATTCTACAGATGCACTTTGATGAAATGTTTATTTTGAAGGCAAGAGTTAAAAGAAAAAATGTCCTACATGGATATAAAAAGTAAATTCCTGACAAGGCATTGAGTTTGTGTCATTCTTCTAATTGTTTGAAAAATATATTTTAAGTTATTTCCTTATTTTCTTTATAGTGCTATTGAGTTATTATATCAAAGAAGTTTGTATTATGGGAAAGCCTCCTATCAATTTAAATAAAAATGTGAATAGACCAAACCAAGGCAAACTCTGCAGAGATGGAAAGACTAAGACAAGGTCTATCATAACACTGACACTTTTAAAGTGGAAACATGTAAAATGTTTAGTAGTCCAAATATCTGAGTTGTTCACTTGTCTCTATAACATCTTTGTATCCTGAAGAAACTTCAACTTTTAATTATATATGAAAGAAATCTCTTTTGAATGTTTGATATAATCAGTGATTTTACTTATATTCCTTCAAGGATTGAAAAGATATTGCTGGTAAGAAGAACATGAACCAAGGAGAAAAAAGTGAATTCGCTTGAAGTTCTAAATATAATCTTCTGTAGTTTTAAACTAGTGTGAATGCACATGGGTGCACACGTGCCTCTGTGTGTGTGTGTGTGTGTGTGTGTGTGTGTGTGGCACATGTGTACAGATTGAGTATCAGATACAGGTATTTGTGAGCCTTCTGTTGTAGGTTCTGGGGCTGACCTCAGGTTTTCTATAAGAGCTGCTAATGCTCTTAATCTCTGAACAACATTCTAGGTCCTATGTTTATGATTTGCCAAGCTGCAATCTAGAATGTATGGACAAAATAAAAAGTGACTAAAAACTTGCAAATAATATGGACTATGCTAAACATAACACATCGTTTTGTCCAGGTTTGACATTTGACTTCATTATCTGTGTATGTATAAGTATAGAAGAATTTTAACCCAGAAACTTGGCTGTTCTGAATCACAAGAAATCACATCCAAAGACATTCAAAGTTTGTGTGCTCTGGCTGGAATACAGTCATGCCCTTTGTATACACTTTTAATCCTTCACGTTGGAATATAGACACATCTTTAATCCTCAAAAATGATGTATAATTGATTAACAGACAAAGTGACAAATCAGAGAAAAATATGGCAGAATGAGTCAGAAGTAGGATTTATCAAACTCTCATAAGAAGAGACAAGAAATAAAGGCAGTTTAAGGGCACTGCATGGAGAGATTCAGTTTCATTGAGTTCGGTTGAGTTTGAAGCAGTTTGGTTCAGTTCAGTTGAAAGCAGTTCAGTTGAGTACAATTCTGCTCAGAGAAGTGAGAATCTCCGGTGTAGAAGATACCATAGAAGATATTGATACAACACTCAAAGAAAATACAAAGTGAAAAAAGCTCTTAACCCAAAACATCCAGGAAACTCAGACACAATGAAAAGACCAAATCTAAGAATAATAGGAATAGAAGAAAGGAAAGATTTCCCAATTCAACACGTCAGAAAATATCATTAACAAAACCATAGAAGAAAACTTCCCTAACCTAAAGGGAGAAGCCATTTTTAATAAGTCAGCTTGAAGAAGAGTTTGATCCAAAACAGCTGAATTGAATCAGCTATCCAGAGCTCAGAAGGAGCTAGAATGTGTGAACTTATTCAAATGTAAGTCTTGGGGGTTGAGACATTCTAGGCCCTGGTTGTTTTTGTTGCTGTGGTTTGTTTGTTTTTGTATTTTTCTATTGTTTATTTTTTTGTCTGTTTTTACTGGATATTTTATTTACATTTCAGATGTTATCCCCTTACCCCATTTTCTCCCTACCCAGGAACCACCTATCCTAGCCCCCCTCCTCCTGCTTCTATTAGGATGTGCCCTTACCAGCCAACCCACTCCAACCTCCCCATCCTCGAATTCCCCACACTGGGCATCCAGACTTCATCTGACCAAGGATCTCCTCTCCCACCTATGCCTGACAAGGCCATCCTCCCCTATATATACAGCTGGAGCCATGGGTCCCTCCCTATGTGCTCCCAGCCTAGTGGTATAGACCCTGGAAGCTCTGGTTGGTTGGTATTATTGCTCTCCCCATGGGGACACAAAAGTTTTAGCTCCTTCAGTCTTCTCTCTAACTCCTCCATTGAGAACCCCGTGATCAGTTCAATGATTAGCAGTGAGCATCCACCTCTGAGTATGTCAAACTCTGGCAGACCTCTAAGGAGACAGCTATATCAGGCTCCTGTCAGCATGCACTTCCTAGCATCCACATCAGCATTTACCTTTGGTGACTGCACATGGGATGAATACCCAGGTGGAACAGTCTCCAGACTGCCCCTCCTTCAGTTTCTGTCCCACACTTTGTCTCCACATTTACTTCCTTCAGTATTTTGTTACTCCTTCTAAGAAGGACCGAAGCACCCACACTTTGGTCTCCCCGGAATGTAGGGATGGTACAATATTCGCAAATCCATCAATGTAATCCACTATATAAACACACTCAAAGGAAAAAAAATACATGATCATATCACTAGATACTGAGAAAGCATTTGACAAAATTGACCATCCCTTCATCGTAAAAGTCTTGGAAAGATCAAGAATTCATGGCCCATACCTAAACATAGAAAAAGCAATTTACAGCAAACTAGTAGCCAACATCAAACTAAATGGAGAGAAACTGAAGCAATCTCACTAAGATCAGGGACTAGACAAGGCTGCCCACTCTCCCCCTACCTATTCAGTATAATACTGGAAGTCCTAGCCAGAGCAATTAGACAACAAAAGGAAGTCAAAGGGATACAAATAGGAAGGAAGAAGTCAAAATATCACTGTTTGCAGATGATATGATAGTATACTTAAGTGACCCCAAAACTCCTACCAGGGAACTCCTAAACCTGATAAACAACTTCAGTAAAGTGGCTGGATATAAAATCAACTCAAACAAATTAGTAGCTTTCCTCTACTCGAAAGATAAACTGAGAAAGAAATTAGGGAAATGACACCCTTCACAATAGTCACAAATAATATGAAATACCTTGGTGTGAATCTAACCAAACAAGTGACAGATCTGTATGACAAGAACTTCAAGTCTCTGAAGAAAGAAATCAAAGATCTCAGAAGATGGAAAGATCTCCCATGCTCATGGATTGGCAAGATTAATCTAGGTCCTGGTTAATAGATGGAGGCTGGAAACTGAAGCCTTCAAGGGCCAGGTTTATAGCTCTCATCTCATCCCTTCATCTGAGGAATTAAAAGCAACATTTATAAGTGTGTGTGTGTGTGTGTGTGTGTGTGTGTGTGTGTATTATATATCTCACATGCTCTTTGGAATTTTACATTTTATCCTGATACATTATCTGCAAGAACAATCAAATATAAATCTTTTGAAAGCTTTTTTGTGCTTAGAGAAAACTCACTGCCAGAAAACCATCTTGCTTGCTCATAGAGATTTGAAGAATTTGAGCCTGGAGATATAATTTTGCTGTTTCTTCTAAACAGCATACACAATGTAGGGTCATCCACTCTCAACTACTGTGTATAATAGTGCTTGTTCAGAAGATAAAATGACTAATGAATCTTCTAGTAGCTCTCCCCTGGGACTATTTGATGGGTTTAGCAGACTAAGATTTCATACTACTGTCTAGAGGTAAAATGAAACCTCTTAACACTGAGAAAGAATGAAAATAAATCTACTCATCAAGGGATTTTGATTTTCTAGATTTCTTTTTAATCTACTATAAAATAGTTCAAATATAGCTATAGGATCATAAAAGGCATTTCACAGCTATAGCAGCATAAAAGGCAGTCCACAGTATCAAGTCAATCAGATAGCATGGATTTGAAGGTTTCAAAAAATCCCATCACTGCATGAGAAGCTAGTGACACTTTATGGCTTATAGTGAAAGGACAACCAGTTTTCTTTAGGATTTGTCCCCAGGTAAGTCTCCAGGCTCTAGTAGCTTGCCCTACACTTAAGCATATATGGGCAGCACTAATTCAACTCAGTGAAATATGAATATGAATTCAACTCAGTGAATATTCTTGAAGAAAAACAAAAAGGAAGAAAGGGGATATTATATAGGGTGTCAGGGAGAAATTGAAAGAAGTGAATGAAAGGTAGGTGTGATTAAAATTGATTGTATACATATAAGGTAGCTAGTATCTCATGTCAACATGACATATCTAGGAAGAGGGAATCTCAGTTTAGGGCTTACCTCTACCAGAGGAATTGGAGAGAAATCAATATTGAACAAGTAAAGCCAAAGTTCCTTTCAGTAGATTGTACTTTGCAGAAAAAGCTAGGCTGATGATATGGCTCAGTGTGTAAGACATTTTCTACCAACGCTGATGACTTCAATTCAATCTGTAGGACCTACACAGAGAAAGACACAACTCCCACTAGTTTTGCTCAGAGTTCTACACTAGCCTCATTGTATGCAACCTGCTCCAACACATATACAAATCAATAAATAAATGTAGTTAAAATACATAAATAAATAGATAAATAGAAAAATAAAAACATGTAAGAAGGAAAACCTTTAAATAAGTAACTAACATGAAAATCAAAATGCTGGACAATACGGGACAGGATTTTTTGTTTCTGGATCATTGAAATGAATCTAGCAGATGGATATCATTAGTAACGAAGTTCACAGAAGATTCTAAAAAATAAGATGGTGCTTATATTCTTTCCCAAGAGAGAAATATTACTATTTATGTTATAGATTATTAGAAATCAGGCATTTTGAGACCAAATAATGAAGTTCAATAAAATATAGTCTTTCGGTTCTTTACAAACCACAGTTCATGTTTAAAAACATAGAATGTCATTATTTATATTATTATCATAGAACTAAGTTGTTATACAAGAGCAATTGTCACGTTAATTTTCATGCCCACAAAATGTCATTCCAGATTGTTCTTGGACTGACCTTCTCAACTAGATGTGGGTAGGACTGCCCAGTCACAATAGTGAACCAAAGAAGAACCAGTGTCTAAATTGAAAACATATTAGGGAGAAGAGTAAAAACTTATCCTACCTCTCTAAATGGAGAATATCCATTCCATCAATAATGGATGGCTGGGTAAATAAACAATTTACATTTAGAGAATCACATTCTTTGTTTAAAGTTGATGTACATGGTAAGAAATGTTTTCACTGTTTGCTTTTCTAAAATTGATTTTGTTTCTTAATTATGTGTCTGCATGTGTTTGTATATGGATATGGATACCCATGCTATTGTCTACAAAGGCCAAAAAAGAGGACTCAAAAACCCCAGATGTGGAATTATTGGTGGTGGTGTACTGTCTGGCCTTAGTATTGGAATTGACTTAATCAGCAGACTTTTAAATGAGGAATGGGCAGTCTTAACTCTTGAGCCAACCTCTCTGATCCTGACCATGTCATATTTTAATAACTGTCTTAACATCTTTAGAAAGTTACAGTAGAATAAATAGGTTACTATAAAACATGATTATATTTAAAAATATATACCAAGACTTTTAGGAAATACTCAAATTCCTGTCCAGATTCTGTGCTGGAATGTGTAAAAGCTTAGAGAATATACAGCCTCGGTTTCTAGCAGTCCTGGACATCAATAGTGAATGACAAATCTTTTCATGGGACTACAACTTTCTCCTTATCTTGGGGAATCAGAGTCTTTTCTATTGCAGGGATCTCTGCAAGTGTCACAGGTGGTGGGGAAGCAAACCACTAGAGGACAGAAAGAAAACTTGGTTTAACTCACCATAGTACTAGCTCAAACTTCTAGAGTCTGACAGTTTATTTTAACATATTTGGAGTCTTGTCAGTTTATTGTAACATATTTAGATACAGTACAATTTTGTAAATTACCTTTCTGTTAACAATTATTCTAATCCTAAGTGTACAATAAAGCTTAAGGCATGACATTAAAAGTCTTCGGAAAAGTTTGTATGACCTCTAGAATGAAGTTGAGTGTTATAGCTTAAGGTCATAGGATCTAGAGTGGCCTCTCACCTGGACAGTGTGAAGGTCAGCAGGCTGTAAACTACTTGTGACATCTCCCCTAAGGATAGGTTTTATTGACTGAGAAACAAAGCTAAAAATAATGATCTAGGAATGTCTGGGTTAAAAATTCTGTGCCATTTGGGTGATGTTCGTCTTTATAGATCACGTAGTGGAAAACAGTTACTCGTTTCCTCCTTTGAGGAGACAACCTTTCATAACTAATAATCTTTTTTACTCTAATGCTTCTCTGTTCATACTCATGTCTTCTACATCCCATCATTTCACTTGTTTTTAAACAGAGTATATTGAGTTTCTATTATTTGTAACTAAAGAAGCCAATTTCATCAAATATGTTTTGGGCACTAGAGCATTCCAGAATCTTTGCTAACCTAAATAATTTTTAAAATATATTTTAAGTATCCCCAAAATATTCACTGTCAAATTAGTTATTTTAAAATTTTGAAAATAATATGTCTTTTTATTTCTGTGTATATCTATGCAAATGTGGGAAGATGCCTACACAAGGCAGAAAATAGCATCTACTTCACTGGAGCTGAAGTTAACTTCCTTATGAGTGTTGAAATATGAACCGGAATTATCAGCAAATGCTGTAAGTTCTCTACCTCTGAACCATGTTCACAAACTCAAATTTAAAAATACTGTTTGGCTAATTGTGAACTACAAACATTAGATATGTCTTCTGGCCAATATTTTCTCCAAATGGTCTTCCTTTACAACGACAGTGCTGATTATTCCTCTGCCTTCTTTTGGTTTCTGCCTCAATCTCACCACATGACAATATCATATTAGAAGGAAAAGGATGGACATTTCTTCCTTCTATTTAATGAGAAGAGTTTGAAACCTTGAGGCCTAAAATATCACACACACAAGTTGTTAAAGACTCAAAGCAAAGCTCAAAAAGCATAGTATTTCTGCCTGTTCACTTGCATAAGATTAAACATTTTTTGAAAGAATAACAACTTCATAGACTCAATTATTTTCTCGACAAAGAAGAGGTACCGAATAGATAGTGCACTTGCCCTCAGTTCAGCACAGTCTGATTCACTGTGCTGACCTACTCTTAAGAAAAAAAGAAAATAAGTTTGTCTCAATAATATTCATGTAAAAAAATTAACTTATACTAAAAGATCAATGAATATTATTCAAATATTATATATTAGAAAACTAAGTTAACATATTGATCTTAATTGAAATTAAAACTTCAGAAATGGGAAAGAAAGCATACTCTGTGTCTAATTTATACACTATTTCTGAATAAAATAAAACCATTGTGGTTGGATAATAGAAAAATCTCCACCAGTATCAAATTAGTACTCTTTCCTCAAAAAGAAGAAGAAGAAGAAGAAGAAGAAGAAGAAGAAGAAGAAGAAGAA
>NW_021604564.1:9141762-9156355 GCF_004785775.1 Grammomys surdaster | reverse complement strand
AAGAAGAAGAAGAAGAAGAAGAAGAAGAAGAAGAAGAAGAAGAAGAAGAAGAAGAAGAAAAGTTTAACCTTCACCAAGTGGATTTCACTCAGGGAGATATGTGAAAAGATTGAAAAGAAGAATAATTCTTTCTTCTTTCCTCATTATTATTGGCTCACCTATTGTTATCACTGACTTATTACTTCTTTGTAGAAGACTGCTTCCTGTTCCTTGGTGACTGATGTAATATCACAAATGTGACTCATTGGAGAAACTAGTCTGTCTTATAAGTTTAGTGTGTCTTTCTTAACTGATCATCTATGCATATAGAAATGTACCCAGCATGTTATTATTATCCTTCGAAAATGTCTCCTCATTGACGATCCAGTTCTGTGAAATAATCCTTGTAGAGAGTCCTCTATATATTGGTTTATTTTTCCCAGATACTAAAGCAGCAGTTTTGTAAACTAATTTTCAAGATACAGTTCATGATCTGTATTGTTTTTGAGATTCTCATTAATCAATAATTTAACAAGGTAACTTTTGACCAAGGAATCTTATTTAAAATAATTTGACCACTGCACATTTTAATACACATAAATGTACATAGCTTTTTGTTATATTAAAATGATTTTATTTATATATAATAAATTATATATAAATATAAACTTTATATATGTATATATATGTATGTGTATATATGTATGTATATATTTATGTATGTATATATATACATATATGTATGTACATATAAATATAAATGTATATATATGTGCATATATACATACACATAGATACACATTTGGGCATCCAGGAAAATGACTGAAAAATATTTTTGAGTATGAATAGTTTCCTGAGTTAAAATCAAAACCAAAAACATTTGCACATGTGACTAGCTATATTTACTGTTGAACAGGGGTCGAAAAAGGTCATCAGATAAACAAATAGCACATTTCAGATTATGGGAGCTACCATGCCTACAGACCAGAGAAGCATTCACCAATAAATAAAGTTAATTAACTTTTAAAAAATATTTTGCATAAGAGACATCAGGTCATATTTTTGTTGCTGGATATAATTTCAACACCTATATCACAATCTGATTTTTCTTTAGCTTAAGGTATATATTTGCTCAAAAGCAGACATAGCCCAAACGTTAATATCAAATGCTAGGCATTCTTTTGAAATATCTGAAATAGAAATCTATCTATCTTCAACTGTGAGAAGGCTGTCCTGGCATTTCAGTTGATTAAGTACTCACTGGAAGAGTGTCTATATCTGCTCTTCATTGGAAGAAACTGTTTACTTCTTGTCTTTGACAGTAATTTTTTTTTCTGGAATTCTTGCTACCAATGATGCAAACTTACCTGAAATAAAGTTAAGTGTGCTCAATAGAAAAAAAAATTACCTGGCTTCCAAGATGTGGACTCTCTCTGTATTTTACATTCAAAGATCCAGCAAAATGTTCCAGGATAAAATTAAGCTAATGTGATTAACTTCACAGAAAGGTTGAAAGTACAAATAAAGTAATGTTAATTTCTCTACAATGAAAAATCATGAAAAAATATTTCACTTGGGTCAAAGAACTTAGGAAGAGTAACAAAATTATTTCCAATATATTTTTATAAATGCCTAATTTTTACTAATTTCCCCAGATCCTAAAATGATGTGATCAAAGCACTTGATATCATCTGGTAAGGTAAGGTAGAAAAAATAGTCACTACATCAAATGAGAATTAATGATATATAAAACTTAGAAACTTTCAATATTTTAGATTAGAAAGAAAGCACCTGTGACTCTAAACATTGAGGAAATTATCCATTTAGAAACATACTTTATATAGGAAATACATCATCCAGTTAGAGTTCTGCTCTTCACAGGCAGGAGACCATCCAATTAGGGATCTACTTTTCACAATCACTACATAACAATGCTATCCATTCATACCTTAATTACCTCCTCTGACTGGGGTCCAAGTCCCTCCTTGGTGTTTAGCAAATACTTATACAACAAAAATGTGAGGTGAAATTATTAAAAGTTTAATAACGTGATTGAATGTTAGTAGGATTTTTATTTTTTACTCAAGGTTGTGATAAAAATTATTTGGAAACATATTAATTGGAATAATTATAATAAACATCGTTATCTTGTTATACTCCTCAAAAAACAAAAATAAACTGAGTATAGTAAAGCCAAGCCAATGATAGAGAAAACGTTTTTCTATATCCTTAGATGTAAAGTTGTAATTAGCTAGTATTTAGGGGAAATGAAGAGGTCTTGTAATTTAATTTTTAAAATAGTATATGGTAAACATAAAATGGTTAACATATATCCATTTGTGGTAACAGTTCTAAAATGATTAAGTATTATATCTTGCCATAGTAAATATAATTTACTGAAAATAATTTAATTTTATGGTTATTGTAGGTCATTGCAGAGAATCATCTCTTTGTTTTCTAAACTCATTTTATTAGAAACTCCTATACAGTGTTTATCCCAGTCTGCTTTGTGGTGCATAGAACATTTCTTCTGCCAATATGTGTCTCAAGGCTAAGGAAAATGGGTTTTTTCTTCATTTAGTCCATTACAGAAAACATTATACCTCATGTAATACATGCTCAATAAATATTGAATTGAGTCACCAAGAACTTCAATTGTGAGTGTGAGATTATTCGATTCAGAAATTGTTTCTACCACATGCAAATATGTCAGGGATAATTGTGGTTAATGACCGGTACCGACTAATCAAATCTGTGGTGCTTTGTTTTGTTTTAAAATCTCATTCTTGTCATCATGGACAAGCCAAAAATCCTAAGACACTTAAGAAATATATGGATCATATCCAAGAGCTTATAAAAATATCTACTAAAGGTGCTCATATTGTGTGGTTTTAACAACAACCTCAAAAGTCCGCAACAAATAGGGGTTCTGAAGAGCTGTTTATAAAAATTTTCTGTAGATACAGTTATACTAGAAGTAGAATTTATTTGAACAATTTAAAAACATCTTCATGGTAATTCTCAAGTGGTGCTTCTTCCTATTTGACCTTAATGTTGTTAGTTCTGTATGTGCTTTGCTCTGGAAAAGAAAAAAGTATATAATCCAAAGTGAATCTTGTAATTCATAAGTAGTGCCAAAATGAGATAGTTATCATACACAGGCATAGATCTGCTTCCACCTTGTCGAAATTTAGTCCAGTAGTGACAGTATGCTGTGGAGTCAACATTACCAAACCAATCTTCTGCAGACATATTTTTTCAGTATTTTGTAATGAGGGAATATGTGAGCTTCATGATAACTCATTTCTAAATTAACATATATATAGGATGTCTTCATGCTAACAGCTGACAGCTTCATTAATTCTCTCAAATGTTTAAATCTATAATGTTTGGTTTAGGTTTTTTAAAGTTTGTATATTGGGTCCTTGTTCTTTGATAAAAAAAACAAAATCTAATAAAGTATGATCATGTACTACTTAAGAAGACAGAACATTCTTTAGCTAGTTATTTATATTATGCAAATACTACAGTTTTTAATTTAATGTAATTTATTATTGTTATTTTTGTGTATGTGTATGTTTATGTGAGTGGCATTGGTGTATTCCTTCCATCTTGTGGGTGCCAAGGATTGAACCCTAGTACTCTGCTTAAGTGGCAATGGCTTTATGGCTGAGTCATCTTGCTGGCCCAGTAAAGCACATATTTAGAAGATTTATTAATAAATAAATAAATGAGAACCTTAATTAATGTTAAAATCTTGGTATATGAGTTTATAGATTACTTATTAAGATAGCCATATCTCTTCATCTTTTATTCGTATCTTTCTATAATTATATAATGGTATCTTACAGAATTAGAGAAATTTAACTTTAAAAGTTTTACAAATCTAATTATACAAAAATCATTCTCAAATGAGCAATCTCTTATCATAAGCAAAAATATACATTTTTGTACATTCCTCTTTATTTATAAACCTACCTCTTAAAACCATGTAATATTTTTACCATGAGGATATTTTTAATCATTTTATAAAGATAAGAGTCAGAGAAATAAATTTTATCACTAATTCAAGCTAATGCTTCTTATTTCTCAAATTTGTGTTTGAAGTTGCTAGATCCTGTTAGTCTGTTGTCCTGTTGCTATGATATAATTGTATGACCAAAATGCAACTAAAGACACGAAAGGTTTACTGTGGCTCACAACTAGAAAGTATAGTCCATCCTGATGGGGAAGTCATGAAAGCAAAAGTATGAGGAAGCTGGTTGCATAGCAACAAGTGTCAGAAGCTGCCCCATTTTGTACCTAGAGGGAGTCTTCCCACCTCAATTAACTTCATTATATAATCCCTTAAGCATTTCTACAGTCTTGTATCTTTTGTTATTTTGGTTCTGCCAAGTTAACAGATCAAGTAACCTTAACAAACTAGGGATTTAGTTTGTCCATTTCTGGTGGACAAAATAGATTTCATACTCTGATGATCTCTCTTTATATGTGTCTACTAATTTAATAGTTTCAATCATAATTCCCATAAATCTTGCAGAGAACAGAAGCAAAATAAGACAATAACAATTGTGCTAAAATTGAAAAGCAATTCCATTTTTATAGTGCTAACATATATCGGTCCTTGAGGGGAAAGCCCTAGAGTTTTATGAAAGGAATTCTGTTCTCCAAATTTAAGTGCCGTGTGTTGTCTCTTGACTAAAACTACAACTTCTGCAGGGATGCTGATAACGACTCCTGAGAGTCGACTCATCATATAACAATGATGTGGAAGACAAACTTCAATAGTTATGTTGCTTCCCAGTGAGCTGGAGAAATGTGCACTTCAATTTAGATGCCATTGAGGTATAAATAGTGTATATATTCTATTGATCAGTTTCCTATGTAGTATATGTCCCTAAGGATTTTACACATTTTGAGAGCACTAGATACTTCCTCTTTCATTAGACTTATTTAGCACTATTAATCTTGCTTTTAAGAGAACCTAAACTCAGATAAAGTCTAAGTATGTGACTCCCTAAAAAAAAAAAAAAAAACAGCTGTTCATTTTCTCTTCTAAAATGAAAATAGACTTACATTTTCAGAATCAACATATTTCTTAAAGAAGTATATGCTACTGGAAAAAATTAAACCACACAAAGTCCCCTAATACTGTAGTTGTTATCCCACTAGTTATGACATTCTTAGTGTATGTATACACTTATAATATGTTTAATGGAAAGAAGAGCATGAATATATTTTCAAAAAATTAATTTGTATAATGTAGGCTCCAATCATATAGCCACAAAATTTTATTTGATTTTATTGTGTATGAAAAGTCAACAATTTATTTCCTTTGTGGCAACAGTAACTATAATCTAGGTTGTTTTTTTTAAATCTGAGCTGCAATGTATTATCTTTATACATCATATTATATATTAGGCATTTAAATGAGAGGCAGAGAGAAAGAGAGAGAGGCAGAGAGAGAGAGAGAGAGAGAGAAAGAGAGAGAGAGAGTTCTATATTTGATTTGAATGGAATTTTTAGGTATCTTATATGAGATTATTTTTTGGTATGATATCCTCAAGATTTATCTATGGCCTAAGCAACAGCAGGATATAATTTATTACTTTTTATAAAATATGTTCTGATCAATTTATTATCCCTCATCTTCCATATCCTCTCCCGCTCCCCAACTATCCAACTCTTCCTTTTATAATTTCCTTAGATTGTAGGCAAAAATGAAAGAAAAGTTAAAGCACAAGAAACATGCACACTCACATACATGCATACACGCACATACATGTACACACACACACACACACACACACACACACACACACCACACTAAAAGCACAAAGTTTAAATCCATCATATATGAGCAAAAGACCAATAATGTTAAAAAAATACCCAAATAAAGCAATATGAGACTGATAAATATCAGTAAATTCCATTGAGTTTGTTTTTTTGTTGTCTTCTACTTCTGGGCAGAGGACATGACATTAAATATGGCTTGTATACCCAGTGAGACTTCACTGGATAAAACCAAGTTTTCCTTTGCAAGCTGTTGTCAATTGGAGATAGTTTCTTGGTTAGCTGCAGAAGCTTGTGCATATGTCCCACTCTCGGTGCTGGGTCCTCATCTCCCTTGGAGCTGTTCAGACCTGTACATTCTGTCTCAATCTCTATGAGTTCAGGCACACAAGAGTCTTATTGCATCTGGAAAATACTGTGGTGTTGGTGTTATCATTTCCTCTGTCTTTTACACACTCTGTCTCCTTTTGCTCTGTTTCTTAAACCCTGAGGGCAGGGATTAGGTAAGGATACTCCATGTAGGACTAAGTACTCCCAGGCCTCTCACTTTCAGCACGTTTTCCCACTTGTGAGTCTCTATACTAGTTCTCATCTACTAAAGTAGGAAGCTTTTCTGATAATGTTTGGAAAACACACCGAATTCTGGACATAGCAATATGTCATTAGGAGTCATTTTATTGATTTGTTCCTTTACAACAGTATTTGGTTTCCCCTAGGCCCATGACTATCTAGTCTCAGGTTCTTCACCACACCAGCAGTGTCAGACATGGGTTCCATATCATGGACTGGGCCTTAAACTCCATCAGCTGCATGTTGGCTACTGTGACCACGTTGGCCACTCTTGCACTGGTATATCATACAGTAAGGCACCATTTTCCATTGAAAGTTTTCTATTTCCCTTTCTTCTATGGTAGAATGGTTGCTTCAAGTAACATGCATATGAATCAGTAGCAATGAAGACTTAGTTACCGACTAGCCCACCAGCTGGACTGCTCTATGTTCAATGAGATATGTAAGTCTTATCATCAGCAATAGGACTTTACCATCAGAACATGGAAAACAACATCTTTGGCAATGCTGAGTTGTTTGGAGATTTCCAAGAAGCTTCTTTGGCTAACAACTCAGTTAGATGTTACCTATTACTGGCAATAGAAGATATACTTGTTGGAGAGAGATATCTAGTTCATGCTTTGTCTCCCTCATTATTTTGTGCTTGATTTTTAAAAATAAAGGAATCAGATAGTATTCTTATTGTACAGTAGTTATAGTTTTAAAGGTTAGTATTTCACAGTAGTCCACGTGGTTTGGCTTTGTTTGTTTGTTTTGGTTTTGGTTTTGGCTTTGGTTTCTTTCTAATTTGGAAGTCCATTTGAACTCTATGTGAGCTCAAATTAATTGCTCTGGCTGAGATTTTGTTAGTAAACTGTTAATAGGTTTTGTTCAGTACATATTTTTTGTGGAGGTTGAGCATTGGTATTTTGGCATAAGTAGCAGGCATGTATGACCATCACAAATAGACTAAATTCAGTTATTTCAATAACATTTGCCATCTTACCTGACTAGTATTTTATATTCCACATGTCTTATTACTGTACTTTTCAATGTAAGATGCTGTAGCACAAAGATAAAAAGTAGGAAGTCAGACAAAAAATATCCTCAAAGCCACAAATTCAGCTTCAAGGGCTTCATTTTAGCGTTTTCCAAAGAAGCCTGATTGACTACTCCATATACTAAAGAATGAGCAGCAATTGAGGTCAATCATGCTGAACTACAGGAGCCATGGAAGGAGAACACTTTGATGTAGAGTTCAATCCTAAGAGATAAACAGCATTATTCTACATTAAGAGGAAGCATTTTCTTTTCTCAAAACTCAAAGAAAATTTTACCCTAGAAATTCTTTTGAAAATACCTTTTTTAGTAGTTGCATTAAACAATTTATGTCAGTCTAATATTTCATGTTCTTCAGTGAGCACTACATACCTAAGGTGTAAATTCAACTTTTCATTCATAGTTGACACATTTTGAGGGGAGGTATGTAACCTTGACATCAGAAAATATTAAAAACACCTTTGCTAAGGCTTTCTAAAGAATATTCATTGACAAATTGTTTTCTCATTTTCCCTTTTTATTTACTACTTTTCTCATACTTAAAATTATTTATTGGGTGCTGAGAAGTAAACCCACAGCCTTGTACATGTTAAACATATGGTTCTCCACTGAGCATTTACGAACAATTATCCTGATTAGAATTTCAAATAGAAGTGACTTCCAACTTCTGTGCCATTATACCACATACCATAAAACAACAACAATAAAATTATACATGAGTCACTGCCATAGAAACCAGGTGATCACAATAGGAGGAGATTTTATGAGCTGAAAAGAATACATTCTCCAAACACACCAGTTTGTTCTTATGAGAAATATCACTGGTGGTTCAGCTTTCAGGAAGGGCATTTTACACCTTTTCTGAAGTATTTTGTGTAGAGGTTCTTGCTCATAGCTGATCATACAATGTGTACTAATAATTCTCACCAAAATAAAGTCTATGTAAATAAAACCATAAACCAAAGGGACGCCTTGTAGGGAACCCTAGTATGCATTGGCTTCTGCAAGACTGTTCTTTAAGTTAGTGTTTTAACATTGTCAGGGGCCATATAAAAGAGGATAAGTCTAGCAGATGACTTTCCTGGAGATGGCCTATGATTTTTGCATGGTCTAGAATGGGAAAGATCTGAGAGGCAACTCCCAAGAGACCTCATCACAGAATTGTTTCTTGCAGCTGATATAC
Source organism: Grammomys surdaster (assembly GCF_004785775.1). Taxonomy (NCBI): domain Eukaryota; kingdom Metazoa; phylum Chordata; class Mammalia; order Rodentia; family Muridae; genus Grammomys; species Grammomys surdaster. The sequence continues at coordinate 9,147,792 of NW_021604564.1, read as the reverse complement.
CTTTTCCTGTCACTATTACGTAGTGTAACAAATTCTGAGCATCATCCCACCCATTTGAGAAAATTCCCTGTAGAGCAATATAAGACCATAATATAAGATCAGCATAAAGAAAAACTTGCATATTTTAATGCTGTTTAGATGAGTTGATTATTTTACAGAACTCATGATTTGATTCAAATAATTTTAGGAAAGAAAGTTTTAAGAGATTTTTTGTTTGTTTTTATTTTTTTAAATTGGATGTTTTATTTATTTACATTTCAAATATCATCCCATTTCCTGTTTCCCCTCGAAACCCCTATCCCATCCCACTCCCCTGCTTCTATGAGGGTGTTCCCCCAAACACCCATCCACTCTATCCTGTCTCCCTGCCTTCGAATTCCCATACAGTGGGGCGTTGAGCCATCATAGGACCAAGGGCTTCTCCTCCCACTGATGCCCATCAAGGCCATCATCTGCTACATATGCAGCTGGAGCCATGGGTCCCTTCATGTATATTCCTTGGTTGGTGGTTTAGTCTCTGCAAGCTCTGGGGGTCCTGGTTTGTTGATATTGTTGTTCTTCCTATGTGGTTGCAAACCCCTTTAGCTCCTTTAGTCCTTTCTCTAATTTCTCCATTGGGGACCCCATTGGGGATCCCATGCTCAGTCCAATGGTTGGCTGTGAGAATTGTTTTGCTAGAAAGAAAACATTCATTCTAGGTCTGATCTAAGGGTGAAGTCATAGGTATGCATTATGTTAAAGCAAGGCCATATAAAACTGTTGCTTTGAACTTATAATGAGCTTATAGAATGAAACACTACTTTGAATTTAACTATCATCATCTTTCTGTAACTTACCTTTTGTGTAATATTTTATCTATAAGGTAATTTTTTAAAGAATTTTTATCTTTAATTGAATCTGGGGTTGGAAGTAGAGTTGGAATCTGGGGATCTGACCCATCCATCCACCAAATCTATGTGTGTGGCATTTGGAGCACAGCTTCATCCACGAAATACACACAGACACAGACACACACACACATACATAAACACACACACACATATATATTTATATATATTTACATATATGTATATGTTTATATATATGTATACATATATATATGTTTGTATACAAATACATATGTGTATAGTATATGTATATGTAACTGAGTACTTATAGAATACTTGTAGAGTTAATAAGACAGGTGGTTGGTACAGACCAGAATATATGTGTGTAAGTGTGTGTGTCTGTGAATATTGCCTGTGTAAAAGATTTTATTATTTTCATTTCTTTTATATCTAGTTCACGAAGAGTTAATGAGTTTCAATTCTCTCATCTGGCTAGTAATAAAGAGTTACAGAGAAAGAAAACAGTGCTTCATAGTATACAATAATATGAGTATAAAGCCAGAAATCATTAGTTTTTGGATTTAATCTGATGCTGTGTCCCACTCAGTACCATTCAAGCAGAACAGCAGAGGTACCGCCTCTGCCTCCATACCCTTCGTAATAACATGGTGAGTTAGATTATAGTGATGGCTCAGTGGTTAAGAGCAAGGGCTGCTCTTGCAGATACCAGGATTCAATTCTAAGGAATCACATGACAGATTTTATTTTAGTTTTATTTTATTTTTTATTGTATATTTTATTTACATTTCATATGTTGTCCCCTTACCCCATCCCCCACCCACCCGGGAACCCCCTATCCCCTTACCCCTCCTCCTTCTTCTCTGTGGATGTAACCCCTAACTACCCCCCCAACTCCCACTTTCCCACCCTCAAAATTCCCACACCCTGGGGCATCCAGGCTTCATGAGGTCAAGGATCTCATCTTCCACCTATGCCCAGCAGGGCCCTCCACTCTTACATATTCAGCTGAAGCCCTGGTTCCCTCCCTAAATGCTCCCAGGCTGGTGATTTAGACCCTGGGAGTTGTGCTTGGTTGGTATTGTTGCTCTCCTCATGGGGGCACAAACCCTTTCAGCTCCAATGATCTTCACTCTAACTCCTCCATTGGGAACTCCATGATCAGTTCAATGTCTAGTTGTGAGCATCTGTCTCTGAATATGTCAGACTCTTGAAGGCCTCTGAGGAGTCATCCATATCAGGCTCTTATCAGCATGCACTTCCTGACTTCCACATCAGCATCTACCTTTGGTGACTGCACAAGGGATGGATACTCAGGTGGAAAGGTCTTCAAATGGCCCCTCCTTCAGATTCTGTCCCTCACTTTGTCTCCATATTTGCTCCCTTGAGTATTTTGTTGCTCCTTCTAAGAAGAACTGAATCACCCTCACTTAGTTTTCCTTCTTTATGAGCTTCATGTGGCCTGTGAGTTGCATCTAGGGCATTTCAAGGTTCTGGGCTAATATCCAATAATCAGTGAGTGAATACCATGTGGGTTCTTTTGTGATTGGCTTACTTCACTCAAGATGATGATTTCTAGTCCCATCCATTTACCTAGGAAACTCTCGAATTCATTGTTTTTAATAGCTGAGTAATACTCCATTGTGTAAATATACCACATTTTTTGAATCCATTCCTCAGTTGAAGGACATCTCGATTCTTTCCAGCTCCTGGCTATTATAAATAAGGCTGCTATGAACATAGTTAAGCATATGTCCTTGTTATATGTTCAAGCATCTTCTGGGTATATGCCTAGGAGTGGTATAGCTGGATCCTCAGGTAATGCTATGTCCAATTTTCTGAGGAACCTCCACACTGATTTCCGAAGTGGTTGCACCATCTTGCAGTCCCACCAAAAATGGAGGAGTGTTCCTCTTTCTCTACACCCTCACCAGCATCTACTATCACCTGAGTTTTTAATCTTAGCCATTCTGACTGGTGTATTATGGAATCTCAGGGTTGTTTTGATTTGCATTTCCCTGATGACTAAGGACACTGAACATTTCTTTAGGTGCTTCTCAGCCATTCGAGTTTCTTCCATTGAAAATTCTTTGTTAAGCTCTATACCCCATTTTTTAATAGGGTTATTTGGTTATCTGGAGTCTAATTTCTTGAGTTCTTTGTATATATTGGATATTAGCCCCCATCAGATGTAGGATTGGTAAAGATTTTTTCCCAATTTGTTGGTTGTCGTTTTGTCCTATTGACAGTGTCCTTTCCCTTACAGAAACTTTGCAATTTTAAGAAGTCCCATTTGTCAGTTCTTGATCTTAGAGCATATGCCATGGGTGTTCTGTTCAGGAACTTTTCCCCTGTGCCCAAGTATTTGAGGCTCTTCCCCACCTTCTCTTCTATTAGTTTCAGTGTATCTGGTTTTATGTGGAGGTCCTTTATCCACGTAGACTTGAGCTTTGTACAAGGAGATAAGAATGGATCAATTTTCATTCTCCTACATGTTGTCCTCCAGTTGAACCAGCACCATTTGTTGAAAATGCTGTCCTTTTTCCACTGGACAGTTTTAGCTCCTTTGTCAAAGATCAAGTGACCATAGGAGTGTGGGTTCATTTCTGGGTCTTCAATTCTATTCCATTGATCTTCCTGCCTGTCTCTGTACCAACACCAGGTAGTTTTTATCACTATTGCTCTGTAGTACAGCTTGAGGTAAGGGATGGTGATTCCTCCAGAAGTTCTTTTATTGTTGAGAATAGTTTTAGCTATCCTGGGTTTTTTGTTATTCCATATGAATTTGAGAATTTCCTTTTCTAACTCTGTGAAGAATTGAGTTGGGATTTTAATGGGGATTGCATTGAATCTGTAGATTGCTTTTGGCAAGATGGCCATTTTTATTATATTAATCCTGCCAATCCATGAGCATGGGAGATCTTTCCATCTTCTGAGATCTTCTTCAATTTCTTTCTTCAGGGACTTGAAGTTCTTGTAGTACAGGTCTTTCACTTGCTTGGTTAGATTCACACCAAGGTATTTCATATTATTTGCAACTATTGTGAAGGGTGTCATTTCCCTAATTTCTTTTTCAATCTGTTTATCTTTCATGTAGAGGAAGGCTACTGATTTGTTTGAGTTGATTTTATAACCAGCCACTTTGCTGAAGTTGTTTATCAGGTTTAGGATTTCTCTGGTGGAAGTTTGGGGGTCACTTAAGTATACTATCATATCATCTGCAAATAGTGAGATTTTGACTTCTTCCTTTCCTATTTGTATCCCTTTGACTTCTTTTTGCTGTCTAATTACTCTGGCTAGGACTTCCAGTACTATATTGAATAGGTAGGGGGAGAGTGGGCAGCCTTGTCTAGTCCTTGATCTTAGTGGGATTGCTTCAAGTTTCTCTCCATTTAGCTTGATGTTGGCTACTGGTTTGCTGTAAATTGCTTTTACTATGTTTAGGTATGGGCCTTGAATTCCTGATCTTTCCAAGACTTTTATCATGAAGGGATGTTGAATTTTCTCGAATGCTTTCTCAGCATCTAGTGAGATGATCATGTGGTTTTTTTCTTTGAGTTTGTTTATATAGTGGATTACATTGATGGATTTCCGAATATTGAACCATCCCTGCATTCCTGGGATAAAACCTACTTGACCATGATGGATGATTGTTTTGATGTGGTCTTGGATTCTGTTTGCTAGAATTTTATTGAATATTTTTGCATCGATGTTCATAAGGGAGATTGGTCTGAAGTTCTCTTTCTCTGTCGTGTCTTTGTGGGGTTTGAGTATGAGTCACATGACAGATTTTAAACGAGTCTAATTCAGTACCCCTTCTGGATTTATCAGGCATTGCAGCCATATGATACAGACATATATGCAGGGAAACATTCATTCAAACAAAATAAAAATAAAAGTCAACATTTTCCTAATGGAAAATCATTATAAGCTTTCAAGTCTGTAAAATTTTAAATGTAATTCAAATGAAGAAAAATAACACAGAGAACAGGTAATATTTTAGCTGACTTATTTATATAAAACAAACCCATGAAAAGGGGCAAAAACAGGAAATGTAATCACAAGAGTAAATACAACTAACCCAGACACTATTGTGGATGCCAAGAAGTGCTTGCTGACAGGAGCCTGAAAATAATGTCTCCTGAGGGCTCTGGCAGAATCTGACAAACACAGTGGCAGATGCTTACAGCCAACCATTGGACTGAGCACAGGGTCCCTAATGGAGAACTTAAAAAAAGGACTTAAGGAACTGAAGAGGCTTACATCCCCATAGGAAGAACAACAATATCAGCCAACCAGACCCCTCAGAGCTCCCAAGGACTCAAGCACCAACCAAAGAGAACACATGAAGGGACCCATGGTTCCAGATGCATTATGTAGCAAAAGATGGCCTTGTTGGACATCAATGGGAGGAGAAGCCCTGTGAAAGCTTGATGCTCAAGTGTAGGATAATGCCAGGGTGGGGAGTTGGTAGTTGGTGGGTTGGTGGGGGAGCACCCTCATAGAAGCAGGGAAAGGAGGAATGGGATAGGGGGTTTCTGGAGAAGAAACCAGGAAAGGAGATAGCATTTGAAATGCAAATAAAATATCCAATAAAAAACAAAAATAAATTAAAAATAACAATCAAAAGATGATTACACAGAAAAATAATATACTTCTTCATTAATTCATAAAAAGATACTACGTATTTTGACCAAAGGTTTGATTGTATATCTTACAATTTCCATGTTAATTTATAATTAAACATCTATAAATAATTCAAGTTATCAACAATTTTTTCTTAAATGACAATAAATTCTAACTTCAGAAATCCTGTCATAGTAAATAAGGAAAAGGTAATAAAAAACTAAATAGTAAAATTTAAGCAACAAAATATCAAGATACAGTATAAATAGATAGGAGACTGGGTGGTTGGCATTAATTACACCTCAATCTAGGACTGTTAGTTTTTAGATACAACTCTTTTTTTATTTATAAGACCACAAGATTTTTTCTATAAATCTCAGGACTTTAATTTGCTATTATTTGGACTATATTTATCATATGTTAAATTTTCATTTACTATTGTATATACACACATATGAGTGTGTATGTGAGTCTGTGTATGAGAGACAGAAAGAGATAGAACCAAAACAAGCAAAGAAAGAAAGAAAGAAAGAAAGAAAGAAAGAAAGAAAGAAAGAAA
>NW_021604564.1:9135602-9141752 GCF_004785775.1 Grammomys surdaster | reverse complement strand
AAAGAAAGAAAGAAAGAAAGAAAGAAAGAAAGAAAGAAAGAAAGAAAGAAAGAAATTGATTGTTGATATACATGCCACAGCAAGTAGGTGTAGGCCTAGGACCATGGCTTTTGCATGTATAACATCTTTGGGTACCCAAGGCAACTTCAACTTTACAGCTTCTTGTTCCAGTGCCTGGGATCCATACATGATTTTCTGGGTTCTTCCAAAGGAATTGGGGTCACTTTTCCAACTCTGCATCTGTAGCACTCTAGGCTCTGATTGGCTCCACTCCATGACTGCTGCTGTTCTTAGTGGTCATCCCATGGCACTGGCATCTCCAATTCACTTGTAGTCTTTCAATGTATCTAGGCTTCACCAATAGTCTCTCAAAGACACCATTCATAGTGCCAAACACAAATTCTTTGCATGACGCCTTCACTTCTGGATTGTCACTGCAACTGAAGTTGAACCTTCACCAATGACCTTTTCTGATCTCGTGCAGTACCAATCTCACCTGTTATCCATTACTCCTTTATGCCTGCAGCACCAATACGAGCTGGCTGACTTTTATTCATTATCAAATTCAGCTGCAACATGAGGCACAACCTTGGTTATATCTGGAACACAGCTTTGAGCTCTCAGAAAACACTTCCCAGAAGACTTTACCTTAGTGATGCTGATCTCTTCTAAATCATCACTAATTTTTTCACTGCAGCTATCCAGCATCAATGGTGATAGTAGTCCCTTCTATTCTTGACTCTAAAGACAGTGCCACATGGCCAAAGTTTCCATTCTGCTGCTTGCTGGAGCCAGAACATCCCTCCCCCCTTATTCTATTACATTGTCATCACCTTTCTGTTTTACAAGTCCCTCACAACCTAAGCTTGGCTGTCCTGGAATTTGTTCTATATGTTGACCTTGAACTCAGAGATCTGCATGCCTCTGTCTCTTGAACACTGAAATTAAAGGTATATACTACCAGGCCTGAGCTTAAGATATCTTTACCTGGAACTTGATCCAGGTTGGCCCTAAACTCAGAGATCTTCTTGACTCTGTCTCCTGGGATTAAAGGTTTGTACCACCATTCCTGAACCAAAACTTTTCATAGTGACTTTGCCTCAAAATCCAAATCAAAGCTTGTGTCATTCCATGTCAGTTTGACACACAATCATATCTCATTATGTCCAAATGAAAGCAATAACCAGGTCATAATAAATATCCATTGTCTGGGTTGGATATTGCCCTGAATTCACCAGTCTCATTTGTTTATCTCTTTGAAACAAAGCCTCTTTGTTCTTTGATACATATATTTTGTAGTTTTTTTCTTTCTAAGCTTGCCATTCTTGATCAAAATGCTCTTCATAAGAGAAAATTAGAGGATAAAATTTATGCTGGGTTTTTCTGAGCCTTCCTTTGTCACAGAAATTAATGAAAATCTTTTGACCTTAGTCTCAGGCATACTCTTTTGACAAGAGTAAATTCAGCCACATTCTTTAACAAAATATACCAAAAACAGCCTCTAGGCTACAGACTAAAATTCTTCTTGAATTTTTACTTGAGCCAGCAGGCCCCCACAATTAAAATCATCCACAGTACCATTTTTTCATGTTTCTATTATTATGGCCTATTAAGCCATGCTTAAATCATTTCATGGCTTTTGAAAGTCCAAAAATCAACATTTCTTGAAATAAACACATGGTCAGGCCTATCACTTCTGTACCAGATTCCACTTACCAACTTACGTCTTAGTTAGGGTTTCCCTTGCTGTGAAGAGGCACCTTGACTAGGACAGCTCTTATAAAGGACATATAACTGAGGCTGGCTTACAGTTTTAGAGATTTAGTCCTTCATCATGGTGGGAAGCATTGTAGCATCTAGCAGACATTGCTGGGGAAGGAGCTGAAATCTCTTCATTTTGAGCCAAAGTCAGCCAGGAAGCTGTTTTCTAGTCATCTAGGTGGAGGGTCACAAAGCTTACCTACAGGATGACACACTTCCTCCAACAAGGCCACTTTTATGCCAATAAGGCTACACCTCCTAATAGTACATATTGAAACCACCACACACTCGAGCATCCAGTTACTGCTAATAAGCATGGAATATTTAAAAAGATAGAAGGTTCTGTCTTCCAAACTACTGGTTGGCTATTCTTTCTCTAGTGTGTGTGTGTGTGTGTGTGTGTGTGTGATAAAGCTGTGAAGAATTGATTGTGCTCAACATTTGCTGCATGTTTTTATCCTCTCACATTTAAATTGTGGGCTATCATGTGATTTCTGGAAACTAAACCTTGGTCTTCTGCAAGTACACGAGCTGAGCCATCTCTTCAGCCTTGGTATTTGGCTTCCTAACATTAATATAACATAAGCATAGACAACAGTTACATGGAGAGCTTAGGGAAAAGGTTTCTAGAGTATTCTCCAGCTTCAGCTATGCAGTTCAAAGTCATTTTCTCCAAAGTGGAGTCTCTGCTTCCATAATTTACTTTATATAACCTCATCTTTTAAAATATATTTTTTTACTATTTTAATTATGTATATGCTTGAGTATTTTTTGGAGAAAGGGATCTATGGATATAGGTGACTACAGAGTCATCTGATATCCCAGACAGAGATGCAGAAGTGTTTGTGAGCCAGCTGATATGTATATGGGGTGCAGATGTTTAAGGAATACTTGGGTCCTCTACCAGATGAATAAGTGCTCTTATACATTGATCCATCAATCCAAACCACCTGTTTTAAAATTCTTAATCAAGTTCTATGCACAAGTAAAAACACTGTATATTTTTATTACTATTATATAAGTCACCTTTTTGTAAAAATTCTGTAATATAGGAATTATAAATCCACCACTTACATTCTACAGCAAAGACACTTCTTCACCCAATCCAAGTTATTTTGTCATTGAAATTCAATGTGATTTTTTTTTTTAAAGAAGAGGACATGTAATCTAAGCCACTCATTGTTCTTATTTTAGGAGAACTGTGGCTTGAGAAAAATAAATGCATTCACAGATATTCAAAATATATATGCAATAAGTTTTTGTGACTCCTTAAATTCAAAGAAATTGATGGATTGACTACAAAATACAAAAATAAGTTGCCTTTTTTTACAGTTTCACTTTATCTAAGTGAGGTTTAGTTTATCTAGCTTTCTAGGATTGGAAAGAACTTTTAATATGATCTAAGAGAACTGATGTTTGTTGAATTCAATAAATTCACTCAACTGAACATTATAGATATCTATGAATTCGTGGTAATGGATTTCTATATATTTCTATTATTGGGATGAATATTATTGGGATAGTTCATATTGGAGAAAATATATTCAAAATTCTAAAATAGCTTTGTCTTCCCTGTTAATAACAAATATGTATTTTTGTAGTCAATTTATAATATCAAGCCATGACTGTTACTTGTGGTAAATTAACCAATGCTTAAATTCAGGTTATAAATATCCAAGCTTTGTTTCATCATTAAAATTCAAATTGAAAACTTCTATATAGGGTAGCAAGAAACATGGTGTTTTCCTTCCTCTGCTTTTCCCAGAATTCCTTATATTTAATGCTTCTTAAGAAAAAAAATCTTGGACTCTTATCAACCTGATGTTTTTAAAGTCTGATTTCTCATCTTTAAAAAATGTTTTGAGAATTCTTTATTGCATGTGTATTATGAAAATTTAGCTAGACACAGAAGAATGAAATATGCTTCAAATAGTTGCAATACAACAGACCTTCTATATTTGAATTAGCTGTCCTCCATTGTATGTAAACACTAATAATTTAAAGAAATATTTTGTAATCTTGTCATGTTCAGTTTATAGGGATTTTGTAGATACCCAATTAGAGGAACTTGAATTTTATTTTGTTTTGCCTTTGAGGGGGAGTTCCTGAGCTTGGGCTGGACTTAAACTAGATGTGGATCAGATTCTAAATTTGACTTCCTGATCCTTCTGCTTCCTCTTCCATAGGAAAGAGATTGCAAGGTTGTGTGCTTACAAGTATTTGGATGATTTTCATAGACATTGACACATAATAAATCTTTGTAATGACATTAAATGAAAGAGCCAACCAATGTTCTGCTTTATATATTGACTCAGTACCATTATGGTCATTTTAGGCTCTTGCCAACTTCACATGTAAGAGCATTAAGACACTTGCTATTTAGTTTTTTAAATATTTGAATAGGTAGAAAAAAACAAAGTTGTTTTTGGGAAATGAAAATCATTGAGGTGAGGAAACCATATTGGTAGTAGACAGCTGTGATGGGTACCCAGCAATCTTCATGGAATTAATGCCATGAAATTGAAATTATAAGTGGTTTAAATGATGAAAGTCTTGATAACTGAATTTAATTCAATGTCAATAATAAACATAGATACTTTTGTCTCCACACTATCTCTAATACATAACTGATGATAGCCACAAGTCAAATTTCCACATAATTTCAGGTTGAAAGAATTTCTAGGTGAGGCTAATCTTCTTTATAACATTATCTTCTGGCACAATTACTTCAACAAGGATGTACCTCCTAATAATGGCACTCCCTGGACTGACCATATTTACGTCACCATAGTATCTATAACCCCATACTCAGGAGACTGTGGGGACAGGACTGGGGTTGGAGACCTGCCTTGGTTATAAAATGAGACCCCATTTCAACTCCATACATGCATTGAATACAGCCCAGACTGCTACTGATCTAGGTTCCCCTTGTTCTAAGAATGGTTCCTCATCTTATAATCTATGCAACAATCTTGAAGTTCATTTGGATTCATGTTGGCAAACAAATGCCAAAGTATATCTTGATTTCAACTCGTCTCAAGGCTAATACATAATATTTCCATTTCTATCTCTAGGAGACTCTTATGAAAATGTAAGTAAAGGATCGGAGGTTACCCTTAAAAATAATGCATGTGATAATATTTTGCACTATTTTACATCCTGTAGAATTGTAAGGAAGTAACCTGCCATCAATACAATCTTTATTTTATTATCAAGGATTAAGCTGTGCTCTCCTTAAATTTATCTGTTAGAACTCTAACCAATAGTATCTTACAATGTTACTGTATATGGAGGCTTAGTCTTTACAGAGATAATTAAGTTTAAATGAGGTCAGAAGTATGGTCTCCCTCACAAATTAATACAGTCATGAACAAATGTACTTTAGAGGCTCTGAGCATTCCTTCATGTTTAATTTTAAGTAAGAATTTTTTTTCAAGGATTATGGACACAAATTTGAATTCTTTCAAAATTTAAGTTACTTTTTCCTTTCCATATGCTTTCAATAAAGAGGCATCTAGATAATAATAATGTCATGTTTTATAATTCATTTTAAAACTATCATCAGCAATACCAGTTATCATTGAAACACACCCTCAAGTATGTAATAGATCTGTAAGAATCCCAGGGGTCTCTATGAAATGCCAATAATTCTAACTTTACATCAATATAATTTTATCCCAAGTTTACTTTTGTCATTTCCTAATAACTAACAAGGTATTATTACAACTAATAATATGTACTTATGTCTAGTATACGTTCATCAAGCATTACATTGTACTTGCAAACGTGAACAATAAAATCTATAACATTTTTACATATGAGTCTCACAACCTATGCTTTGGTAACCTTAAAAATCAAACAAAACTGTCATTACAAACTGACCTGTACTTTATTAAAGCTAATGTATAAAATCAGTAAATTTAAATTGACTTCCTAATTCTATTCTTTCTTCTATTTTTAACATCTTAGTTCTTTTGTCTTTCTTAATTTTTCTCTCTTGCTCTCCTAATCAGAAAGTTACCATTAGAGTCTCCTTGTGGAACTGATTCAGGGGATTCAGGATCCAGAAAGGAAAAGGCAGACATAATATTGCACATCTGTACTGCTAGCATCAAAGAAGCTGAGACAGGAGGAAATGAGTTTGATACTATAATGAAACACCATATATAATGGAATATCCCTCAAAAATATAAACAAAACACCTAATTTATAAACAAATAAAACTAAAGAGAAATTGAGCAGAGAATTGTTTATAGAGATTCTAGGAGCAGGAGCAGCGTGTTTTCTTAGCCTATATAAAATTTAAAAAGTAATGATCTTCATTATTTGCATGCATATATACATACATATACATATACATATACATATACATATACATATACATATACA
>NW_021604564.1:9126223-9135592 GCF_004785775.1 Grammomys surdaster | reverse complement strand
ATACATATACATATACATATACATATACATATACATATACATATACATATACATATACATATACATATACATATACATATCATAGTCAGTTCAGGAGCCCCTCTTGACTATAACCATGGTTTAAGAAACATTTTCTGTTCCCAATCAAGACCCTTTTTCTTTTCAGGCCTCACATGTGTATTTTAAGACAAGGTAATTTTCCTTGAATCTGTTTCCAGATGGCTGGATTCTATTCTCTAATCAATGATCATTATCAGTTACTGCCTTGTTGCCTCTCGTATATTAATTGCATTTAGTATAAAGTTAGTCATTTTTTAAAGCATGCTTGACTTGATTTACTTTTATTACTGGTCAGTGCTGTCTTTCCATCTTTACAGCTGCTGTTCTGAGTTGGGTCTAATGGCTTTAATTATTCTGTCTGATAATTAAGATCTCTTTAGTCTCGTATGTTTTCTGATGTGGTATGATTTCAACGTCATACTCTATTTTTAACATTAGTGATACATTCTACTTGCTTCCTTCTAGCACTATGTCTTACTAGAGATGTGAGGCAGTCATCTATAGCAACCACAAGATCAGTGCTTAATTTCTACCTTGTGGCAAGGGCCTGTGTTAGGTGCTGTGAAATACTGCAATGGGAATCATTCATCCATGTCATGCAATCATGATGACTCAGAAGACAATGCACGAATAAGTCTGACACAGGTGCAGGAATCCAGATAACTCAGGGTGAAAGAACTATGTTTTCGGGGGTGGTGGAGATGAATTTATTTGGTGTTTGATGAACCTATGACAGTTACTTCAAGGAGGGAATCCTTTAATAAAGCACTGAAGTATGGACAGTATTTCTTATTTGTGGCAGAGAAAAGAGTTACATACATCAAAAACACATTATTTTCAGTGGCACAGATTTAGGAATAGTGATGAAGGTCAGAGAGAAATATTATTGTCTGTCTTTTAAATTCTCATGCAGTGAGTCTCAAATGGGAACCTCTTCATTGCAACATGGTCACCAGGATAACAAAACCCATGTTAAATCAAGGTCCTGAGTTTTGTTTTCTTTTAAACCAGAATCTCTCACTGTACCTTTCTCATTGATTATTTTTATCATAATGCACTTTTGTGCTATTGAAATCCCTATTGTGAAAATAGGAAAATTAAGGTAAAGGAAAGAAATGTGATCGATTTATGTGCCTATGGATGTGAGTGTGGATGGATTTTTTTATTTATATTTGGAAATCTGGTTCCAGAATCAGTGGTCTTAAGCACTGCATCTGCTCAATAAAAGATGAGTGGATTGAGAGATATCCTTATAGGAAATACAGAAAGACTTTGAATGGCCTCGAATGACAACAAGCAGGGGAGTTTGACAAAATCAAAACTATAATTTAGAAAGATAGCCCTAGCAACAGTGAATATCGATTTTGACTGGGAAATGAAGCTGTGTAAGTGAATGGCTCTTGCTTTACTGCAGATGACAGATGATGAAGTTTTGAGTTAGGTGGTAGATGTAATGATATACAGAAGAGAGTTTTATATGGGTGGAATCAACAGGGAATGGATCAGAAAACAGCAATCAAATGTAACAGCAGAAGCATCAGTCAGGATTCCACAGATCACAAGTGATAGAAAGCCAACTCATACTCACATAAGAAAATCAAAATATATTAGTTCATATATTTGAATCTAAGCAATTTTGTCTTTTACCATTTCTCAGATTTGCTTTCCTCTTATGGGCTTCAACTTCAGACAGGCTCTGTATATGTAGTCATGAAGATGTTTCACAGGACTTCCAAAATTACTTTATCTTGGGACTCAATAAAAAGGGATATCCTTTCTACATGTTTTATATAATTTACCAGATAATTCCAGTGGTTTAGCTTGGGTCAGGTGGTCACATTCAAAGCTCAACATTAGGGGCATCCTGTTAGAATCCCTTGGAATGGTGGTCAGAAAGAAACAGCTTTTTAAATTTAGGATTTAGAAGCCAGACAGGCTTCTATCTCACACATATCTAGGTCATTGGAATGTTGATACAAGCTTTTTATGTGGAAAATCATGTGGAAGAAAAACAATAGCAAGTTTAAGAGCAAAATTAATAATAATACAAGGATATGTCAAGCTTGAAAACCTGGGTAAAAATGGCTTCTGACAAGTTTGAAATTTTGAACAATTTTGATGGAAAGAAGAATAATAAGTATAAGAAATGAACCCACATATTGGAGCATGCCTTTAAATCCAACACTCAGAAGGCAGAGGGAAATGGAGCTTTAGGAGTTCAACGTCTACATTGTAAGTTTTAGGACAGAGAGAGTTACATAGGAGACCCTGACTCAAGGACATATACACATAACAGTTAAATAAATGAGAAGTCTTATGTAGAGTAGATGATTTCTTGAACAGTAAAATTTAGTAGCATTAAGAAAGAGAAGAAATATTGATATAAAAAGATATGCAGAGTCAAATAATACCATGAAAACCCAGTTACAAGTATTCCAAGAAGGAAGTAGGTCCATGGAACCATGTGGAAATCAAGTAGGAACTGATAATTGGAGACAGGCAGCAAACCTGGGCTGGAGAAATCACTCCATGGTAAAGTGTTTGCCAGGTTAGTATAAGTTTACTTGCCAACAACCATTTTAAAAGGGTCTATTTTTGCTGAGGCACAGACAGCAGAATTTATGGGCTCACTGCCCATTTAGCCCCTTTCAATCAGTGAACCTCAGTTTCTAGGGAAAGACCCTGTTTAATGAAAGAATGTACATAGCTCCGGCAATGTGGTGCTCAAGGTTCTTCCTCATAGATGTTTTCCTATGACTGTTTTGTAGTCCTATACATGTGAATATGAACACCTGAACACATGCGTATACACATTCACACAAATTAGTAACAATTTGGTGACAATTTCCAGTAAAAGACAATTATGTGGTAAGGAGTTAAAGAATAAATGAATGGGAGAAAGATGGATCTGTGTCATGCATGTGGTCCTCATCAGACCAGCTGAAAAGCTGAACACAGCAGAGAGGCTGTTGAAGGCCAGTAAGAGGGAAGATCTCATATCTAACTGCTTTGGTCTAGGGTATTGTTCTGTTCCTTTCTGATTTTAGCTTAAGTTTTGGCTTCTCTTGGCTTTTATGCCCGTCAGCTCCCAACTGAAGTGATTCTATCCATCTTCTTGTTTCATAGTCATTTGAACTTGGACTAGGTCTACAAATCAGCTCCCTATATCTCCTATCTGGTCGTACCGTACCTCAGGACCTCATAGGCTCCATAAATGCAAAAATGTTAATTCATAATAATATGTGTGGATGTGCATGCATGTGCATAAGCATACATGTGAGCATGTGTGTGTGTGTGTGTACTTGTGTATGTGTGAGTGTGTATATGTATGTTTATATGCATGTATGTTTTTGTTTAAGGCTCTTTGTGTCTATGTGTTTGTCTCTATGTGGGTATTCTGTATGCCTCCCTGCCCCCTTTGCCTTTCTCTGTGTCTTTGTATCCATAGTCAGTAATCAGAGTAAGATGGATGGTGACACTCAGCTACCCCATTGAATGCTTCTGCCTACATGGTTAAGGTAGCTCTCCTACCTTAGTTAACTTAATCTAGATAATCAGTCACCAGTCTGCCAAGAGAACTCTCTCCTAGGTGATCCTGGCAATTGAAGCTATCAAAACACTCAATGTTGCAGAGATGCCATCTGTAATAAAAGGTTAGACAAGCATAGATAAGCATAGATATAGCCTGCATGAGTGGAGAAATGAAATATATATAGTTGTATACCCTAGAACCCAACTACCACTTGAAAACACACTACTTGAGACCCCATGCATAAAGATCTCCCACTGAACCAACCAACCCACAGAATCATGAGAGAAAATGATAAATACTATTTAACCCAAGTCACTGTTACATGACAAAGAATAAAGTACACATCTCTGAATAGAATAACAAAGGGCATATGATACTGCCATGTAATTTTTCATGTGTATGTTTTGCTGTAATTTAGAAAGTGCACTTAAATTTTAAGTGACCCATGAATTTGTATTTGAAAAAGAAAGCTTTTGAGTAATAAATGTATCAAGATCTGCAATATATGGAAAGTATATGCAAGAGGACATTGTCTTAGCCAAAAAGATAATTATCTCTATCTCTGAGAAGGGGTAGGTGGGAAAAGAGAAAGGAAATATCTGAGGTTTGGAATTACAACTATGAGAGGTGTCTATATGTGTAAGAGTTTTGAAAATATAGCCTATTAATTTAGAATTAAATTTTGAAGATGTGTATCATTGGGCTTTTTAAAGTATTAAGGCTCCTCCTAAAGCTATTTCCTCTTCTCTCTGGTTTCCAATGATTAGAATTACCTCAAGACCACTTGGATATGCAAAGCAAGGTGCCAGTCCTTTTTAACCTAAGAATTCCATTGACTACTATCAATGTTTCCCTGTGTGCCTCTTGCCTTGGGCTCTGAAGTTATGAGCTGGTGCACTTAAAGATTCACCTAACACAGTTACCTCATAGCTTTTTGCTCAGGTGAAATGGAAAAAAATCACAGATAGGATTTTGGCATTGCAGTATTTTGGAGGACCTGCCAATTTATCTTCTGCAGTATGTGAGGTGTAAACACTTCTAACTTTTATGCTCTGAACACTTATCAACCTTGAATGCTTCATTTTATTGGTACAGAAGTAATTTCTGAAGGTCACTCTGTATAATGCATGAAAACTTGAAGGTCCACACAATTTATGTTCATTTTAGATAATACCAGACAGAATTTAGGATCTATCAACTTTCATTCTTTAAATGTTTATCTAATAAGTTTAAAGATAAATATGTTATCAGCCTTCTCGGGACATACACACTATGTTGGCTATGAAGAATCATATTTAAATATGGATTGGAAAATGTAATCAATTCTATTTCTTTTCTTTAGGTTTAAATTCCTCTCAGACACATTACTGGATTTAAGATTGTGATAGAAAAACAAGTATGTTTAGGAGTTTAAGCAATATATAAAAAACAAAATGTTTAGAGTGCAATTCCCTCTTTAGTAGTTCTGTTAATTAGAAGCTCATTAGATAGAATCTCAGACTATTTAAATAGTTTTCATCATTATACATTAAGTGTATACACATTTGTTATTTAAGTTTTTATTCATATTTCAAGTCTGTCATTCATGTTTATGTAATGGTTGAAAGATTATTCCTAACCTCTTTTGACCTTGCTTACTTGATCACACATCATGTGGTCCACTCTTCTTATGGGGATGACAGCTGTGCATGAAGATTTGTAGTGGGCTTTTTCATGATTACTCTAGCACTGAGGACACTAGGAACAGCAAGCATGCCTCTCCACATATGTAATTAATTATCATAAATTAGATGTAAAAAGACATTATTTTACTTATTCACAGGGCAAAGAAAGACATGACACAAGAACATCGAACCAACTCTTCTTTTAGATTTGTCTTTCTCAAAACACAGCCCCACTTTAATTGCTTTCCACCTATAAACATCAAAAAAGAGATGTTCAGCGTTCACATTTTCTCCCACCTACAGTGATTGGAGCTTTGGGTCATTTGTGGGAATTGCATCCGTAACAAAACTAGAAAGGTCCACAGGGAATGGTTGGATTCTACAAGGGCTAACAGACACAGCAGACTCGCATATACAAGTATCTTTTCTGTTGTTAAACATTCAGATTGAAGGAAATCTCTCTTTTTTAAAAAATTTTAAAAAATTTTTTAATTGGGTATTTTATTTACATTTCAGATGTTATCCCAGAAATCTCTCTTATCCTTAGTTTTATCATAAATGCTCCTGCATACTTCACATTAGTATCTTGTCATTTCTATTTTCCCGTTTTCTCATACCTTTCAAAAATGCATGGATTGATACTCGGATTGCACCTTCTACCTGCACAATCCAATGAATGCCTATAATACTGACTACCTTCAACATCCCAGAAGGCACAAGAAACTCTTTCCTTAGTGACTATGGGCACAACTGAATATCACCAAGATCTCTAGCCTCTATTAAATCAGTTTTCACCTTTTTGATCAGTTATCAATGTCTAATCTATCCTCCAGTGACTGACCATCCATTCTCTTAATCCAGTAGCTAGAAATAGTCAATCTTTATTGCTGCTTTCCTTTCATGTCTAACATTAATAGACAGCAATTTTCTCATGCTTCTGCCTACTGGTTTTCCTTCCTACCTCTTCCTTAGCAAGCTAACTATCAATTTCCATAAATATTACCTCAAAGTTCCTTCCAATTCCTGCCTCTGTTTTCACTTTACTCTTCCTGGATTTAAAAGCTTCTTTTTATTGCTTGTCCACACTACTACAAAATTTTTGCCTTTTTTTTAAAGCTAGGAATAGAACTCTGAGATGCATGCATGCTAGTCAAGCACTTTACCGCTGCTCTCTGTATTCTCAGTCCTTCAGAAGGATCTTAATTGGTCCTTCTCGCTCTACTTTCATAGATGTTGATAGCTTTCCAAATATGGCCATTATCTTGGATTAAAGAACCAATTCACTGTGATTTAACTGCTTTCATACTGTAATATTTATTTTCTGTATCATAATGTTACTGTCTTAAGTCCACACTGCTGCTCTGAGCTCAGTACTAATCATCTTCTAGTCTCCTACCCGGTATCATTCCATCCAAGATTCCTATACCCATGCTTTCCAAAGTGGCGTGCAATCCACAGAATATTCTTCACAGTTGATAGTGTGAATCATGACTCTATTATATATCTCTCTCTCCTTCATTCTTTCCAAAATACCTATCATACACTACAGGTATCACATACTTCATGATGTCTTTCCTGATATCTTTATTGCAAATTATCTAATACAAAATGAATTTCTACTGGTTTTGGTGTATTCTAATGGAGTAATTATAACCTTGTATAATTATGGTGTCCTGTTATTTCTCATAGTAACATAGACAATGTGTATAAATATTGAATTACCTTATTAGTTAATTAACAAATACATGATGGCAGGAGTTAGAATACGTGATTCTTTCTGCATCTCAGCTTTGGTCATTTTTACATCATGGATAATATGACCAGTATAAGTGTGTTTCTAGAGTATTCTGAATATTTCTGCAAATCTCTCAAACATTTTATATTATATTTTCAAACAGTAAACAAGAATAAAGCTGTTTTTTCCCTTAACTCACTTTGTTTGAGTATTTCTCACTAAAATGAAAAAAAGTAACTGATAACAGTAAAGGGCCTTGTGGCCACATGGTTAGTTGGCCAATCACATTTACATGGATGATGTCTCATTATCGTGATCTAGTTTCTTAGAACAGAGAATAGTTCAAGGCTAAGCTGCATTTTATCTGTACTCATACACTAACTCGTCCCTGTACTTCAAAATATAAATGTATTTGGAGAGAAGTCTTTTTAGAAAGCTATTAAGTTTAATGGACCTTTTAGGATGGGTCCTAATCTATTCTGACTGGTGTTCTAATAAGAATAATTTTGAACTAACAAAGGAATCAAAAGAATGCGTGCACACTTTGGAAAGGCAGCAGAGGACAAAGTAGGAAAGTGATGTTTTCGTATACACTCAAAAGAGAAAGCCCTTTAGAGAATCTAATGAGAAACTCATTGACCTTGAGTTTCTAGTCTCCATCCCTGTGAAAAACCTAGGTATCTGTTTTATAGGTCACTAATCCTCAGGACTCATTTTATTACAAATGTTGAGAACTAACAAAGAAGGAGGCCCCCTATTCATTATCATCACACATTTTAATGAAATACAAACTTAATAAAACTAAAGAATGACAATATTTGTAGCTTGTTTGAGATCACACAGACTACCAGAGCCATAGATATACCAAATTTTGCTTCGAGGATAGACACTGAGCTTCTGCAAAGCAATAATTCAAATATGGTAGGAAATTACAAATGTCAATAATCAAGAGTACAAACAATAATAATTATAGTCAAGTTTTATCCTGAATTATTCGATTTTCTATGTTTCAAGTTTCCATCAATGTTTCCCATCTACTGATTACTTTAGAAGCAGTCTTTAAGCTTTGGGGTAATTTTCATGAACAAATTGGTTCCTTTATTAAATATTAATTATCCAAAGTCAAAGTTGAGGCTATTTTATAATATCAGTGATCTCTCCATCTTCAAAAACAACAACAAATGAACTTTAAAATAATTGTTTGTTAGTCCAATGTACCTATGTAGCAATGCTAACTTTAGACAGGGCTCTTATTTCTCCCATTTAAATATTTTTGTTTGTTTGAGATAGGGTCTCACTATGTATCCATTGAAGGCCAAGAATTCAATTTCAGATGAAACTGACTTTGAACTCATAAAGATCTGCCTAGCTCTGCCTCTCAAGTGCTGGAATTAAACGTATGTATCACCATGTTCAGCCTCTGATGTAGATTTTTTTAAGGAAAAGACAAAACTCAAACTAAAAAACAAACAAAAACAAACCAAACAAAATATAATGCACAAATCAAACAATTTAGTACTCTTTATTCAAAGAGAAAAAATCCCATTTTCAAGTGATGAGGAATATACTTTATTTTAATTATTTTTATAATGTTGAAGGTAGAACACAGATATCAAGCAAGAACTGATGGTGGTGTCCATGTGATGAAAATGTCTGTGGGGTGGATGAACTATTGTACAGTTTTCTTGAGAGGACTACCACCACCCTTCCAAATGTGATGTTATTTTCTATCACATCTTTAATAAATAAAGTTCCTGATTCTCATGTTTCTCCTTGAACAGTCTTCCTGGGTAGGTGTTGAGATGGTGGCCAGGAAAGGCAAATATTTTACCTTTGTTTCTTTAGCTGTCACTTTTTGTTTCAAAGTTGAAGTGTCATTATTTAGTTTGCAGAGTTCATCTATTGTTCTGATTTCCCAGTATGCATTGCAAAAGAGGAAAGGTCACACTCAGAAACAACTCTAAAAGGAGTTAAAATATACATGTGCTTAGTACTTACTAAACACCTTCTTCTGAGATCAGAGCTCTGTCCTAGCTTCCACATGCTTATTATTTCAGTTCTTGAACATGGAAAAGCTAACCAGATAGTGTGCAGTTATAATTCATTCCCTTAAAAATTTAATAAACATTATTAATGGAACATATTCTTTGTGGCAGGAACAGTCCTTGAGATAAAACAATGATAAAGTTTGTTGAGAAAAAAAATAACAAAGTCTTTATCTGTCTCTATTTCTCTTCCTTCTGCTATAATATGATCCTCTTTGGAGGGCATGACCTGACTGATCACTCCAAGATTGAGGAGGAATTTATTCCAAGTATGAAAAAGAGAGAGAGAGAGAGAGAGAGAGAGAGAGAGAGAGAGAGAGAGAGAGAGAGAGA
>NW_021604564.1:9074285-9126213 GCF_004785775.1 Grammomys surdaster | reverse complement strand
AGAGAGAGAGAGAGAGAGAGAGAGAGAGAGAGAGAGAGAGAGAGAGAACACACAGAGGCATCTGGAAGGTTCCAGAACACAGTGAGAAAGTAGTGGACTGAATATGTTCAGCAGACTGAACCAGAACGTGAGAAGGGATTGTGGGGTGTAAAACAGGAAGAAAAGAGAGAGCAAAGAGGAGACAGGGCCAAGAGAGAGGATCCTAGAAAACTAAGAGAGAGCCAAGAAAGGAAGAGACCCCATGGCCAAAATAGCTGTTATATAGGAATGAAAAGCTTGATGATGGAAAGCCCATGAGCTGGAGAAGTTTAAGATAGAAGAGGGCTAGTTTAGCTTACATCTTATGGTGAAGATGTCAACATAGCAGTAGTTTGAAAAAGCTTGCCATATTATATCCAATGTCAGAAGCTAAAAGCAGTGAATGCTGATGTTCTGTTGACTCTTTCCACTTTATACATCTCTGGCCAAAGGAATGGTTCAGCCTACGATAGATGGACCATCCCACATCAATTGAAGATGATTCTTCACACTCACTCCCACAGGCTATCCTGATCCAGACAAACTCTCTTAGAGATTCCCTTTCCATGTGATTCTTTCAAGATTCTATCAAGATGATCATTAATATTAACCATCATAATACTGAATTGCTCAATAGTAGAGCAACTACTCATGAGAAAAATTTAAGAGTAAACTTGATTG
The DNA here is from genome assembly GCF_004785775.1 of Grammomys surdaster. Lineage (NCBI taxonomy): Eukaryota > Metazoa > Chordata > Mammalia > Rodentia > Muridae > Grammomys > Grammomys surdaster. The sequence continues at coordinate 9,125,514 of NW_021604564.1, read as the reverse complement.
AAATTAAATAAATTATAAGATTCAACTAGCCATACTACACTTGCAGGTGCTCAATAATTCTGTGTCAGTAGCAAGAAGAAAGTTCACGTCTAAATTGTCTATGATCTTTTCTAGGAATTATTTTCTGGTTGAAATATTGGTATATGTTAGTACTTTGTTTATTTTGATAAAACCCAGTTTAATTTTGTTCATGATGAGCAGTACTGTGGAGAAACCTGACTTATTTTAAATATGCTTGTGGAAAGCACTTGATTTAATCTGTTTCTTATATTATTAATCATATATATTATAAAATCTATCAGTTGTTAATTATTAATATATTATATTAAGATTATTTATTTCATAAATAATATTAATTATAAATTTTATCAAATTATAAATTTTATTAGTATTACTCTTTCAACAATGGAAAAGAGGATTTACTGTAATCTTGTACAGGCTATCAATTATTGCAACAGACAGCAGATTATATCAGCTAGCCTAACCAGGGCTTCAAGAAGTTGGACAATAGAAGCCAGCATTATAGAATTGCTGCTTAGAAGATCACCGGGTCACAATTAAGGGTTAGCAGAGGAATCTATAATAGATTATCACACAGGAACCTGTATTTCTAAGTGGATAATGGATCAAGGGAGCAAATTAGAGAAACAAAGCTGGATTTAGGACCAGCAGAGAGGAAGGAATCAACCCAAGTAAAATCTATATGGATTTCATTGAACAGGTACCTTGCTGCCTGTTCAAAATGCATTGATTATGAGACTTTACAAGTACCTTCCATGTCATACTTTTATGGGAGCAAGACAAATGACTTTCAGTTGTGTGGGGTCATGGTAAGATTAATGTGTTAACTGCAGCATGGTAATTTAATGCTTCTATGATCCTTGTAAATCAATTAATTTCTCAATAAGTGCTTGTAGCTATTTGCTTCTTTCAAACACTTCTATTTGCATACATATCTATTCATTACTTCAAGATATAAGTATCATTGCCTAGAATATGAACATTAACACTAATGTTGAAAATTAATACTCATAAGCCATAGAATTTAACAAAATATAATGAAAGAGACTGTGATATTTTCTCTAAAGTGCATGGGTTTCTATATTTTCCCTTTTTGTCTGTTCCGTTGGAGGTCAAACTCTTCTTTATATTTTATACATCTTTTTCTCAATTTAAACTGTGCAGCAGCATCCTGTCAGCTCTCATTTTATATGTCTTTATCTCAGTATTAAATTCCACCGCAACACTCTGCCAGCTCTCAGGAGGCCGATGAGTTGGTTTTTTTTTTTTCTGTTTGTTGTTTTCTTTTCTTGCTCATTTACATGCAGGCTGTGTGAAATATTGTCCTCATAGAGGGATATGGGGGGGGGTAGTGACCTGAAGGTAAGTGGAGTATAGAACTAGATTTTGTTCTGGAACGTCACAGGTTTATTATATTTGAGACAACATGCCAGGCAGTAGTAAAAAGAAGTGAAATATAGTCATAAAAAGTACAATCTGTGACATTTATACAGAGGCAAGACCTCTGAGCAAGGAAAGGAGAAAGAGTCAAACAGAAGAGATCTAGATAGTATCATAAGAAGTAGGAAATGGTCAAAGTATGACATTAGTTTACATAGAAATAGGTGAGTAGGTATAATTTTTAATAAATTATATTTCCCCAAATGGTGACTCTTAACTAGGCAAAGTGACACATTATTGTAATACCAGCATTCAGAATTAGGAGAATCAGGAGTTTAAGTTTATCTTTGTACAAATAGATAGCTTAAAGACAGCCTGGGAAAACAAACAAAGAATAATAACAATGACAAAACTTTAGTAAGAATAAATAATATCTAAATTACTTATTATCATAGTTTTTTTTTGTTGCTATGTTAAAACATCTAACAAATTGATTCAAGGCAGAGATCATTGATTTCAGCTCACAACTAAACAAAAACACCGGAAATTGTGTCTTCTCTGTCCTATTATGTTTGCCATAGCATCTCAGGAGAATTTTCTGCAATGTTAAAGAATAGAATTCAGAATGGCAAATATGTCCAGAAGAAATGAAGCAAAGTCTTAAACTGTGTGATCTGGAACATAGGTGGGCTAATCAGGACACAGAGCTTTGGAGAGGGATTTTGCCTAGACAAGATAGCTGACTCACTTCCAAAACCAGAATGACACATTTTTCTCATAGACTATAAGGCAGAATAAATGAGAGATGAAAAGTCATGTTGGTAAATAGGCCAAAAAGAGAGATTTTTTTTCAATTTACAGTTGTGCCAAAAGAAAACAAGCAAATAAAAAGCAAACCAAACAAGAACTAAACATTTCAGCTAGAGCTTCCTTCCCCAATGGCAAGGAAATGTAAATTAAGTAAAATATAATAATGTATGATAGCCACTGGTCATTTGGGGATAGATTGATGGTGACTATCCATCAAAAAAGAAATTAATACTCTTGGCCATCAACTCTAGACTACACCTGTTAATTAAACCACTGAGCAAAAGTAAATTAGACATAATCACTTTCATAACAATGTTATTTAAATATCTGGAAAAAATCTAAATAGCTTCTATCTAGAAATAATTCCATATAGAGATGGAGGGTCAAGTTTCATTTTTTTTCAAATTGAATAATTAAAAGACATGGAAAGTTTGAAGGATATATTTATTAGAGTTTAAGAGAAAAATATCCCATGTAGGCAAACTATAATTTTGGCAGCTCCACAGAGTAGGCAATTAGAGAAGCAAAGTAAAAGAACCATGCTGTTTAAGTTAAGCAGGCAAGGAAGTCAAACACATGGTGTACAAGCAGCCTCATAACAGGGAGAAGGGCTGTAGAAGAAAGAGAAAAGAAGTTGCAAGTACTAGAAAAAGCATAACTAGGTTCTCATCAGCATCTAGAAGAGGCAAGAATACAAAAGGAATCATTTCATACTCAAAAAAGATGGGTAGAGTCAACAAAAAAAATGGGAGGTTATAGGGACTGCACTAGTGGGTGTGGTGCTTTACAGCTAAACATATCTCTTTGGAGGAACAGATTTCTGTCTATCTCATTACCACGTATTAAAGAAACACATTGCACAGTTGATTGAGCAGTCCAACTGGATTTTTACCTTTTTGTTTTTGCTTGGAATGTTAAGACTACATAGAGAGAGTTTTATCGACTTGACAAGAGGAAACTAGTTCTCTGTTAATAAGCTTCCATACTGCTATGTCTAGAAGATATATGAAACTATGACAGAGAATGTTTAACAGTTTTGTCTCCAGAATTTCTGATATTTCCATTTTAACCCATTTTTATTGCTATACATGAATTATACATTTTCATAATCTAAACAAAACAGTGCTTTAGTTTGAGTAAAAATAGAAATTTCATTGTACCTTTAAAATAATGCTTTGGCTAATACACTTTTGCAGAGTTTTCATTTTCAAAATAGTGTTAGTTTTTTCAATCTATATCCTGCTTCATTAGTTGTCATATTTTTCTTTCACTAAGTAAGCATCATGTTTTATTCGGAGTATGTGTGATTAAAAATTATCTGTAGGTAGGATATTATTGGTGGAGCTGTATCTTCCAGGAAGATCTATTCTAGGCCTATCTTACAAGCCTGGTATTCATGTGGAAAGAATCTAGTGTCAAGTCAAGATCATATTGTATTAGTTTGAGTAGGTTCTGAAGAAATGATTAGTGTTTTCTGTTTCAAGTAAGCAAAATAATTTGGACACAGAGACACGTAAGGACATAATGAAAGACCAAGACTAGAATTATGCTTGTACAAGCTAGGGTAAGCAAAGAACTTCAGACCTCCCCAGGAGCCAGAAATAGTGGATTGAACACCATTTATGAAGAAGCTAACTAGCCTTTTTGCCTCTAGAACTTACTGTAATGGAACAGTATTTTTGTAAATTACTCAGTTTCTGAAATATTCAACCTAGCTATACGAAATGTATATAGAAAAGAAGAATAAAGTCAACATATTTTTATAAATCAAGAAAAATCACAAACAGGTAATATAAGTGATACAAATAATAAACTTTTTGATTTTTTACATTAGACATTGTTAATGTCTTTCATACATTATGTACCCTAAGTGCCAGATATCGAGGTTTTACTGAAATTTAGTGACATTAAGAAGAAAAATTGAAAATATTGATCTAGGTGTCAAAATTTTTAGGCTGAAACTGCAAGAATTTGAAAAGACTCTATGTTTATATATAAGGTTTATTTTCTTCTGTATACTCATTTTGTTAAATAAAATTTTATTTATATATTTACTAACTTTGCATCATAATGTGTTGGTTGCTTTCATCATGTGTGGCACATTGTGTATACTGAAAGATATTTGTTGAATACTTTTTATTCAAAACATATATATATAATAACAGCACTGGGTGTCTGAAAGTTTCTCAGTAACAGTGCCCCATCTAAAAAAACTAACATGACTTTTTATTAGTGCATATTTTTAAATATATTGTATATTTGTTCCTAGAGAATTTCTTGCATGTTCCCAGAGTATTTTACTGATCACACCTCTCCTTTACTGATACACATAGAGCCCTGCTTGGCTCAGCATGTTTCCCTCCTATCTTGTGTTGTTGCTTTGCCCCCTTTTAACTCATTGAGTCCAGTTAGAGTATCCTGTATGGGCATAGATATGTAGATTGTCTACTACAATATCAAGTAAATATTTTATATTGCTTTGTTTAATATCTGATGACCTCTCAGTATCTAATTATATGATATCTGTTACGGTGAGTTTTTGGATGGACTGCTTTGTGCTCCTGGCTTTTTTTTGTACATGCACTATCCCATGAACTATCTCAGATCTGTAAATAGAACACACACACACACACACACACACGCACGAACACACACACTCACCAGTTAATTTTAAAATGCCTTGGCATTTTAATTAACCCTTCCCTAACAATTGGGAAAGTAACAACTGGCCACTTCCCCAAAACCTTACATAGCTGATTGGCTTTGTCTCCTGCTGCTACTGTGTCCCCTTCTTCTTCCTCCCAGTCCTGGTGATTCTCTCTGAATCCTACCTGTGTAACTCTTAAGTGTTTTGCCCTGTGTACAACCATTAGCAACTGGCCATTTTAGTGATAGATAGAAAACCAATTGAGGACAAGGACCTTCAGCATCTGGACATGCAGATTCCCGATTAAATCAAAGCATCAGTACCACTCCCCAACAAATATTTTCAGGTTTTAATATTTAAAATATACCCTAATTTGTCTAAGAAAAATCAATAATCCAAGTTTTTTTTTACGTTTTTCATAGGGTCACCTTTGCTGAAATATAGCAAAGCAGCATCGACTCTTATTTGAACTGCTTTGTTATTGATCTTCCTCAATTTCACCATCTATCCTTGAGAAACACTGAGTTGTATGTACAGGTTAGATGCAGGAAACAGGTATTCCTGAGGTTTGACACAAAGACTTGTGATCTACAACTATACATGAGGTGCTTAAACCTTGGTTATACAGACTATGAATCCGGAAAGGATATGTATTTTTTTTTCGATTTTTTTGTTATATTTGTCAGTATTCTTCTGGTTAAAGAATCTTTCAATTTCAAAAGACACTTTCTGTTATTTGTTTACTTTTATGTATGTATGTGAGTATGAAATGTGTTGGTGTAAATTATGACACCTTGTGCCACTGGGCACAAGTGGAGGTTAGAGGCATTTTCAAGGTAACAATTCTTTCTTTCCACATGAGGTTCAGAGACCAAATTCAGGTAACCAGGGTTATACCTCAAGAAGTTTACCTGATGAGCCACTTCACTGGCTCTGTGAGATACTTATTTTCCCACCAAATGGTGAAAACCAAAGTATTCTAGAGTAGCGTACTTCACATGGTGAAGCTTTGTCACCAGGTACTACCTCTTTTTCACTCACTTCCTCCTTCCTTTCCTCCCCTGTCACCCTGTCTCTATCTCTGTGTCTGTCTCTGTTTCTGTCTCTCTCTGTCTCTGTCTCTGTCTCTGTCTCTGTCTCTCTCTCTCTGTGTGTGTGTGTGTGTGTGTGTGTTCGCGCGTCTGCGCTTGCCCACATGAGAGTATGCTACTGAACTCCAAAAGTTGCACTTAAGTTTATGACTTGGCACCTGGTGTCAAGACATTAAAGTTGCTGATTCAAATATTTATTCCAAAGATCAAAGTTCAGATCTTCAAAACACAGTCTATTTTTATAGAAAAATTCATTGATTTTTCTCTGTCTTTTATTTCCATCATAACATGTACCCAGGAATTTCTGTTAGGAACAGGTAAAACATTTCATATAAACTATCTTTCCTTCTCAAGTACTTTAAAGGGGCCATTCTCTTACACCTTGTGAATTGTTTTGAATTTGTCTTCTCTAGTGTTTCTAGAGAGGCTTTCCATTTCTCTAATCTACCAAGAAGGTTGAGGTTGGGGGGGGGCATGCCCAGTTAACTGGCAGTGTAGGTTCTCCTCAAAAGTTACATTAGCTGTGGTATTGATTAGATTCCCAGTATCAGGTGACATTTTTTTGAATGGGACTTAAGTCCATTTAGAGACTTACCAATTAAGACTCAATAACATGGCTGTCTAAGCAAGACCTGAACACGCAAGATGCCAATGGACATACCAACAAGAAAATCAGAAAAAGCATGAGAATTCAACCTTATACAAAGGATTACATGTAATTAAGGAATGTTGAGAGCAGAACAGATAACCTTCCCCTTTAATGATCCACCCATCAAATTGGTTATCCAGTGTAACGTAGTTAGCTCTGAGTTCAAATAGCATATAGACTGAACAAGTTGTATTTATATATTTAGGAGTATTTGTGTGTGTGTATGTGTGTTTGTGTGGGTGTGTAACAGTAGTAAAGAAAACGAAACCATGACCTTGGAAGGGAAGAGGGTTAAGACATCAATAGGAGAGATTTGGGGTACAAAGGGGAAGGGGGATAATGATATAATTATATTTTAATCTAAACAATATATTAATTCTCTAAATGTCCAGGTGTTTTCAGTCAAATATGTTTTCCTATATACTTTAGAGATTATTAAAACTGATAGATGTTAAAATGTTCACATTCTGCATTGTGGAAACACCAAATATACATTCATTTAAAATGTCATGAATTACACATATAGCATAACCGTCAATGGAATTACCAAATTCTAAACTATTTGTTTGGGATGATTATCAGAATAAAGTGAATTTGACAATTAGAGGTATCAGCTAAGAGTTGTTTATGGAAATAAATTTCTGAAATATGGAAACAAAATCACTGATTCCTTCTCTTTTATTTAATATATTATCTCTCACACTTGACAAAATTTAAAACATAGAAAATGGCATCCATCTAAAGTTTATTTCTTTTTATAAACTATCATTTCTGTGAATTGTAAGTATTAATTGTACTATTTTTAATTCCATATATATGTATGTGTGACTGTGTAGGTATGTGCATTTATGAGTGAAGGAAACTATTGAGTTATAGGTGTCTGTGTGCTACTCAAATGAAGTACTGGGAACAGAAGCCTTGGTCTTTCCAAGAGCACTATGCTTTCTTAACCACAGAGCCATTTCTCCAACCCAGTTGAAGGAAATTTGTCAGAAACTTTGTATCAATCTCCAAGAATGAATCTCTACTTTCATTGCCAAGGTTTTCCTTTTTGGTGATGATGCTTGAGACCAGGACCTTCCCAATTCTGGGCAAGTATTTTGGTTTGGGTTTTGATTTTGTTCTTTTTTCTTTGAGATTGTGTCAACTTATACATCCCAGGTTAGGCCCAAATCCTCAGAATCAGCATGCCAGTGTGACGGACATATATTACCATGCGTGGCTTTGTCACCTTTGCTTTTTTTCACTTTTTGCAAATGACAGAGAGCCCAAATAAAATTACTGAGTAAGTGATTAAGGAGGTGAACTGATTCAAAAGCAGGCAGGCGAGGAAGGCACTATTATTTTTTTTCTTTCTTGGATTCATGACAGTCAGTTGTCTTTGTTTTATGTTTATTTTGTTTTTTATTGTAAATTTTCTTGACATTAGGTTTGAAGTTTACATTTTTTACTCACAAACTTCAAAAATGTAAAATTGGCAGTATTTTAAGGACTTTCTCTCTATAATAAGAACACTTTCCAGAAAGTACTTAGGGGGTAAAGCTCTCCTGACCAGAGGCAGGTTGTACACTGACTCATGCAATCCAGTTTAGAAAACCTGAAATGTGACAAGTTATTAAACCAGTCAGAATCCACATCTAGAACCACAAATATACAGTCTCATCTAGCAATATGTATTGTATGTTATACAGAAAAAATAATTAAATCCTGAGAGATAACCAAATTATTCATGATTCTTTGTTTTTTCAAAGTTTTTCTATTTAAAGAATTATTTGCTTTTAATAGCCGTTAAGTTAGTTAAACTTGTAAAATGGGCTTGGATGAGTGGACTCATTTTTACCAAAGTAGCTTGACACCCAGGAGCCTCCTGCCCCCCTTTTGTTGTTTGCGTTATTGTGTGTTGAGTTAACTACATTCTACTTTAGTTCCCTGCTACTCTTCATGAGAGTTTTTATTCAGAGTTTAACAGAGAGCACATAGTTGACCAAAGTTACAAAGTCCATGTTTATAAGGCCTTATGTCTACCATATCCACATGTGACTAGCCACATACAGTATGATTCTTTCTGAAATTCCACTCTTGCCTCTTGTGACTGGGAAGTCATGAAGAAGTATGTAGTGTTACATAAGTTAAATTACCTCTTCAAGGATACAAAAGAAATAAGAACAGGAGGAAAAAGGATTCTTTTCATATTGAAAGAACATATACTTTAAAGTCAGAAAATGGAGCTGACCCGACCTGCAGGTCCTAGTTATTCGTGGGGGCGAGGAGGACCACAACCTGAAAAAAGAACGGGTGGGAGAGAAGAACGGGCTCAAGGAAGCATTTGCTTGTCAAGAGTCGTCTATTTGAACGTGAAATGCTTTTTTATAGCATGCTTTACAAGGGAAGGGGGTAAGAAGGGCCAGGTGGTGGAAAAGTACAGAATCTTCATGGCCTGTGCCCTAAAACATTTCATGGTCTACACGGTACACTACCTTGAATTATGATCTACCTGCTATTCTTCAGAAGATATGGTACACTGCTTTGAGTCTATCTGCAGCTGCCAGGCAGGATCTTGCTGTTGCCAAGCTGCAGGGGACATTGTGCAGGTGGGGAAAGGTAGGGAGTGAGGGTAAGGGCGAGGGTCCTGGCTTCTGGCATGGAGCCACCTGTGTCTTAGTAAGCTGGTCATCAGAATTTAGTTTTTATTCTTCTTAGTCCTAAAGTTTTACATCTATCCATAAACTAACATTAAATATAGTGTTTTTATAAAACATGCAAATACTGTGTTTCATTTTATTCTCTACATTTATGAGAAATGTACTCTTCCTTATGTGTATAGAGCCACAGTGAGTTCCACTGTAGTTAATGGCAGTGACATGTGGCAAATCTGCTATCATAATCTACACTCACTTCATGACAGAGCTCAAGTATTTCACACTCTTGACAATCATAGATGCACAAGATTTGAAGCAAGTATCACTAAGTTTAAATCTTAGCTTGATGTTTATAAAGACAACAATATAATAGCTATGAAGGATGCATATAATAAAAAGTAAGTAACTAGCTACAAATCTAGAAAATATTACAGCAGAATTTTTGAAATATTTCTTTAGGCTTTGAGATTATAATAGAATTATATAATTTCCCTCCCTGTTTCCTTTCTTTAAACTCCTTATGTACCCCTCCTTTCTCTATTCCAAATTCACAGCCTTTTATCATCAATTGTTGTTGCATACATATATTTCCCCAAACACATAAATGCAGGCTTCTTTGTGTATGTAATATTACTTATATGTATGTCTTCAGGGCTGACCATCTCATATTGAATAACCAATAGGTGTGTACTTCTGTGAGGAACATTTTCTTCTGCTCTTAACAATCTTTAGTTGTCTGTAGTTCTTTTTGCTGGGTTGAGGCCCTTTGATCTTTCTTCTGATGATGTGTACTGGGTTGAGGCCCTTTGCTCTTTCTTCTGATGATGTTAGTATGTCTATTGCTGCTCTCCTCAATCAGGTCATGTTTAGACAATCATATTCATGAGATTTTACATTGATAATATAGGGTTTAAGAATTATTTGTTTCATTCTGACCCATTTAATTCATAAAATAATATTGAGGGGATATGTTGGAATATGTTGAATATACATTGAAATAGAAAGTTGGTTTAAACTCAGTAGTTGGAATTTAGAACTTTTATGACCACAGTGAAGTTAACTAGCCAGTGACTAGGTTACTCACCTGCCTAGCCAAAGCCATACTCATTTAATTAGAGAGTGTCATGAAGACTGATGGTGATAAACACGGAAAGGCTTTGTTTCCAGCACATAGTAAACACAATTTTCAATAGCTACAATACAAATACTAAACTAATAGACTTGATAGATCAACATGTATATGGTTATATTTTAAAAAGCTCCAAATATAGACTATTTTTGTAGCATATATCTACTGCTTACTCAATTTAGTTTGTCAAAAATAAAGTGCTATATTTATTGGTTAACCACGAAGAGCCAGACACTAGCTGAAGTGATTGGCACACTTGTCTCAATAGAAAGCTCATGAAATGGGCGCCACTGTAGTTCTTTTAGAGATGAGAAAACAGGCTCAGAGAGACTCCATAACTTGTTAATGGTTATAAACTTTAGTTGCAAAGTACGACCAGATTGGTCTGATCCCAAGCCATATATTACTTTGACTATCACTGCTTCTCAAATGCACATTGTATTCATTAAGTGGAACAGTAAAATAGAGAAGACAGCTTATGGAATTGCCAATTTATTGGTGTCACTATAGAGAGTTTGTTTTATTTTTGTGAATGTGAGAATAGCTATTGATTCTAACAAGGTTTATTTTTATTGATGAACACAAAAAGTGTAGGGCAATTTAAAATTGCATTCATGTTTATACTTACTTTTACAAGTATGATTCAATGCAGATGTTTATACAAATGACATTATTTAACATTCAAAACATAGTAACAATTTTAAAATGATGATATATCATAATCTTAAAACAAGTATGATTTAGAACTAACTTAAAAAATAGACAATCATGAAAAAATAGACTCATTAGAAATCTTGTGCTTTCCAAAGTGAAATTTCAGATAAAAAAATCTGACCTTATTGGTTGATCTTGACATAGTGTTAGAAAGAAGATGCATCATCCATCAACAATGAAATTGTTAAAAGAGAAGTAATAGCTAAGAAGTTTATTCTTTGTTTGCTTATTTCCATGCATCCAAAGGACTATGTCCAGCACATACAAAATTGGGAGAAAATTCTCCTGGTAAGAATCAATGCTTAAAATCTGACCATTTTGATGTGTGTACTTAATAGCTTCTACATGATGATTGATGCTTTCTGCAAATGTAAATATACATATAAAAGGAAGTAAAAATGAATTTATATTGGGAAGGGTGAGATCTGAAAATCAAGCTGAATACAGTGGTTTTTAGTGACCCATTTACCAGGAAAGTATTTAAAAGCTTCATCAGAATGATGTCATTGTCATTAAGCTTTATTACTCATCTTGGGAAATGGAACATGAAATAGATAATAGCAGTAATAATGGATGAAAGTTTCTGAAAAAATCAAAATGCCATGTTAAGTAATGCATGGGAAATACAATACCCACATTACATATTAAATAATGCCTGGTTAACTAACATATGGATAATAACAGTGCTATATGGGAATGATTAGATATTGCCATTAGATAATATTTTTTACTGTGGTAATGTAATTTTTATGTTGAAATATTTGTTAATTTTAACATTTGCCTTTCAAGTTTGCAACAATAGTCCACCACAGATTTCTTTACATTTCTATCTTGCCTGTACAACCATTTACCCACATGTGTTTATCTATATAACATGTATGTCTGATGCCCACAGAAGACTCATATGGGCACAAGAAACACAGTGTAGGTCCTGTTCATGAGCAGCCAGTTCTCTTAACTGCTGAAAAGTCATTCTAGCCACCAAGTGATTTGTTTTACACACTGAAACTAAAAGGAAGCATCAAACATTGAAATCTTTGTTCTTCTCTTTTGTTTTATAAAAGTTAAAATGGTTTGGAATAAGGATGTTGTTTAAAAGCAGAGTACACAGGCTTTGGTGATTGTCATAATGTAAGCTGTTAAAGAAAAAATCTGGAAAATGTTAACACAGAGCTCAGTAAAAAATGAATGCCAATGTCATATGGTACATAGGGGCAACCCTTAGAGTAGTAGCCCTCAGCTTCAGTGTCACATTTTAATTTAAAGAAACATTTAGAAATAACATTCATCTCAAAACTTACCATAGAAACAGTAGTGATATCTCATATCAAGCTATGAGACAAAGGAAATACTTTAATGGCTAATGCCAAGGAAAAGTAAGAGACTATGGAAGTTGAGGGTGGGTGGCTTTCAGAGACAGAAAGAGGTATCTCCCAAAATTCCATCTTCTGTTTCTTGAATCTTTGTTTCCTGACAACTAGCAAATAAACAAAATTAAAATATTGCACAAACCTAACTAACAGCTAAAGCTTCTTTCAGTTGATTTTTTTCTCTTTCTAATCTTCAAAGAGTACAATGAATTCCATCCTGTAGATGGTAATTGTTTTTCCTTTTCAAAATCCCCAGGGCCATTATATTTGCTCATTGATAATCTTTGCAAGGAAAAAGAAAAAGTCTATTATTAAATTTGTAATATCAATAAAAGCTTTAAGTCACAACTATGGAAGAGCAGAGTAATCTTAGTATCTGTCACTGTCAGTACAGTAGCTTTGCATTCACAGCCTTGGGGACAATCAAAATGTGCAGTGGTCTCTATCTTGAATGAGCTCCCTATCCCATCTCCCCTCCTCCTGCTTCTATGAGGATGTGCCCCCACCTACCAGCTCTTTTGTTACTCTGATGTTAGAGTGTATAAGTTCACATGGTGTTCCAGGGACTGACAGATGAACTTACATAGTTTTCAGAAAAAGAACAGACACTAAAAATAACTGTTTGCTATTTCTACACTTATATAGCTAGTGTCTAACATTTATGCATTCTCTACAAAACGTGATACAAATATTTTAACTCTGAAATATTTGTATGTCAGTTTAACTTACTTGTGGACTTGATATTCTCAGAAATGTATTCTTTTTCTTGTGAGCTACTAAAAGTGATCCCCCTAAGGAATGTGTATAATAGGACTGTCGGAATTTAAATTTCTTTTTGTACCATCTATCCCCTCTTATTTTCTTTAGATTTTTTTAAAGAATCATTTAAAGTCTTTTGTGATATTGCATTTATCTTCTCCCTCATCTTTACCACCAGAGATTCTCTTTATGTGTATAATTTCATCAATATTGCATGCAATATTTAACTTTGTAAGAGAATTCATTTACTGTTTTATACATATTCTTGTACAACTGATATATTCTCTCTTGGTCTGGCTTCCCACTCCTCCTCACTCACTACTGCCACAACCTCAAATCCCTTCCATGACTTTTAGTGCTTATCCCAGGATTATTGATTTGTAGATTAAATAAACATAGATTTATAGATTCAATGTGGTAAAAGAAATATATATTCAAAATGTGGAGGTGAGAAGAAGATATTAATAGGGTTTGGCCTACGAACCAGATTATTAATGAGATGATTTTTGCTTAGGCAATGGAAACGGGGAGAGCTTCAACCCTGAGACTAGAAAGGGCACATGGAATCCTATGGAGACAAGTACTGGGAAGAAGCAAAGGGGAAAGATTTGTCTAAAGGCTAAAGACAGCAAATTCCCCAGAAGACCTAATGACACAGCAGTTCTTTGTGATTACTTCTTTTTTGCAACATAAAGGTTTATGTGCACATTGAGTGGAGCTGTGATGTATTAGTATGAGCAAATATTTCTGGTAAACCCTGGGGAGGAACATGAGGCTCAGGCTAAGTCCAATATTGTCTGTGTTATGGAATCAAAGGATGATGAAAAGCATTTCAAGGCAGAGAAAATGTTTGCTTTGAGTAGACTACAACTATAGGATTGATACACAAACCAAAGGATCTTCAAAGTAATCTCTATAAATCTATTTTTGTCATAATTAAGCAAATTATTCATCATCATGTATAGTCATACAGAGGATTCATAATACGAAAGTAACATTGATTTATTGGCTTTGGTATCTTCTTGTGAATTTCCAGGATTCAACAACTGAAATATGTCAATATCCCTGAAATAGTGTCAGCTCGAAGTCATGAGAATTAACAAAAATGGATGTGTCTGGACATCATTCAAAACATAACCTTTCAAGTAATATCTTTCCTCTCACCTGGTTCTTAATAAGTAGATGTTATCCTATCAAAACACTATAATGATGCATTATTACATCCTTTCTGTAAATGTTATTTTAAGTTTCTTATTATTTTCCATAGTTGAATTGGAAAGAATTATAATTACCTTTACTGTCCACCTGAAGGATAACTTTCTTTCTTTTATGCCCTTTCCTCTTCATTGTGTCTCTCTCTTTCTTTCCTTTTTATACCACTAAACCCTGCCAATTTGCATTTCTCTGCCAGATTATGGTTCCATATCACTCTCCCTGTAACACCAACATTCACTTAAGTGGATTATCATGACCCATGCTTTGGTGTAGTGGTTTGAGTAGGAATGCCCCCATAGAATTGTACGTTTGAATGCTTGGCCCATAGGGAGTGGCTGTATTACTAGGAATGGCCTTGGAGTAGGTGTGGTCTTTTTGGAGGAAGTATGTCACTATGAATTTGGCTTTGAGGTCTCTTATATGTTTTCTCTCCACCACCATATTTGCATGCATATCACCACATTTCTTGCCGTGCTGATTGTGGACTAATTCTTTGAAACTATAAACCAACCCCAGTTGAATGCATTCCTTTATAAGAGTGGCTATGGTCACAGTGTCTCTTTACAGCAATAGAAACCCTAACCTAGAAATCTAGTTTGTGTGTAGCAAGTTGCTTTGCCTATCCTGAGGATTCTCAGCCTGTGGAGCATGACTCCTTTGTAGTTGGAAAGAACTTTTCAGAGACTTTGCATAAGAGATATCATGCATATCAGATATTTACAATTAATAACAGAAGCAAAATTACAGTTATAAAATAGCAATGAATTAATTTTATGGATAGGTGTGATGGATAGATCTGCCACAACATGATGATCTGTATTAAATGGTCAAATAATTAAGAAGATGGAAAACAATTGGCCTATTCTAAGCCAAAATTCCTCTAGTATTTACCCATTCACCCAAGTAGCCTTTGAAAGCCTCTTTTCAAAGAAATTAATACCTATGAAAAATCAATAACTGTATGAAGATTCATTAAAGTATAATGGCTTTTAAAAATATTTATTTTATTTTATATGTTTAAAAGATTTGCGTGCGTGAGTATACATGCATCTAATGTATACTAGGTGCCTGCCAAGGCCAAGAGAGAACATTAGATCTCCTAGAACTTGAGTTAGTTTCTGTTTGTGAATCACCATGTAAATGCCTAGGGATTGAGCACAGATCCTCTATAAGAGCAGCAAATGCTCTTTACTGCTGAGCCATGTCTCCAGCCCAGTAGGTGGCTTTCTTATAAACATAACAATAATAGTATTAGCAGCAATAAAATCTTGAAGCATTTATACAGCCACTGATATAAAGAAGTTTCAAAATCCAAGTGGGCCCTTTCAGCCACACTGTGGGAGAGAACAAAGCAGGTATTTTTATATTCATTTACCAGAAAAAAAAAAAAAAACCAACACAGGAGCAGAGAGTTTATATGACTCCTATGAACTCACCCAGCTAGAATCCAGCTAATAAGAATGTAAGCAGCAAGAATCGAGCATTAGAAGGAAATCCTCTAATCCAAGTACAGTGATCCAAACAGTGCTGGATTAGCTAATCATTTATAAACTAGCATCCCTTATTAGTGAAATTAGTTTTAAGGTATTTGGGAGTATGTTAAATGTATAACCAAGTCTGCATATAGTAAATTTCTAAACCACAAACTTATGACTAGAAGCCCTTTCAGCATTGTCAAGGAATTAATGGTTTCCACAGTGTCTTTGTTGGCCTTTTCTGATGTTTTCATCGTTAAGTTATTCTACTGTATGGTATCTGTAGATGAGTTTCAGCTTGAATAATATTGTTATTTCTTTGGTTGTTTAATGAGAGATACTGTGTTGGGAACATCACATCTGGTGTGTAAAACATTTGCATTAGTTTCTGTTAAATATTTACTATCGTGTGTTTTTCATGCTGACACAACTCAATTCATAAATTAAATAAAAACACTGTATTCTATGAATTTTTAGTTTAATAAAAGCTGTACCGAACTGATAAAGGCTCAGTTCCATGAACAAGAATGGTGTTGTTCCAGATCTTTTAACGTCCTTACAATCTGGGCATGAAATAGTTCATTTGTTTGATGTTTAAGCAAAAGATTTAAACCAAATTTTGCTACATGCTTGTTATCTACAACACAAGCAAGGGATGAGCAGGCAAGTAATAAAATCATTGAATCTCACATTGCTGAGGATTTGGCAAAACAGATATAAAACAGATAGTATAAACTATAGTAATTCACAGAAAGACTTAACTGAAGCGGCCAAAAAAGAGTGGATACTGGTATACTAAAATGGTAAACAATAGGAATACTGAGCACAGCATACAGAAGGACAGGTGAGGGAGAGCCTACCAACCTCCCTAGAGTATTTGAGTAAAGAGAGAAATTCATTATTTGTTCTTTATGAGACTTCCCACCCACCTTTGTAGAGTGTCAGAAGGAATTATATGGGAAGATACTATTTAAAACAAAATAAACAAAATTTGTCTAGGACACCGGGCCTAATGCAATGAAATATTCTCAGGGAGCTTTATGGACTATGGCGAGCCATTTGAAGTCCCAAACCATGTTTCCCTTTTCCTTTTGTGGTAAAAATATGAAGTTTTGTGAAAGATTTGTGGGTCAGATGTTCAATATTACTTTAAGCTCTATTTGTGTGAGTGGCTGTAGGGATGTTGGAAGTGTATACCATTAAGCATGTGTATATGCACAACATGAATGTCCATGTCTTCAGGGGCTCGAAGAAAGCATGATATCCTCTGACACTGGAGGTACAAGTGGTCATAAGCAGCTGTATGAATGCTGAGAGCCCTAATTGGATCTTGACTAAGATCAACAAATGATCTTAATTGCTGATTCTTCTTTCCAAATCCTTAGTTTTCTTGATAATTAAAATCTTTGAAACACAGAATGCTTCTTTACCTGCTTTGTGAGGTATTTAATTTATATCCCTTATAATCCTGAAATCACAACTAAGACATAAGTACTATTGTTAATCCATTGTAGTGATTAGAAATGACATAGATATTTTACATATTTTATCCAAATTATAGTGCTGACAAAAGAAGACAGAATACTTAACTGAAAATTTCACTTAAGAATGCTTGCAAATTAAATAAACCAAACTCTTATAACAAAATTAAATATGACATTTACCCCACAGACAATATTGTAAATATGAATATATTTTATACCAGATTTCTAATAGTTCTTAAAATTTTTAAATGCTATTGATGATAATGACTTTATTTTTCAATCCAGCAGGGTTTATTTTTGTTAAAAATAATACTGGCTTATACTTTCATATTTGACAAAATATTTAAAAGCAAAGGTTTGTTTTACCAATGCATAACTGCTATTTGTTTCCATTTTAGACAGAACTTACTTTTCAAAGGTAACTCATCTTATAAGAAGTGAACATTGTGGTTGAACACGTTTGATTTGGATCATCTTTGACAAGTGATTAATGCAACTATATCTAAACACATCTTGGCACTTCCTTGCCTCTCACTATTATGAGAGTGATGGTGTCTCTTTGTGCCTTCACCTTTTCCCCAATAAGCTGTTTATTAATCCAGTTGGAGTAATCAATCAAAGAAAATAGAGATTCATTTAATAAACTATTTCCTGCTATCTTCAGCACCCTTTCTTTTGCATGCTTTCCATATCTGTTATTGAAAACTGGTATTTTTTTTTTTTTTACTGGAACAGACATCAGTTTGGGGAATTTAATTAAATGTATACCTATACTCTTCCTGATTTTTTAATCTGGGAAGCCTTCAAAGATTTCCTACTGTTGGCTAAAAGTCTCAGAGACGGGATGCAAACCTCAGTGGAAAGCCAATGGTCCACACCCAAGAAACTCTATTTCACTTGTGAAAATACAGTCCTACTCCTCTAATTATTTCCACATGACATATGTTTACATAGACAGGATTGCCTCAAGTAATTAAAGTGTCACTGGAATTTTTTGTTGCCACTTTAGGCTTGATTTAGGACAGGCCTCACAGTTAAGTCACACTGAATACCAGCATTTCTGACACTGAAACAACTTTTTTACTGTAGGAGTAAGAACCTCCTTTAAAGACCTTTAAAGTCATAGAATGACAAGTGTTTTAATTTTATATTAATATAGGTTCAGCAGTAATAAGATTAGTAAAAACATGATACAATATTGTATAGTGAGAAAATATATTTTACATTGTATAATTTTGGATAATTTTTACAAAGTATACTATTTACATGTTGTTTAAATATAGCTTTATAATTTTTTATTAAAATTGCTTATTTTTATTTACGTGAACCTGTGTATCTGTATATACTCATGGAAGCTAGAAGAGGGCTTTAAATTTTCTGAAATTGGAGTCATAAGTATGTAACAGGAAGCAAACTCAGATCCTCTGCAAGAATAGCAAGTGCTCTTAACCAGGTCTTTTCTTCCTCCTCCTCCTCCTCCTCCTCCTCCTCCTCCTCCTCCTCTTCCTCCTCCTCCTTAACCCTCCTTCCCCTTCCCCTCCTCCTCCTCCTCCTGCTCCTCCTCTTCCTCCTCCTCCTTCCCCTCCTTCCTCTCCTCCTTCCCCTTCCCTTCCCCTTCCCCTTTTCCCTTCCTTTTCCTGTTTCCCCTTCCCCTTCCCCTTCCCTTTCTCCTTCCCCTTCCCCTTCTCCTTCTCCTTCTCCTCCTTCTTCTCTTCCTCTTCCTCTCCTCTACCTCCTCTTGCTCCTCTTACTCATACTCCTCTTTCTTCTTATTATTATTGAAGGAGAGGTCAACAAACAGCCTTTGAGTAAGATAATAATGTATGCTCTTTTAAAAATTGAGACAATTTGATAAAAAGAATAGAAATATTTATTTCTTTGTCTAACATACCTGGTTCAATTACATTGAATCTTCAGTTTCTGGATGAAGAAAATTGAGAAAGGAATAGGAGAAAAATTATTTGCTTTGGCTGGGGAATGACTCTGAGAAAAGTAGTAGGTAATCAGGTAAAACCAGTAAGCAGAAGATGTTGTATGTTGTTTATAGACCTTTATAGAAGCAAAGTCTCTAAGAGTATTCAATAAAAAAATAAAAACTAGATAAGGCTATATATTTCTATTAAATTCCTTATCTTACAGCCTCTACTTTTGTGAAAGAATGGTGTATGTGTGGGGAGGTCTACTTGTATTCTAGATCTGTATGTTTGTAGAAGTGTTGGAATTCAGCAATATATTTGAACTATATAATGACAGACAATCAAGTCAGGAAAGATATTGAATAAATCTAAGCCTCTCAACCAGCATTTCTGAGCAGAGGGCTTCAGATGATGCATCATCTGAATTGAACCTTTGTTCATCAGAAATCTTTAGTATATGCTGTTTGAAGGAATATTCATAATTTTTTAAAACATTGGATTTGTGCCATTTTGTTTAGAAGAAATATAGGCAGGTGATTGGTTCAAAGACAATAGAGCATCAGAGTAGAAGAGAAAGAATAGAAAAAATACAAGCTTCCTCAGAATTGGTTTTGCTGAGGATGGTGATCTTGGCATAATTAGAAGTTGGACATTTTAAAAAAATCTTTGTAATCAGAATATATTTTATGTGTATGTGCATGTGTATGTGAATATATACATGAACATATTGATCAATAAGTTACCAAGTTCCCATCATGCTCTATTTAATAAATTAGTTTAAATATGATGAACTTTTTGTAATTTGGTGATCATAATAGAAAATTAGAAACACCAGTAATGAAATGTGATTGTCAATCTCTGCTGTCAGTTTGACTGAATTTAGAATTTCCAAGGGAACAATAATCCTAGGCATGTTTATGGGGAAGCTTCCAGATTAGGTTAATGAAACAGAAATACATTATTCCATAGGGTAGATGACAGACTGGATCAAAAGCAAAAATGATGAAGCCCAAGCATTCATCCCTTTGTATCCTGACTAAGGATTCTATGTGAACAGCAATGCCCCTCTTCTTCTGCCAGGAGGGCCTGGCCCTGATGCACAGAATCCCCTTGAAGCCTAAGCTGAGATAAGGCCTCCTTTCTTACTTGCTTTGATCAAGTATTTTGTCAGAGCAATGAAGAAATCAATGTCTACTTGAGATTCTTAAAGAGTTTGAACTTGACCACAACTAGGCTGTCAGTGCTAAAGGATAAGAAGAAGTAACAAGAGGAAAAGACTATATAAAATTACTGTATCATTAACCATTTTGACAACACATCTCGCTTTTAGTTAATTATCTATGCATAAGAGCTAGTGAATGGGAAAAATAGTATCCTTTCATTTAATTTTAAAATGAATTTAATTTTAAAATGCATTTAATTTTTTTTAATTTTAAAGTTTCTTTTTTCCTGCTTTCTTTTTTATTTTATTGGATATTTTATTTTCATTTCAGATGTTATCCCTTTACCACATTTCCCCCCTGCCCAGGAACCCCCTTTCCTATTGCCTATTCTCCTGGTTCTATGAGTGTTTGCCCCCACCCACCTCCCAACTCTCACCTCCCCACCCTTGAATTTCCCCACACTGAGCATCTAGCTTTCACGGGACCAAGGGTCTCCTCTCCCACCTATGCCCTACAAGGCCATCCTCCCCTACATATACAGCTGGAGCCATGGGTCCCTCCCTATATGCTCCAAGGCTGATGGTTTAGACTGTGGGGAGCTCTGGTTGGATGGTATTGTTGCTCTCCTCATGGGGCCACAAACCCTTTCAGCTCCTTCAGTCTTCTCTCTAACTCCTCCGATGGGAACCCCGTGATCAGTTCAGTTGTTAGCTGTGAGCATCTACCTCTGAATATGTCAGACTCTGGCAGACCTCTAAGGAGACAGCTCTATCAGGCTCCTGTCAGCATGCACTTCCTGGCATCCACATCAGCATTTACCTTTGGTGACTGCACATGGGATGGATACCCAGGTGGAACAGTCTCCAGACGGCCCCTCCTTCAGTTCCTGTCCCACACTTTGTCTCCATATTTGCTCCCTTGAGTATTTTGTTACTCCTTCTAAGAAGAACTGAAGAACCCACACTTTGGTCTTCCTTCTTCATGAGCTTCATGTGGTCTGTGAGTTGCATCTTGGGTATTGCAAGCTTCTGGGCTAATATCCAATTATCAGTGAGTGAATACCATGTGTGTTCTTTGTGATTGGGTTATCTCATTCAGGGTGATATTTTCTAGTTCCATCCATCTACCTAAGAATTTCTCAAATTCATTATTTTTAATAGCTGAGTAATATTCCATTGTGTAAATGTACCATACTTTCTGTATCCATTCCTCTATTGAAGGACGTCTGGGTTCTTTCCAGCTTCTGGCTATTATAAATAAGGCTGCTATGAACATAGTGGAGCATGTGTCCTTGATATATGTTGAAGTATCTCCTGAGTATATGCCCAGGAGTTGTATAGCTGGGTCCTCAGGTAAGGCTATGTCCAATTTTCTGAGGAACCACCAGACTGATTTTGAGATTGGTTGCACCAGCTTGCAATCCCACCACCAATAGAGGAGTTTTCTTCTTTCTCCCCATCCTCACCAGCATCTGCTATCACCTGAATTTTTGATCTTAGCCATTCTGACTGACGTGAGGTGGAATCTCAGGGTTGATTTGATTTGCATTTCCCTGATGACTAAGGATATTGAACATTTATTTAGGTGCTTCTTGGCCATTCGAGTTTCCTCAGTTGAGAATTCTTTGTTTATCTCTGTATCCCATTTTTAATAGGGTTATTTGGTTGCCTGGAGTCTAATTTCTTGAGTTCTTTCTATATATTGGATATTAGTCCTCTATCAGATGTGGGATTGGTAAAGATCTTTTCCAAATCTGTTGGTTGGTATTTTTATTGACAGTGTCCTTTGCTTTACAGAAACTTTACAATTTTATGAGGTCCCATATAGTACTGGAAGTCCTGGCCAGTGCTATTAGATAACAAAAAAAAGTCAAAAGGATACAAATAGGAAAGGAAGAAGTCAAAATATCACTATTTGCAGATGATATAATAGTATAACTACGTGACCCCAAAACTTCCTCCAAAAAACTCCTAAAACTGATAACCAACTTCAGCAAAGTGGCTGGTTTTAAAATAAGTTCAAACAAATCAGTAGCCTTCCACTACTCAAAAGATTAACAGGCTGAGAAAGAAACTAGGGAAGTGATACCCTCCACAATAGTCACAAATAATATAAAATACCTTGGAGTGAATCTAACCAAGCAAGTGAAAGATCTGTATGACAAGATTTTCAAGACTCTGAAGAATAAAATCAAAGATCTCAGAAGATGGAAAGATCTCCCATGCTCATGGATTGCCAGTATCAATATAGTAAAAATGGCCATCTTGCCAAAAGCAATCTACAGATTCAATGCAATCCCCATTAAAATCCCAACTCAATTCTTCTCAGAATTAGAAAGAGAAATTATCAAATTCATTTCGAATAACAAAAAAAAACAGGATAGCGAAAACTATTCTCAACAATAAAAGAACTTCTGGGGGAATCATCATCCTTGACCTCAAGCTGTACTACAGAGCAATAGTGATAAAAACTGCATGGTATTGGTACAGAGACAGGCAGGAAGATCAATGGAATAGAATTGAAGACCCAGAAATGAACCCACCCACCTATAGTCACTTGAGCTTTGAAAAAGGAGCTAAAATTTTCCAGTGGGAAAAGGACAGCATTTTCAACAAATGGTGTTGTTTCAACTGGAGGACAACATGTAGAAAAATTCAAATCAATCCATTCTTATCTCCTTTTACAAAGCTCAAGTCCAAGTGGATAAAGGACTTTCACATAAAACCAGGTACACTGAAACTAATAGAAG
Source organism: Grammomys surdaster (assembly GCF_004785775.1). Taxonomy (NCBI): domain Eukaryota; kingdom Metazoa; phylum Chordata; class Mammalia; order Rodentia; family Muridae; genus Grammomys; species Grammomys surdaster. Next base: position 9,102,303 of record NW_021604564.1, on the reverse strand, counting down.
AGAAGATAGGGAAGAGCCTTGAATACCTGGGCACAGGGGAAAAGTTCCTGAACAGAACACCAATGGCTTAGGCTCTAAGATCAAGAATTGACAAATGGAACCTCATAAAATTGCATTTAATTTAAGAAGCATTCAAGTAACTTCTATTCTGATGTTGGTGGAGTCCAGGAGGGACATTAAAATGTGGAGGTCAGTCACTCAACTGGGCATAGTCAGAGGCAGGCAGAAAACAAAACTCTGCTCCAAAATTTGGAAGGAGAAACCCAAAAGTCTCAGAGATTTTTCTCCAGCCCTGGCTTGTGCCCACCTGCAAGTAGGTCACTGAAGGAAGGTATGCAGGGGACATATAAGCTTAGAGTACACACGTACAATTGTATCATTGCCATAAAAAGTTACTTAAAACTATATCCCTTGCATATAAATGGAAAAGACTCAGGTATTTGGTCAAGTGGAAATATTGCTAGGCATAGGTGTTTGTGACCATGCAGAATAGAATACAAAGGTCACATGAGGCTTGGCAGCTGAAGACAGCCTGGGCCTTCTGTGCTGACCAAGGACATGGGAGAATCTTGTCACTTGATTATTAAGGTGTCAGGGAGTGGCCCCCGCTGTTGCACAGCATTGGGGACGCTATGTATCGGCTCACCTGCAGGTCTAGAGACAACTGGTGGCTTTAGACGGTGGGTGTGAGGCTTTGAGGCATGCTGGTTTGTAAGGCACAGAAAGCGTCTGTGCTCAGGGGCACCACTGTGGCCTCATGCCTGAGCCCCTCAAGGCATAGCGCCAGGACTGACTGGGACTCTAAGGCCCAAGCCATTTCCTGCTACAGCAAAGCTGTTCTTAATTGTGGCTCAAATGTAAGAGAAGCCACATTGGAATTAATATGCAAAGTGAACAAAGGACCACTCCTCAGTATAAAGCAGAGATGTCGAAGATGTTTTGAGAGAGAACAAAGAGTTAATAACCAGATGTACTTTTCATAGAACTTTTTATATGATAAGATTATGTTTCTGTTTAGTAGTTAGTATAAATAGTATGCTGTCCGTAATTTATTTATTATATTTTATTTTATGTATATTTGCATAGGAAAAACACACTATGTATCAGTTTTATTACTCTGGAAAATATGACTTCAACTGAGTGGCTTAGAACTTCTGCTCACTGATAATAGATTATTTAAAGTTTTAAAATCATTTTAAAAATGCATATGTGGTTCATAATATATAGAACAGAAACAAATTTTTGTAACCAACCTCTTAAACAGACATTAAAATGATTGCAAATAGATGATTTCTTAGGTAGAAATATGAACTATAAATGAAATGAAGTGGAATTCAGCGCTGTTGTTCCTTTATTTAAGGTTACCAAAAGATCAATAATCCCCTAACACACAATGTTTCACTTTTCTCTCCTCATTTGTAAAGCCTCTAGTTAAAAGAAAAAATAGAATATTACATTTAATATGAAAATTTTCAGTTTGCAAATGACGAGAGGCCATTCACTTCCTAAATTATGTTACTAGAACTGGTATTTTAATGTATTGAACATATAGTTCATGTTGTAATATATAGCTACACTTTTAAATCACAGAAATTCACCAAACTATGTGCTTCTCAAAACTTAAACTTTTTCCTCTTTGTAAGTTTTAAAAGACATGTTTTATTAATATGTATATTCTTGTCATTGGCCTTATAGTTATGTTAGCAGACAAATATTAAATAAACCTGTAAGATGTGACACATAGTCCATGTGCTATACTAATATCTTCTCTTCGTTCTGTTGCATTTTATATGATTTTATAAATCTGGAAGCATGGACTAATGAACACAAAAGATTACAATAATTTCCATGGATGTGAAGATTCAAGCATTAATTATGTTATGATAGAATTTCATAGTATTAATTGCTTAATAAAGTTGAGTATACAAAAGTAATTCCATATGATCTCATTTAATTTCAAGTAGACACTTTAAGACATACTCTTGATGACAAAATTATAATAATCTTACCATTTCTCCATTTTAAGGAACATTTATAGACTTAATCAACTAATCTTACTCAACCAAATCATCCTTAGTATTCAGCATTTAAAGTTCCCCTTACTTTCATGTGTTCCAATAGATGTGCTATACAGAAGGGCAGTTCACTGAATGCAAACTGTGCCTGCTTAAATCTGAATAATAATTTTCAGTGTATGTTGACAACTCAGTTTGTATTTTCTAAGCATGTCAAATCAAAGAAAGTAAACAGAAATAATTTATCTCTCACCCAGATCATTAGTAATTTAACACAGTAACTGATAGCTAGGAGTCACTGGAAGCTAGGGTCAGTCCCGAAATGCTAGTAATCTCCTGCTGATTACTCACCATTTGGTACTTGGAAAGTTCTGTAATAAATAAAGCATCATATTATGTGATCATTCATGTGTTATGCTTTCTTGGTTATAAGTCAAAATATTAGCATCAGGAGAAGTCAGGACTCTACTCTCAAAAGTACTAAAAAGTTAGATGTTTCAAATTTTCCCTAAAATCAGTTTCTGTTCAATATCTCTGTGATTGCTTTACTTCTTTTTGTTAATGGGTCAAGCAGTAGCTTTTTCACTTAATCTTTTCAAGTGTTTCTACATTCTCTTCTTTCTAGTGGGCATTTGCTAGTCACAAAGACATCTCTGTTACTACTGCCCTGCTAATGCTCCTGTCCTCGGTTCCTTCCATGATAAACAGACTCAAAAGCTTAAGCAGGTTTTTCCCATAAGCATCATGATATCTCATCTTACTAATAGTAACCTTAACTAAGCCATAAATTGCTATATTGTAGAAATAATTTAAAATGCCATGCTAATTTAATATTAGAATCTCTAAGTGATAAGATAGTACACACTATGGTACTTCTGGATCTCATAAAACAGCTGGAGCTTAGTGATGCAGAACTTAGAAAGCTGCATGCAGATGTTTCTGTGGTGCTCAACCAATAGTGTAGTTATGCACATCACACCAATCAGGGACCCAGCAACAGTTTTAAACTACTTATTGGTGTTTATGGAGAGAACCCAGAGACATTTGAATGAATCAGTCCTTCTAATTTTCTGGAGGAAACAGCTTCATCAATTCTGAGTTCCTGGATATTTAATAAAAAATGTTATCATTTTTTTCAGATCTAAACTCAATCAGCTTTAGCAACAGCAAAAATAACTCTTAACTTTTACTATTTCAATTTCCTTTAACACCTTCCATTTGGTTTTAATTTAGTTTTAATTTTTAAATTTAAATTTGTTCAAATTTATTGCATCTGGCTTGCATGATAATCATAATGACCATTCTCAGCCTACTCCGTCTTACACTCTCCCCACAAATCTCTTTGCTGTATTTATATCTGTTTTCTTTTGTGTCTTGGTAACTTGTGTTATCCAGGGACATCTGCATGACTGTAGTTATGGAAGCCTCCTTGAGCTGTTGGTTGGCTCAGCAGAGGATAAAAAATCTAGAGTTAGATTTTTTATCCCTCTCCCAGTCTATCTATAGTTTAGAGGTGAAGGTAGGATTCTGTGCCTTCCCCCCACCTCCATACCCTGCTTTTCCATACTGTTGATAAGGCTAGTTTTCAGTAGTCCTAGTAAGGGTAACGACACTTGTTGTGAGTTAATGATCATAGTAGGTGTATCACATCTAGGAAATGGTGTTTCACAGTCTTTCACCCTGTCTCTTAACATACTTTCAAATTCCTATTCCAAAATCTATCTTGAGCCTTAGAAGGGATTGTACAAGAGTTTTTGTTGTTGTTGTTGTATTTTTGTTTGATTGGTTTTTGTTTGTTTTTATTGGCTAAGCCCACATTTGTTATTTTCTGTGTTTTGAGCAACTGAGTCTTTGAATTCACCACTGTTCATTGTAAGGAGACTCATCATTCTCAAGTGTGGTTAATCACTGTACTTGAATGTTATAAGCAGTTTCTACTGATGTCATCAGCACAATACAACTTCCAGGCAAAACAGAGGTAACAATGCAGGCGGAGAAGGTTAGCCAGTAGAGTGCAGGTGAGCTTCTGGTTCTCTTTCCAGGCAGTGGTGCTGCTCTTGTGTGATAGATGCTCTCAGATGACGGATTAATTCTCACACACCTTTATTCTTTCTGGATAGGATTTTTTGTAGAGTTTTGGGGTGAGTTGAGTCTGACAGCAGGTGCTTTCAATTGGCTTGGTCAGGGATGCCTTCTCTACATGGGGAAGGATTTGTAGGCGCTCCCCCTAGTGACTGATAGCCACAACTCTATGGGGGGCTGTGGCTGTGCCACAAGGACCTGGAGTTGAGAGCAGGCAAATCTCTTGCTGTCCCTTCAGGGTCTCCGGGGCTTCTAGAATTAGCTCAACCTTACCAGGCTTCCTCTCACAGTCCACTAGTCCACATTGTAGAAAACAAACTGATAGAGATTCAACCTCTACAGATGATCTTTATCTCTCTTAGCAAAGACAGTTTTTAAACCATGTAATTAATTCTTCCCTAAAACTCTGTTATAATAGTAATGTACATTAAAACGCCAGGCGAATAGAAGATGTGAAATATGTATCTGTTATATTTTGGTTTTGTCTTCAGTGATGCTGTTTTTGTTTGGGTTTTAGTTTTAAAAGTTTTAAGTTTTTGAACTAGTTTTCTTACCAGATTCCTTTGTATATTTTATTAAATATGGACTTTATATAGGTTGCTTTTTTAACCATCAATTTTTATGATTTTGTGGTGCTAGAAATTCTTACTTTTTTCAAGAAAAAAATTAAGAAAAATGTAGCATAATATGAAGGAAATTGCAAATGCACACACACATATACACACACACCATGCACAAATCCATGAAAGGTTTTGATAATGAGTACAGTGCAATTTTTCAGGTATGCATAGTTATATTTTATATAAGCTCATGTCAAGGGAATGGTGAAAAGTCTCTAGTCTTATTTTGCCTGAAGACACATGAAGAAAACCTATTTCACAAAGTTCAATATTTATGAACCAGTCTAGACTTATTCTTCCCATTTTTAGGACAAGAATCTAAATGATAAAACCACAATAAAAAGCTTATGCTTTCCCATGAAGGTGCTTTTTTCACCTTAAAAGCCAGAGAAAACAATTTTAAAGAGATTAACTGAAGATACTGTTGCCTTTATTACTTCAGTAGCAATGCTAATTTATGACACTTACGTCAGTACTTCATATTCTTTGCCTGAATGCCTAGCAACTCTCTCATAAGAAGACATTTCCTTCTTATATCATCAGCTATAGTACTATTCTCTCAGGTCAAGGCTATTGCTAGTGTGGTAAGTGCCATAAAGACATATTCCTAAAAAGAGATATTGATGCTTTTTCAGAAATGCTTATCTGAAAAAATAAAACTTTATTTTAAAATGGAAACCCTCCACGTCATTTGTATTACTCTAGGGGATCCAGACTTTACTAAACTGATTCTTTAATGTTTACCCTCAACACCTCTGTTTGCTAATCTCCCTGGTACACTTTATGATCCCCCACATGGTATCCCAACAGGGATTGCTGGGAAGATAATTTCTTTCCAGGAAAAACAATTAAAAGAACTTTTTTTTTCAGAATTATTTTGATGCATGGAATTATGTCAGCCAAATTCAAACTTCCTGTACTATCTTTGGCACAGAGTTCACGTGTTTGTTAGTGTTTATAATGTGTTCCATTTCCTCAAAAAAGTGGTATTGCTGGACTGTCAACGCATTTACAAGCCTTTGTATTATTTTACTAGCCAATAAAAAGGCAGCAAGAAAATGCAAAAAAAGTGGATTTTCTGCCTTCAGGAACATGTATGAAATAAGGAAAAACAAACCCACAAGAACACATAGTGTTAATAAAAAGTGTGATCGAAGATTGTGATGCATTATAACAAAATAATTGTCCTTGTGCATGTCACAAAGAAACCCAAGTGGTGACCGCTGCCATTGGGTGAGGGCTAAGCTTAGCATTTGGGCAGCTGATAAGCACAATGTCCCCTAATACAACAGTTGCCTGCCAGAGTCTGCTGGGCTTCCTCCAGTGAAGTCCTTTCTTTACTAGCCCTTTTCTGAGTGTAGGAATTTAAACTCATGTTGCGATGCCTCCATCTGTCAGACTTAGACATATTCCTGCTGATAGTGGTTTTTCCTCTGTCCGATTCATCACTTTCAGCATTTCACTTGCTTGAAATGGTAATGTGTGCTACTATGCTGTCCACATCCTTGCCCTCTTGCTTGCTAAGTGTGCATTTTTTCCAGCCTTTTCTCCCCGTGTCCTCCTAAAATTAAATGAATTACCTATATGAAACCTCACAGTTCCTATGTGATTTACAACTGCCCTGCAACCCTGGTCACAGGTATAATAGCAAACTTTGCCCTACATCCTGTTGGTACTTCAAAGTGTGCAAAACAATTCCAGTTGTTTCATCTTTCTGGGTTTGTCTTCCAAATGTTTATTTTTTTAAAGGGAAGTTACTACATTGTCTCATCATAGATTTTTGTCTAAATATTTTATCAAGAATATTTGCAGCCTAAAACAGTGTTTATTTGAAAACCCAGTTTGGTTTTTTGGCTAATTTTTTTTAATGCTTGGCAGCTGGCATCTATCACGGGAGTGCTGACACAATATTATTTAAAATAGCAATGCCTGTGAGGCTGGGGAAGCTATTTAAGACAGACTTCAAGAAGGCTGCTGAAATAATAGCCCGAGTTATGTTATGTCAGCCAGTTCTTCAGCATGGAACAGCATGTGAGTCCAGACTGGTTATCCTTCACAAAGACATAAAATCTATATCCCGTTCTGGTCATTAGAGATCCTGTGGGGACAGTATTCTGGGTGAGTGTATGTGGAGCTAGTGTGCTAGCCACAGGTCACTTGGGGCAGTGCTGTATTTTTCTAGTAATCACTCAGTTCCACTTAGAGGTAATCTGAGTGCTGTGTCGGGGAAAGGCTCTGGAATTTGATGTTCTAGGTTAATTTTGCAATTCAGGAAGAAATAGGTTTAATGTGAGAGTGGCCATCATCAAGCTTGGTGAGGACCTTCCAAAGAAGCAAAGATATTGGAGTAGTTATCATCCAGTATATTATTTTAAATCATCATTTTTAAGGACATTTGATCTTTGTGGCTAAATGATACTTAGCCTTAGAACTGAGGTGATGCTTTTTCCTTCTTTGTGGCTAAATGGTGAAGCAAACAGAATCAATAGGCTGGAGATGGAGTATCCAGGATAATGCAAGGAATCCATGAAGAGACATCTGCTAGCACTTTTATATATGGAACCTCCAGTGTGGGAGGATTTGAAAATAGTACCACCACCCCAGGAGGGAATTGCATCATGACTGTGGAGCCCGAATTGATAGGATTCACACTCATTAAGAGACCTGAAGATGTAAGTCTATCTGTTCTTTACCACTTGAAGACTAGGAGAACTACAGTCTGACCAATCCCCAGCCTGACTGACCATTATAGTACTTGGATTGCCTTAAGGTAATCCAAGGATTGCTTGACTGACCATTATAGTACTTGGATTGCCTTAAGGCCTCAGATCCACCAGAAGAGAATTTTTTTCTTTCATCTGCCCAGTTTGTGCCATGCCATTGCTATTCTAAAGACTAACACATGCATGTTTATAACAGTGCTCAGGCAGGAATCACCCCTACCTCATGGGAGTATCAGCCGATTTATTCCATTCATGACTTCATTTGACCAGATGAGGGCTTGTTTTACACAAATAACAATTTCACCCAGTATGACCCTCACAGGTAGACTTGTCAATGGGACATTTATTTGGGCTTCCAGTAGACAAGTGAATTTGGCACACAGAGTCTATAATGGGTGACACAGATATAGTATTTGTAATGAGAAACTTTTTACAGTGATGAGCACCATGACTGCAGTGGAGAAACTTCTGTGTGCTCCAACCCCAGATAAACCAATGGATTCATTCTACCCAGTTAGAAGATAATACTGAAATGAAATAATGAGTTAATATATAGACTGTAATTCTTTTCTTTTAAATGGAGTTTGTGTGTGCAAGCAGTCAAGTTAGCTTTTTTTTTTTGATTAGTAAATGTAGGGAAAGAAGAATGAAAGATAAATAAAAGATGAGCTTTAAAACAGAAATATATTTCATAAAAGCATGTGTTTTGGATTTTAGAAATTTTGTACACTGTAGTACAGGATGGCTTAGAACTCACCATATACCCAGACTGACCTCACAATGTTGCTGATCCCCCTGCCTCAGCCTTCCATATACTGTAATTATATGTGTGAGACACCAACTCAGGGTTAAATGTTTCAGTACATGATACTGAAGTAGAATAAGGTAGAAAGATCAATTATTAGATACTGATTTATCGATTTATTCAGTGATTTACTTAAAGCACATCTTGTACTGACTATTTGCCAAATATGACTTCACATGCTTCATGGAACACAATAACTTGGAGAAATAGATGAAACAATGGGTTATTGGCTTTAACAACCTACTGACTCCTACTTACACATCTTTAAGTTCTTATCTTGTAGTTTTAGAGTATAAAATGAAAATGCAAACTACACCTGAGATCAAAGCCTTTCAAGAGCAGTCCTGGCTTTGGTTTATCAATAGCATATCCTCGTTTCTACTCTCATTGTTGACAGAGTGTTTATTCCAGTAAGCTCCCCACAATAGTAACTATGTGTATATATATATATATCTGTATCCCTCTCTCTCTCTCTCTCTCTCTCTATATATATATATATATATATATATATATATATGTATCCCTCTAATGCGCTTATGTAATATCTAATCTATGTAACCATCAAATCATCTAGTTATCTACCTATACTTATAACTTTATATCTTTATTCCATATATCATACATCATATATAATGATATGTCACACATCTATATATCATCTATCTATCTAGATATCTCTATGTATGTCAATCTTGTTATCAAGAAGACAGAAAGTTGAGTGGCAAGTTGTAGGGGTAGGAACTTGGGAAGACTTGGAAGGAGGAATGAGGAATAAGAAAACATATACACATGTGGAGGAAGAATACATAAAGATAAATTTTAAAGTATTTAAATTACTTGTTAGCATAACTTAGCACCACATTTCAATTAATATAAATGGTAATTTAATTTCTCCATCATTCATATATGCTCATTTACTGCGGTTCTTGCTTTGTGGCTTTTGAATGTTTGGCTGGTGATGCTGTTTCAGGTCTTCAGCAGGCTTGCATGGAGAAATTAAACAAGTAACAGACACGGTTGTTGCCTGAACTTGCTTATTTTATGAGCTGGAATAAAAATGCTTGTTATCAGACATTAAATCTAGATCATTTTGAATCCCTTAGATAAAATACTTAATAAGAATTTACTCAGCCTTGTAAATAAATTTAAAAACTTAATTGACCTGCACAAATTTGCTAGCAACCTTCCTTTTCCCATGCTGCTTAACTTCTAGTAAAATAAAGAAAATAACATTTTTTTTTTACTCTCCTCACAGATATTAGTACTTGTGAAGGTTGAGTCTATTCCTTTATATTACTTGGTATGGATCAGCTATAATCTACTAAAGTGCTACTTGGAAAACTAACTATTCCTATCAGATACATGACTTAGAGTCAAATCTAAAAATTTGGTTTAGTTTCTTTCTTTCTTTCTTTCTTTCTTTCTTTCTTTCTTTCTTTGTTTCTTTCTTTCTTTGTTTCTTTCTTTCTTTGTTTCTTTCTTCCTTCCTTCCTTCCCTCCCTCCCCCCCTCCCTCCCCCCCTCTTTCTTTCCTTCCTTCCTTCCTTCCTTCCTTCCTTCCTTCCTTCCTTCCTTCCCTCTATCTCCCCGCCCCCCTCTTGTTGTCTATGCTTGCTCATGGGTATGGCGTTGTCACTCTAACACTACTGAACTAAGTTTCCAGTTTGTATGATAGTTTCCATTGAAGAGTATTGAACTCTTAGTGACTGTGAGGCAGGTTAGGGAATGTCTAAATAAAACTGTTCCTATGATGAAAATCTTTCACTAGACACGTTTTACATTTCAGAGCCATATTGTCTCACTGAACAATGAAAGGCTGATGATAAAGAAGATGTAATTTTCAAAAATAAGTTAAGGGTTGTTTGGAATAGGCCATTACTAACATTTTAGAAATTTACATAGATGGGAAGAGAACACTGTTGTGGTAATATTTTAAAACTGTGTGCCCCAATCTGTCTTGTTCTCAATCAGCCACCATCTTGCCAACTAGACAAAGCCTGTGGCCACGAGCAGTGATGGCATATCCACTGCTCAGTTCAAGCCACTGGCTCAGACTGCCAGCTCAGGCGGCCAGAGACACCGGTGTGGGAGATGGCTCTGCCAGTCTTCCATGCTGACTCCACAAGGCTGGGCTGAGCCCAGAGCATCCTGCCATCCACGCGGTACTCATTATGAATGAGAATCTAATGCTTAAAGATTAATCAAGGGCTTTATATGTTTGGTAATGCTCAATAACAAGATGTCCACACAATCGGAGGTGTTTCCCAATTAACTAACCTAGATATAAGTTGTTACCCAGGACTGCTCTCAATACAAGCCTGGTTTTCCATCCTCCTACATCTCTCCCCTAGCTCCTGCTCTTCCTTCCCCTCTTCCTCTCCTTTAAATGCATCCATTTCTTCCAGATATTCTAATATCTTTGAATACAAGTTTTCAAAGTACTCTATATGACTTCCTGAATGTCACTGGAATCTGTTCTAAGATACCTCATCAAACAGTATGCATATATATATATATATATATATATATATATATATATATATAATTTACATTTATTTTCTATTTGTATGCATATGTGTTTATGTGTGTGGGTGTGAACATTACATACCTCATGTATGGATTTCAGAATACAACTTGAAGGAGTCAGTTCTCTCCTCACTCCATGTAGATTCTATAGATTAAATCTTGTCACCAGACTTGGCACTAGGTTTTCTTTCCTGCTGTGCTATATCATCTCACTGGCATTGGGAGAGCTTTTTGATTAATTTTTCACCCTAGTAATATGTAATGGTTTTATTTATGACAATTTTTGGCTATCTGATACCAGAATAACTAATATCCAGCTTGTTTTCAGCTTCTATATACTTATATATTATTTTATATAATTTAACTATCAGTCTGAGAAAATCTTCACGACTGAAGGTTTCTTTCTTCTTTCAGACAATAGATGGCTGGCTGTTTATTGGTACACTGAGAAGGTTTACACTCAATGTTATTCTTAAGAGATGCTTTATAATCCGTAAAATTTTAGTAGTTGTTTTCTAATTGATTGAGATATTGCTTTACTTTCTCCACTACTGATATTGGGATTAGATGGTCCACTGTGTTGGTTATGAGTTCCTTCCCAGGGCTTCTTTGTTCATCTGTTACTGTCATGAAATATTCTCTTTCCTGTGCTCCACATGACTGGCACTGTCACAGTTTATTCTGTATTGTTAGCTTGGTAGTCAGGAACTGTCTCAGTTTTTGTTTATCTTGAAATATTTTATCTGTCAAGTTTAAGAGACAGCTCATCTGGATATAGCAATCTGGGTTGGCATTTATTTACTTACAGGATTTGAAATATATCATTCATAGTTCTTGGTTTGAAGGTTACTTGATAAGGGGGTCTATATTATTCTGACATGCATAGCTTTACAGGAAATTTGGTGCTTTTTCTTTATAGCTTTTAATGGTGTTTATTTGCTTTATATTTTTGCCATTTGAGGGTATATGTCATGGAAAGGTGGCCATATCTAGATATAATTCTAAATGTGTCTTGTGTGTAGATACGCAGTCCTTCTTCTAGGTTTTGAAAATATCATGGAATTATTTCATTGACTGGATTTTTTATGGCTTTAGATTTTACCTAAGTTTCTTATATTACCCCATGAATTCTTGTTACCTTGATTATACATATTCCATTTGGCTAAACATTTTTTACTTCCTGGTAGTTTCTTATAGGATAACCTCAGACTCTTTGCATAGCATAGGATACCCTTGACTTCATCCTCCCTCTACCACTCAAGTGTGGGATTCCAGGGATTTTACCACCACACCAGGTTTATGTTATATCAGGGATAACAGTCAGGCTTCAGTTACACTGAGCAAGCTCTCCACGTGGATCCAGTGCCAGCCACTCATTATTTCTTTTCATTAATAAAATTTGAATGTTTCATGTTCTTAACTTTTGTCTATATTTTTTATTTTTTCTACTGTTTGATCAAGAGTAACAAGTGATACTTTCCCATATGATTATATTTGATTCCTTCAATTACATTTCATTTCTAAGATTTCCTTTTTCTCTTTAAATTCCACTTAGCTTACTAATTTTTTCTTCCATGCTGTTCATGCTGTTGACTTTTTCATGTATATACCTCATTTATTCACCTACTTTTCTGAGGTTTTCCTTTTGCACTGGTATTTCCTCTCCACATCCTGACTTGAACTCATTTCCTTGATGGCATCCTCTTTGAGGTCTTCAATAGTTATCCCTAGTTTACTGTTGAAAAGTCACCAATCATTTTACCTGCACTATTACTTTTGAGCTCTGAGTTGAGCAGTCACTGACTTTTGCAGAAGTCATGTCACATTGCTTTGTTTTGTTGTTTGTTTGTTCCCTCCCAGCATAATATCTTTATTAATTATTTGGGAATTTCATACAATGTACTCAAATCATTCTTGCTTCCTATTCTTCCCAGGTCTACCTCCCAGCCTTGTTCCATCCTCTACCAAAATCACCAAGTCCAATTTCTATTGCTCATATAGTTATTTATATAAGGTCAAATTCCCCAGTGGCCAGACTCTTAAACACAACTCAGTTCTTCCCCACCCCACTCCCACCAGAAACCATCAGTGGTATAGAACTACAGTTCAGCATATTTATCCCAATTTTAAAGTATCCTCTTTAATATTTTTCTCTCTGTATTGTTTCTGGGGGTGGAGTGGTTGTCACAAAAGCTTTCAATGTCTCCCCCTCTTCGCTATGAGCCTGTAGTTAGCCATATCATTGCAAAAGCTTTTCTTACCTGTAGGAGCTGTTGAGAAAATCATGGACTTTCACATGGTATCTGCCAACAGCCTGGGTTATGGTCATCATCATGACTATCAACATGGTTCTATCAGCAGCACAGACCACAGATATTAGCATGTTTTCCATTAACAGCACATACCATGGGCATCAACCTGTCTCTTGGTGGCAAAACAGACCATGGAAGTCTTTTGAGGAAACTTAACCCAAAAATGAACCGTTATTCACATTGGATATCTTGTTTCTCAGAGCCAGGCTGATTGTGCATTTGGGTAGCGTATCTGGAGTCAGAATGAAATGTTTCTTTGTCTACTGTAGCCATGACCCCATACCTTCATTACCACTTCTGTAGTGCCACTTCACAGTGCAAAATGTTCCACTATATTTTACCATGTTTCCTATCTCTCTACTAGACATTTATTTATTAAAGTGGTGTTGGAATCTACAGTGTGTCACAGAATATATTGATTTTCCCAAACTCTTTTACTTTCAAATAATTATTGCAATGAGTCATTTGGCTCAAAGTTTCTGAAACACCAAAAATACTGAATTATCACTAAGACATCTCAGACAATCTGTTTTTGCCCAGAATCAGGCTGATCATGAGGTTGAGTAGTGTTTCTGAGGGCAGGACGTCCATAAGCTCCAGGCCTCGGCATATGACCCAGCACTTGGCACTATCTACCTGACTGGGACCCCAAGCATGGCATTAATCACAGTGGTTCGAATTTCTGCTCCCACAGTGTTGAGGGGGGCAGTGGTGATCCAACCATCCTGGTGGCCCTATTCATCAGCAACATGTTCCTTTATCTGCTGTCTCAGCTGGCCTGTACCCATAAGCACTGCTATGTCACCACTTCTGCTGTTCTCTGCTATATGCACTGCCTTTTCTACCCTCCATATTGAATTCCAAGAAATTACTTTGAAAAGTATTTTCTCAGAAGACCCAATGGTTCAGTTGTTTCAGAGATACTTTATGCTCTTCAGGTTCCCCTTCATCCTCCACTTCTTTGTCTCTTTGTGAACCCTCCATGGTTCTCTGGAGCTTGTAAGTCCCTGTGGGAGCTGGCAGTAGCTGGCATCTTGTATCTCCCTCCTCCTTATATTTTTATGTTTCTTTTCCTTTTCTATGCTAAGATTGTACATATGTTGGTTTAAGCATCTGCTCTACTTTTATTTGTTTTTATCTTATGGAGCAATCAATTCATGAGGGTTTTGTCTTTTATGCCACTCAGAAAATATAAAACAAACTACTATAATATCAACAATGGCAAAACATAAAATTCAGATATATTTAAAATTAAATCAATTAAACTTTTCTAATTGATCTTTAATGGTTATAAAATTGAAAATAACAAGACATATATGCTAAGCTATGAAATTGTTATATATATATATATATATATATATATATATATATATATATATTTATGTGTGTGTGAGTGCAAAGTAAACGTAGGAATACTGAAAGTATTAAGGAAGCAGAGAAAGGAAAACTGGAACACAGAAAATGTTACATAAATTAAAGGAAAATGAGGAGGGATCAAGGTAATGGTATAGAATGGAATGGGAAAGAGCAAAATATTAGGAAAAATTCAAGATATAGAAAACTAATACCAAAAGTATTTTATAGTAATGATAAACTTTGTAGAATAATTAATACATACCAAAATATAAACAAAATCATGAATATTGAAAATAATGAGATTAGATAAAAACTAATAGCAAGAAAATTAAATTAAAATGGTATAATACTGAAAAAGCAAGTAAAAAATTTGGTAAAAGTATGAAAGTAAATATACTTTTAACAACATGAAAAAGTAAAAATGCTGCAAAAATTACAGTCAAAAGGACACAGCAGACCTATAAGGAAATGAAAGTAGAGAAAATGGGGAAAAAAGACAGAAATATTGGAGCAAACTTTAGGTCTCTTGTAACATGAAGACTATCACTATAGGGTGGGCACAAAGTCAGTATACCCTGTGAGCTCTTGTCTCCTTGGGGCTCATGCTGGTGTTGACCCTGGATTGTAAATGTTTCTGATGTGCACCTAACCTATATTCAGTTTAATTGGTTCTCTTTCATTGAGTAAAAGGAACTCTCTGTTGACAAGGTTAGTTTAGACTTCTGTGAGTACAACAGATTGTTTCTTCCTTTTAGAATCTATAGACTATGGCTCTGAAAGTGTCTGATAACTTAGCTAGAGGATGTCTCCCAAATATTCTGGGAGTCTGGGAATGAACTACAGCACCGAGATCTCTACAGATAGAGGAGTTGCCTTTGTCCTTTCATGATTTCCAAAGTGTGAATCAAACATCTGTAGGGATTCACTTTAGATTTCTTGGGCTTGACAACACTGGATAACCAATATGTGGTTCAGAGGTTGATCTGCTGGCTGACCTCCATTTCACTGCTATCACATTCAAGTGTTATATTGCATTGATGAGTTCTGACTGTGTACTTTTTTATTGTAACTGTGCTTCCTGCAGATTGTTCTTTCAGTTTGTAAGTATCTAGCCATCTGCTTTCCACCACTGCTTCCCAGTATTGTTTCTCATCACTGAGCTGTGACAGAATAAATTTAGTCTGCTCAATGTTCTTAGATGATGAGGTAGCTCAGCAGTAACCAATAGGATCAATTTCATGGTAGCAACTAGCTACTACCCTCTACACTGAACTATTCCTTGAAAAACTGACAGTCCTACTCACATTGCCGATGCAGTCCCACTGGAGACAGATAGCCCACACTTTCCCTTTAGCTGTTATTAAACTGTAAAAGAAACAAGAAACTAGCTACCTGAGCACAACTGAAGTGGCTGGGTGGGGAATAAGAGGAAAAGAAATGTGGAAATAAAAGGAAGAAATAGAAGAGAACTGATAAAGACTGTAATGAGCTAGAGAGTGAAACCTAGATTCCCAGAGTACTGTCAAAAAGTCAGGGTTAAGAGTCTCATCCTCTGTGGTAGCAGATGGTAGGCCCATAAGACCTGGGTAAAGGATGTGGTCAGTACAACATAGGCATCGAAATTTCCTGGGATCAGAATTCTGGTGGCAATATGGTACCTCCAGTTGAATCTTCAACCATCAAACAATAGTTTGCCAGTGTTCTGAGTTTCAACCTAGAGCCTGATGCTTAGAAACATGGTACAGTATGGTAGCTTGGGTATTCTGGAACCTTGGACCACAGCATCAACAGGTCCACACAGCCTGTGCAGTACTTGAGCCCACGGGATCAGGTCTGCAGTCAGCATGACTGCAATATTCTTACAAGCTGAAGCAAATGCCATTTCAGCTTGCCAGCAGCCACCATGATATTCAGTCTCCACCTCTGCTATATCCCATGCTCTTTCTTATGTATTTTTCTTAACTCTTTTGTCTCCCCTCATGTTACTGAAAGTTATCAAGAATAGACTGCTACAAAGTAAGAAATGGGCTTATGTAACTCAGGAGAGACACAGGTCAGGAAAGTGTGTCTCAAATCTACATCTTGCCAAAATGATGTTAACTGATGGTGTTTGGACCAATCTCAACCATTTGGTCATTTAATTTATACCAATCATAAGTACTTACCTGAGCCAATTACACCATTATCACTTAATGCCAATCACAATCACCACAACTTGTATTTTGAACGAATCACTGATTCTCATTTTAATAGGAGTCATAGTCATCATTGCACTGGGGAAACTCTCCACCTCTGGTCAAGTGACCAGTCTCTGATCAAGGTGGAAACAATTCTTTGAAGCTTGTGATTGAAAATCAGCTGTTGTCTGTCTCTGACAACCTTCACTGAGGCTTTACATTGGAGAGACATGACAATCAGCTTCCACCTTTTGCATAGTCGTCTGGAGGCATTACGGGTGTTGGCATAAAGCAAATAGAGCTGGCCGCCGGTTGACTTATACACATTTTGCTTAAAGCATTTCAGGCTTCAGGAGAGAAACTGTTCAATAGCTGCTAAATAAGGAGTTAAATGGTTCGATTCACAACATGTTTGCTTGTTTACATGAAACATGAATGTCATGGGGCCAATAATTTATTGTTAAAATTTTTATTATGAACCCTAGTAGTGATTTCAAATTCCAACAGTGCTTTAACATTGTGGGTGTGTGTATGTGTGTGTCCCCAGTCCCCAGTACTTAGTGATAGGAGTCACCTTCTCTTGTCTTAATGCTATATTGCTGTTAGCTTCCGAATTATACACACACACACACACACACTCACACAAACACACACACACACACACACACACACAATTGGGAGAGATTTCTGCTTCTACCTTCAAATGGTCTTGTTAGTACATGGCTAACCACGTGCATTTTAAACATATAATCACATTGATATCGATTGATTCTCTGGTCCTTGGTTCACATTGTGAGTGACGCTGACTTAAAATTCTGGGAAGCATGAGTGTATGTTAACATTATTTAAATTATGTTTTTCAGAAAAATAAGTTCAATTGTATGCGAAGAGCTCAGTGCCTAGGAGCCAATGTCAGCTCTGTGCAGATACAAGGTGATGCTGATTATTTCATCAACCATCTTGGAGTTCCAACTGTGCAGTTTGCTTATGATGACATCAAAACATTAGAGGTAATTGTTCTTATACATGTAAAGTGCTCACCACATGAAGAAGATGTTCAGATTTCATTTTAACATAAGTTTGTATTCATCTTTCATACCAAATAGGTCACTGTTGGGAGGGGCTTCATTGTGAAGTCATCTTGTTGTTCAAGTCTTTGTAAGCCTATTTGAAAAACCAGCCTTTTAAAGAATGTTCAATTCAAGTTAGAAAGATTTACACTGTTACGTTTTCACAGAGAGCTTCCCAAGAAGAAACGTCAGTTGTTGGATTAACATCAAAACACAACTGTAGTCTTCAGTGTTCAGAAGATAAACACAAGGCACATGCAAAAGATTCTCCTCACCTTACCCAGGGGAAAATGCATCTCATATGCTCTGTGTTATGTGAATCTTGTGGATTAAGCTCTTCAGAGTTTTTCAATAGTTTGGCAGCCTGTAAACCTTTTCCAGAAAGAATAATACAAAAACATGATTCACTTTAATTAACATTGGTTCTCTGTTATGGACCTGAGTTCTTCAATATTTCTCAGAATTATGTCACAGTAAACTGCTTCCAGGTAAATCTAAACCTTTTTGAACACATAGTTCATGTACCTGTGAGAGGTTCCAGATTATTCTGCTTCAGAAAATTGTAACATTGACAATACAATGACTGAAAGTAGAGGGAAGTGTACTTTGGTCCTTCAGCATGGATATGTCCAGGAAGAGCATTTACATTGTGTTTGTAGAGTCCCACCTCTAGATATGCAGAATCTTAAATTCTATTAGATTGCTGCAGTGTTTGCTTTCTATGTACTCACAGCCAGAGTTTTCTGTTCCACACTCTTGCTTCCCTGTAGATAGTGATCATTATTCACTTGAACTTTAGGAGAATCATAGTGAGGGGAGAATAATTCTTTAGTAATTTAGGAGTAATATCTTAGATTTACTTGTTTTAAGTTACCATTTTCACCCACTATCTTTATAAACACTAATTTGTATAGCTGTTGTTATTTGTAAGAATATGGGATTGGGGTGTACATGTCAGAGCAGGCATGTACAATTCAGAGGAGAGATTTCAGGAATAGATTTTCTTCTTTCACAGTATAACTTGGGCCTGAGCAAAGGTCGTCAGGGCATGGGGGAAGTATTATATCTGTTAGCTATCATTCTGGCCTTTGTTTACCATATTTAAGAAAATGTATGCACATGTACAGTGTTGATGATATATATATATATATATATATTGCACAAACTCAACATATGTATGTTAATAAATCAATATATTAAGAAATAACATGCCAGGTGATGGTGGCACACGCCTTTAATCCCAGCATTTGGGAAGCAGAGGCAGGCGGATTTCTGAGTTTGAGGCCAGCCTGGTCTACAGAGTGAGTTCCAGGACAGCCCGGGCTATACAGAGAAACCCTGTCTCGAAAAACCAAAAAAAAAAAAAAAAAAAAGCTTTAAAAAAAAGAAATAACATAAATTTTCTTGTTCAATGTCCTTGAATTTCTCTCATCATCACTCAAAATTAGCACTCCTATCTCCTGTCATGCTATCAAGTTGAATGCTCTTATGTGCATGTTACATATTTTGGTTAAATTTTGAGCCATGAATTAGAACATTCTAGCATAGCTGTGAGATTTTAGGAAATTCCTAAAATGGACACTTGCTAGACAAATTATCTAACCTATATGTTATTTTTAAATGAATCATTTTTATTTGCTATAGAGTATACTTTATATGATGTGATGTGAATTTAATGAGATTGTGTATGAGCAAGGCTTAGCTAATTTTGAGCTCATGCTAAAATCTCATCAACCATGAGTCATCGATACTATCAAAATTTCTTGTTAGGATGTAGTGTCCGCAGATTAGTGGGGTATTTCCAAATAACATTTTAGCACACATCTCAGAGGGTGAAGTAAGAGCTGTTCATTGTTAAGATGAACAAAGGTAGAGTTTGAGAACAATCAGGTTGAGGAGAATGTGGGGAAGCAGATGAAAGGAAGCCAATTTGGAAGAAGGTGTAATGAAGCCCCCAGGGAATGCTCTTATCACTGAGGAACTTCTGAAGCCCAAATCACTTATAAAACTGCCTTACTCTGAGGGAGCCAAACAGTTTTCCAAACTATATTTTAAATATACCTAACTCTAACATTCCAAATATTTTTATTACATTTGTTTCTACAAAAGTAATTAGTAGAAAGTCCTCCATACTTTAACAATAAACTACCTTGTCCATGTTGACGTAGTGATGTATTTTAAAAATAGACTTGTCCCTTACAAATTATTATTGCTTATGACGAGATAATTTTGTGTTGAGCTCTCAAAAGAACAGATATTAACCTTTACTTTCTGGGTTAACCTATCATAAATATTTGTACACAGCTATTAAGGATGATTATAAATATTGAAAAGCTTCATGAAGGATATTAAAATATTTTACTATACCAATTACTAAAATAGTCAAGGATATTAGAGCCTTGTCACAAATTTTCTTGGCTTTCAAAATATAATTTTCACATGTAGTCATTAGGTTATTCCCAAGGGTTGGGAAGCAGAAACTCTGTTTCTTAAGATTTTTCATTTTGAAGTCTCATGTGCCTATATCCCTCTATATTTGTATCTAAAAAAAAAAAAGAAAAGAAAAGAAACACAAAATATTTTCCATATTATGTGAATTGCAATTTCCCCTACAGGGTCATGTTTCTCAGTTTGTCACAGTCAGCATGTGGCACTACTATGAAGGCTATGTAGTCCTTAGGAGATCTAGTTTGGTAGGAACACTGGGAGCAGGATGGTACTTTAATTGTTTGTACCCTCTCTTGGCTTCTTGTCCTGTTGCCTTGTAAAGAATCTCTAGAATATTTGCTACCACCATGAACTGTTTGGTACCTTCCCTGATTTTATAGATTGCAATACCTCTAAATCTATGAGAAAAAAAATCTTCCTTTACTTATGTTATTTCTGTTAAATATTAGGTCACAGTGATACATGAACAATCAATGTCACGATTTACTAAGAATTTAAAGTGCTATGTTGTATAGTATATCTAAACTAATTATTAATTACTGACAATAAATTAACCCAATTCATGATAAGGATGAAATGGAATTTAAAGTGAAGCACTTGTAACAAGGTCACAAATATACAGAATAGCCAAAAGGGAAACAAAGCTCATGTCAGACTGATTCTAAACATGTTTTCTACTAGCACACCAAGGAAGCAAGGGGTTTGGTTCATCAGTATGTTTTGTTTGTCATTCCCATTACCAAATTAATCCTTGTTAGAACTGAACTCATTATCAATAAAGTATTTTTGAGTAAAAGCCAAAATTCATAATTCTGTAATTTTTTCCACTTTAAAAACTTCATGTGTATTCCTGTTTTGAAGATATTATCTCAAATATAGATTCTAGGATATATGACAACATATTAATCCATGTAGTAAACAGATTATGCATCTATTATCCCAGACTCCTCTTAGAATATGCTACAAGACCGGTCTGACCACTGAAATTGTTTAACTGCACTATAAACACTGATTTCCTATGTGTATAAACCTAAAATAAAGATAAGTTCTTAAACAATCACAGAAAAAGATCAATAATGATGAACAATAAAATAGAATAATTATAACAATGGAGTATATAAAAATTTTGTTTTTGCTACTTTTGCTATTGGAGACTGTTTGTCAATAAAGAAGGATCACATGAATACATGTACTGCAGTAACAGTGCAGGCAATCCCACACCCAGTGACTAAAACATGACAAGGAAAACAGATCCTCTGGGCAGGACGGAGTACAATAGTCTCTGATTTCATCATGCTACAAGAGCATCAGACAACTTAAAATTCATTGTCTAGTTCTCAAACTTCCCACTTAGTATTTTTGGACCAAAGTTTACTACGGTTAACTGAACTGGTGAAAAGCAAGACCATGGGCACATGAGACCTCTTTACATTTAGCTTCATCAATTAAGCCATGTGAAAATTTGAGCTGTAGAATTATAAGATATTGAAAAGGGATAATTTGTTACCTATGTAGGATATCATTAGTATTCTATTAAATGTAATCCAACAGTTTAAAAATGTGTATGTACAATTCTTCACATTATCTATAACTCTTCCCTGAAATTGCTTAAAGCCCCATTAATCTTTGCCTTTCCTTTGCATCTTTAACTTTCTAGTAACTAACGCTCACAAATGTACAGGATTGACTGATTTGTTGAATGGCAATATGATTTCTTCTTATAAGATATTGCCCTATTAATTGAAAAATCTCTGGTTTTTAGCTTCATTTAAATAAAAATTTTAATTCATAAACACTCTTGCACCTGTTAGGAGGTATTATGCACAGTTTAAATAGAAAGTAGAGACAGTCTTAAGGAAATGAAAAGACAGATGCTCTCCAATTAAGGTGTAGTATTTATGACAAATGATGGTCCAAGTCTCATTGCTTCTGTCGCTTCCCACCTGTTTGACATAATTTTGGTTCTAGATCAGTATGTTTATTCTCTGCAAAGCATGTCAGAAGACCTTCCTTCCTTAGTATATCGTATGTTCATTTATGCTCACCAAATTCTATACCACAAATTAAAGCTGTGCTTCCTTCTGCATTTAATCTTATAGTTCCTGTACTCCTATTTGAAACGTGTCATTTGAAGATCAATCTACCACTATAATTCAGGACTTAACCTTTGGATAATAATGAGATAAAAGGGTATTATAGTTTAAACAGTGAGAGTCATGTAATTGTTTCAACATAATTTAGTAAGATATAGATAGAAATTTAAGTGTCAAAGGCACTGTGAGATACATTAATTTTCTTTAAAAGCTAAATGATTTTATTACCAATCTGACTTTTATATATATATATATATATATATATATATATATACACACATATATATATATATATTATACATATGTGCCTGTATGAACTTTAACAATGAGTAAAATTTATGGGGCAAAGATGAGAATTTCTGCATATAGTCCAAGAAAAGCAGTAGTAAAAGTCATGCATATTTAAAGGAGGATATCAATTAGCGTATTTTTTGCTTGATTTTGATCAGAGGAACTGTTTTTCTTCCTTTTTATTTTTTATTAATTATTTCATTTATTTACATTTTATTTGTTATCCTCCTTCCTGGTCTCTCCTCCACAAATCCCCCAGAGTCCCTTACCTATCCCCTTTCCCTTTGCCGCTGAAAGGGTGCTCCCCTACCCACCCATTCAATCCCACCTCACCCCCACTACATCCCCCTTCTCTGAGGCAACAAGCCTCCACAGCACCAAAGGCTTCCCCTCCCACTTGTGCCAGATGAGGGAGTCCTCTGCTACATATATATTGGGAGCCATGGTCTGGCCGTACATTCTCTGGTTGTTGGTTTAGACCCTGGAAGCTCTGAGGGGTTCATTTAGTTGATACTATCATTCTTCCTACAGGAATGGAAAGTCCCAGATGCCTGTGATGTGAAAAGTTCCCAGGACCCAATGCATATTTGATGACATAAGTTAAAATACTCAACAGCAGGGAAATAGGACCTGAAGAGACCAGCTCCAGTAGATAGACATGGCTCCTACTGGAGGGATAAGACCACCCACTCATCTCAAAATTTTTAACCCAGAATTGTCCCTGTCTAATGGAAATGCAGGAAAAAAAAACATAGCAAAGAGACTGAAGGAAAGGCCATCCAGAGACCGTCCTACCATACAATCCATTCCATCCATATACCCCAAACCCTGCCACTATTGCTGATGCTAAGATATGCTTGCAGATAAGAGCTTGTTATAGATGTCCTCAGAAAGGCTCTGCTAGCACCTGTCTAAGATAGATGCAGATGCTCAGGACTGAACACAGGGACCCTAATGGAAGAGTTAGAGGAAGGGCTGAAGGAACTGTTTTTATATAAATTAGAAATATTTTTTTCACTATTTTGAACACAGCCATATCGTTGCTAAGTTAAAAAATGATTGTAATTCAAAAATCAGTTCAAAATTCCAGATTATTAAAAATTGCATTTCTTTCTGCATGTATTCTACTGTTATCTTGCAGCATCTGATAGAAGCAATCCTACTCTAACTAGTAAATATTTTGTGAAGCTTCAACATGTGACATAAAAATATGTCCTCATTGGAAACAAGAAGAGAGCTGTCTTTAATATTTAAGTAATTATCCATAATCAGCCAGGTGGTGGTGGCATATGCCTTTAATCCCAACATTTTGGAGGGAAAAGCAAGCTGATTTCTGTGATTTTGAGGCCATCCTAGTCTACAGAATGAGTTCCAGGTATGTCAATATGACACAGAGAAATCCTGTTTCACCCTGTAACACACACAGATTATTCATAATCATAATTTATTTTAGGAAAACTACTTATACTAGCATGTCAAAGAAGATGGTATTGTTCATTTTCCATTAGAATTGTTTTACTAGAGAAGAGTTTCCAACTGTGTCCTCTAGCCATCTACAGACTCTAAGGATCCTTCCTCATTATAACTTTTGCTTTTATAAATAATACATTATTAATACTATAGTTTAGTCAGCATTGATTCAATATGTATTCATTTTAATATAAGTGTTACATAATTATTAAAATTAACTATAATATGAATAACTGGGAATAACTGTACTCTTTTGAAGTTAATCAAGTACTGGAGAACTAGTTAGTTCTTAGGTCCATTGCTTTCTGGCAGGCATTGGGATCTGGGTGTGATGCTCCATAGCAAGAAAAATCTGGGAATGGTAGTGACCATTTATAATCATGGCACAGGGAAGACAGAGACACAAGTACCCTGAGAGCTCATTAGGCAGGCAGCCTTACTTAATCCAGTAAATCCCCAAGTCTCAGTAAGAGATTTTTATCTCAATATAAGATAAATTACATGTGAGGAATGACATGAAATGTGACTTTGTGGCTCCCACATGAGTGTGCATTACATGTGCAGATGCATTAACACATACAGCCCTGTATACATGTCTGTCTAAGCACACATTCTATGTGTACATGCATTAATGCACACAGTCCTGTACATATGTCTTTATAAGCATACACTATGTGCACATGCATTAAAACATGCACTCCTGTGCACATATCTATATAAGCACGCATTCCATGGGCACATGCATTAACACATGAAGTCCTGTAAATACCTGTATAAACACATAAAAATAAAAATGCAGATGTTTAAAGACAAAACCATGATATTGAGGAGAATGGTATTGTCTTACATTTTTATGGATGTTATCAATATATTTTAATAGAAAATTGAACTATTATCAGCAAGTCCTGCATTTATTTATTTGTAGTGTATTGTCTTGGTACAGATGCATAAAAATATTTTCACTAATACTCCTCACTAAAATATATTTTTCTGTAGTATCACCCTTATACTAAAAAATATTAGCACCCTAGATGTTAATTTCTGTGTGTAATGAGTTAATGGTAATGAACTTCCTGGAGCTTCTGAAGAAAGTGAAAAAATGAGAGAACGTGTCATTTTGAAACCACTCAGATGATAGGGAGACCTGAAAGCCTCTGGCCTGGTAGAACCCTAGTGTAGGAAAACTGACCTGACTAAGCTGCCCTACATTGTATTGTAAAATGCACAGTAAGTGTTCAGCTTCACCTTATTCAAGGATATGAGCTATGCTTCAGTATAAAACTATGCGTGTCTTCTCTGGTCATCTCTGGGAATTATCATCCTGTTCATCGACAAACAACATGAAGTAGAAAATATATATGTTGTCATATATTGAGACTCTACAAAGCATTCTGCCTCATAGAGATATTTCTTTAGAAGAGAAGGTTAAACTTTAATCAACAAATCAACAGTTACAGAGCAGGCTGGACAAGCTTTGATTGCACAATATATGAAATGGCTGTCACACAGGGAGTGCTATTAAAGTTTCTGTGCGCTTCCAAGAGCCTGAGGAGTAAACACAAGAAATTGAAATATGAGACAGATATTGGGAGAAAAAAAAAACAAAGAATATAGAAACTCTTAGGACTCAAATGGATAATTCAAAACTAGCTTCAAATTGCTTAATGTTTCCAGATGGCAGCAAGGAGGACAGTTTTCCCATATGCTTGTCTTTTTTTGGAATTCAAAACATGAACAGTTATTCTGGATGACTGTCATAATCAGATCAAAATATATGTCATGAGCAATATATTTTAACTCCAATGCTACGTAGGGTAGTTGATATGTATAATGATCAACCCTTTTATGAGGGAATATAGGTACATAATGAAATTTATAGCAGTATTAAAGTGAGTTTAATGGTAGGTTACATAATGGTTTGCCAATATTTAACTTCAGAATAAATGGCAAGTTTATTATGATTTGTTTAGATATATGTTATTTTAAATGTATGCATTTTCTAGTCAGCAATTTTATGTACTTCTTATAACATTGGTAGTATGGCAGAAGTTTAAATAATATAAAACCTAAACATAGAGGAAAGTTTTCTTCCCTACATGCAATAGTAACATAGATTGGAACTGAGAAATAGATCTACCCAGATAAACCAAGTACAATAAAAGTTATCTTAAAGCAGGGTTTACTGACAGTTTTGACAGTTTCCTTCAAATCATAATGACTAGTACTCACAGATGAGGGACACTCACTATTATGGTTAGTGGTAATTATTAGCTTCACAGGACACAGTGTCTCCTAGCAGATGAGTCTCTGGGTATGCCCATGGAATGATCTCTTGATTATATTAAATGAGGTTAGAAACAATGAACTTATTTGTTTGGGGGTTTCTAAATGGACTAAATGGAGCAGCAGTAAGCATTCAGTGCTTTCCATGTCTTGATTGTGGATATGAAGTGACCAACTACTTCAAATTCCTTTGACCATGACACCCTATTATGACATTACTGAGAACTATTAGCTGAATTAAATTATTCTCTTTTTTTGTGGTGACTCCCCTGTAGGCATGGGAAGAATGATCAGGGTGAAGGCAGAATGAAAGTCCATAGGAGATGTTATTCTAACTGGCACTGGACCAGGACTTGTAAAGTAGGGTCCAGATCATCTTATTTTAGCCATATTTAAGAACAGCACAGTATTAAAAAAAATCTGATAATAAATAACCAGCCCCATGCATGTAACAAAGCTTAAGATATATTTATATTGAAATACTTAGCAAAGTATATACAAATTCATAATTAAAATAGTTTCTCATTGCCTTAGAAACAATGCTGTAGGTAAGAGTCTAGAGAGAATTACTGAGGAAATTATGTGAGAGTCAGGATGGTCCTGGAACTAAGATAACATAGATGTCACATAGGCTCCTTTAAAGCGTGAGTGACATCACTTATAAGGATGGATTTTATGGTCTAAATGTCATGCTCAAACTTTTAAGGGAAAAGGAAAGATATTGTATGAGATAAGTAAATTCTGGGAGACAGGGCAGAGCCTGTCTTCTTGGATAGTAAAGGATCACCAGGTTGTAAAACTCCATCATTCCTGGCATTCCAGGCAGAGCAGCTGAGAACCTTATTCCATTGAAGAGATAAAGCTGTATGTTTAACTAGTGCTCGTCTATACATACAAGGCATTTTTGCCCTCTACAACTTACACTAGGAGCCCATTTTCTCAGATATTTTATGAATAACAGGAAAAGAAGCGAAGACATTTTGCATGTAAGATGCTGCCTGAGGCTTGGCATCACTACATTCACTACAGTTCAGGTTTATACTTGCTTGATATCTAGACTACATAATCAGTTTATTCATATGTATTTTGGATAAAAGTTACAAAACATGAATACAAGAAACTACTTGAGAAATCTCTATTGATGTCATTATAAAAGGTGACATAACACCAGTAAGAAAGTAGTATGGAAAGATGCAATTCTAAAATTTAGAGAAATTAGTCGTAATTGAATGTATTCTAAGTTGTTTTCTCTAAAATCCCCAATTTTTAAAAAATATCACATCAAAAGCCTGGCTGATAAGTATACACTCAGAGCTTTTCAAATATAATATATGTTCACTTTTTTGTTATTTGACCCAGCTTTCTAATTAATAAACCAGTAAAAGAAGACTCATCCTATTGGATAAGTGGAGATCTTATGAAGAATTCAGTAGTAGAGTCAATGTAATATTAAATACAATTATATTTCTTAAACACTAGTTATAACATTTGTACCAGATATCATTGTCTTCTAAATCATTTACACATATGGTCAAATTTGTTTCTTGTACTAAAACTAATCTTTGAAGAAATTGTTAGGATCCCTATGTCTTTAAATTTTAGACAACCCTGCCCAGCGGATATAAGTAACTTAATCAAGGACACTGATTACTTAGCATTCAGTCACAAATTATCTGGCCTCTATCAATCATATACACTTATTCTCTCTCTCTCTCTCTCTCTCTCTCTCTCTCTCTCTCTCTCTCTCT
>NW_021604564.1:9072645-9074275 GCF_004785775.1 Grammomys surdaster | reverse complement strand
TCTCTCTCTCTCTCTCTCTCTCTCTCTCTCTCTCTCTCTCTCTCTCTCTCCCTCTCTCTCCCTCTCTCTCTCCCCCCTCTCTCTTTTTCTTTGTTTCATTTTTATTTTATTTTAATTCTAAGCTTCCCAAGAGTACATTTCAACTAATGTAAATACTAAATGGAGATTTAAATCATTTGTGTTTGTTGATGATAAATAATAATCCTCTACAATAGACCTAAAGACTATCAGAACTGGTAAACACCTTCAGCAAAGTAACAGGATGCAAAATTAACAAATGAAAATGAGTAGCTTTTGCACATGAAGCAAGAAATGAATGAATAATTTTATTCAGCTTCAAAATTACCTATAAGTAAACACATCCAATAAATTGATGTTCTTCTATACTAAAACATATAGAACTATAAAGAAAGGGATTGAAAATGAAATGGGCTGTCTTTAAGATAGTAAGAAATGCTGCTGAAAATATGGAAAAAATAGAGCCCTTAGACCCTGCTGGTGAGTGTAGAAATTCTTGCAGATACTCTAAAACATTAGGAAAGTTTTTAAAATAAGCAAAACCCAATGTAAAACCAGACATGGCTCTGCCATATCACTTCTGATTTTAGACCTAAAGGACTTAAGGCAACATGTCCCTAGAAAACTCTACATTCATTATTTTCAGCACTTGTCCCTATCAGTGAGTGAATCAGTCAGCCCAGAATTCCATCAGCAAATGAATAAATGTAGAATATGTGATTGTGGATGACTAAATACATAACAAATACACAAGCAAATATATGCACATGGATAGATGATTCATATCATGTATTCAGCATTTTATTCAAAATAAACAAAATAATTACATAGTTACAATATGTATACCACTGAAGATCATCATATTAAATGAAGTAATTTGGACATAGAAGGACAAATATCATATTTTTGATCATTTGTAGGTCT
Organism: Grammomys surdaster; assembly: GCF_004785775.1. NCBI lineage: Eukaryota > Metazoa > Chordata > Mammalia > Rodentia > Muridae > Grammomys > Grammomys surdaster. Next base: position 9,073,333 of record NW_021604564.1, on the reverse strand, counting down.
TAGATTTCTTTGCACATGTGAACAGCCATTATATATGTGCAACAAGAACGCAGAGAGGAGCAGAGTAATGGAGGCCAAAAAAGAAAAAAAAAAGAACATCTAAAGGGGATGGGGCAAGTCAATATGCTCAAAACCAAGATAAGAAAGCAGAAAATATGCTAAAATCAATCAATGATAATTCCAGTTTCTAATTTTGAAAATGAAGACATCATGACTGCTCTGCTGGTCAGTCAGACTCTGCATGCATGCACCTGAGACTCACAGCCTTAGATAGTGTGGTCATACCTTGCTTGTTTCCTAATTTCAATTTAGAGGTAATTTCTTTGGAGGTGGACATGGACATGCTCATCTGGTCAAATTCCCATGTTAATGGCACATTTCAAAGAAGTAAATATTTTTAGAACATAAAACATTCGGAAAATCAATTTAGATACATTGTAAACATACCACTAAAATCTTCAAAACATTTGCTTGCCGTATGTTCCAGTAAGATACTACAGAGCGGAATCTGTATCTGAGCTCAGCAGCAGTGATGACCATGACCACGGGTTGACTTGCTGAACTTGTTCATGCTCCCAAGTGCACAGCTTTACAGTGTTAGTGTCATTGTCTGCTTTCATTTCTAACCTCTCTCTCTCTCTCTCTCTCTCTCTCTCTCTCTCTCTCTCTCTCTCTCTCTCTCTCTCTC
>NW_021604564.1:9004248-9072635 GCF_004785775.1 Grammomys surdaster | reverse complement strand
CTCTCTCTCTCTCTCTCTCTCTCTCTCTCTCTCTCTCTCTCTCTCTCGACCAAATTTCTCAATGTAGCCTCAGCTATCCTGGAACTTGTTCTGCAGATCAGGCTGGCCTAAAGCGGACTTCATCTATATCTGTAACTGTAGATCTTCCAGTCTATTTCACAGACACTTAAAATTTTGTGCATTATTTCATGATAAGCAAATGTTTTTTCAAAAACTAAAAGGGGAGTCATATTTACAAAATCTCATAGGTGTTCAAAAACATCAGATGTAAGTCAAAGCTGCTTGCTTTATTTCAATCTCTGTAGCCTCCCCTGGAAGTTCATGCCTCCATGTAAGTCTCATGAGAGAGGTATTGTCTTTGGTCTTCTTTCATGGTGCATCTGTCTCTGTGATTTTAAATGAATAGAGAGAATTCCACTGAAAGGGAACAAAGTATTTGTAAGCATTTTGATTTCTACAGTCTCTTCTCAGTAATTTTAGCCTTGAAATCATTCTGACCCAGTTTTTCCTATCAGGGAAGACTGCTTTAAGTGTTTGCAGTATTGAGTTTATGTAGTATCTGGAAGTAGCAAAAACGAAAAGAAAAAAAAGAAAAAACTATACTGCTATGTTAAGATCTTTTCTTATCCTTAAGTCTCTACATAGTTGCTTTATTTGTATCTATTCTGAATCTTATCTGAGGATTATAAATTTCACAGCTCTTCCTGTTTTGAGACACTTTTAATTTATGGAAGATGTACTCAAGTCTGTCATACTTAGGACCAGCATTGGAAAATTCAACAGTGTATCAAATATATATTTTAAAGATCTATCAGTATATATATATAATTTTCTTATAAATATTCCAAAAATATACAATGAGAAACTATACATTTATAATGTGTTATGTATTTTTAAGTGAAGTAGACATCATTTAATGTATGACAAATTTAATATCTTTGTGTATAATGAATTTGACCATGCGGTAATTTTGTAATGCATATGAAGTATCAGAAGCAAAGCCTCATGAGTACTCTCGTAGTATCTCTATTGCTGTGATACAAACTAACTTGGGTGGGGGAAGGGTTTACTTCTTTGTGTAGTTCATAGTCCATCACTGAGGGAAGCTACAGAAGGAACTCAAGCAGGCTGGGTACCTGGAATCAGTAACTGAAGCAGAAACAATGAAGGAATGTAACCATCTTGCTCACCTGCTTTATTCAAGCACCCAGAACCCATAGTCAGCTCAATCTTCCCAATGATCAATCAAAAAAGGTACCACTTGTCAACGTGATACAATTCCTTCCATCGTCCCAATTGAAACTAGCTTGTGTCTAGTTATTTTAAAAGTAACCAGGAAAGATACCAATTTTCAATTAAGATTAAATGTGTATTGATTATGCTCAGAAACATGACATGACAAAATATTGAAGATAAATTGAGGGTAGTTTGTGTCTTTGCTGGAGCCAACGTCCAAGGTCAGGTGTGCAGCCACACCTGGCTATCAATGACTTGAAGATTCTAATTCATGATTTTAGAGAATTTACGAAGTCATAATAATATCAGAAGCTATCTTGATATGAACATAATACTAGGGTAGTGGCTACACATGTTTACATAGCCCAGATTCCTTCCAATGGAGTAATAGAAAAAATAATAATTCACAGACTTTTATGGAGGCAATAATCATAGAATCCTGAAAGTAGGGTTTATTATACTTTAGGAAAAATATGACTTTTTATAATTATTAAACCTCTTAAATTGGGTAAAGGAAATTATTTTTTCATCCATCTAATATAGATATCTCTTTGTATATATAGGCATCACTAATAGGCACTGTTTTTTCTTTGTCTTTTAAATATTTTTTTCTAATGTTATTTTATGTGTATGGAAGTTTTGCCTGTATGTATGTCTGGTGCCATTAGATGCCAGAAAATGATATGAATCTCCTGAAACTGGAAACACAGTCAGGTCTGAACCACCTTGTGGGTTGCGCAAATTAAAGCAGGGTCCTGTAGAACAGCAGCATAACTCTTAACCTCTGAGGCATCTTTCCAGTCATATTCACTTGTGTTTTAAAAATGAAAGAGCAGATAAAATTGGGAGGAAAATTGAAGAGAAACCAATGAGGGAGGGATTTAATCACAATACTTTCTATATGTGAATGTGTTCTCAACCAATAAAAAAAAGGTTACAAAAAACGTTAACTCTGGGATAGGGAGATGGCTTAGTGGGTAAAGTTCTTGCCATGTAAATGTCTGGACCAGAATTCAGATTCTAAGTAATAATGCAAAAATTTGCTTGTCAAAACAAATTTGTAATCCCAGATCTGGAGACCAAAGACAGGCAAATCCCTGGAGCTAGTTGGTTGGCTAGCCTACCCAAGAATCAGCAAGCTCCATGTTCACCTGCATTTTGAATTATACAAAGTAAAAAAAAAAAAAAAAGCAACAACAACAACAAAACAAAACAAAAAAGCCCTCCATGTGGAGGATGGTTCTGGATGAAATGGCCACATCATTGAGAATACTGATGGTCTAGATCATAAGGAAGCTAAATTCTTATGTCTAGATTAACTTGACTATGAAGGAACACATCTTTCTGTATTATTTAGTTTCAGAAAGTATGGAAAGTTTTACAAATAGCATGTATTCCACCTTTGGGGCCAGCCAAGTTTAATAACAATAGACTATAGAAGTTCCATAGAATGGCTGAAAACAAGACACATAATCTCACCCAGAGAAAATTATCTAATAACAAATTATCAGCACTAAACATACATACAAGTACCATTATACCTAATGAGCCTATATATTTATATTATATATATGCATATTTAGGAATATGCATCCACCTATACATGAGCTTGAAAAAGACTAAGCAGTGGTATGCAAGAGAATTTGATGGGAGAAAGGAGAGCAAGGAAATATTGGAATCATTTTACAATCTCAAAAATGATAGAAAAAATATAAAGCCCACATGTCTGTACAGCTGAGATTATCAGTCCTGGTGCAGAAGAGGAAGTATGCTTGAATTAACCCCCTCAGATGTAGCTAAAATTTGCAGCCAAAGATTTGACCTATAAAATCCAGAGACTTGAGTTGGTTGATGAAGGTTTTTTTTTAAAGATGAATTTATGTTATAAATTTATATATTTAAAGTGCATGTATTAATTTTATATGTTATGGTTTTATATATGGAGAGTTTTTTTTAATTCATCTGGACACTGTACATTTTCCCATTATTCTCTCTTTTCTTACTCTCCTCTCCCATTAGTTATTATGTTTTTAGGGTTATGGGGTCCTGGGTCTGCTACACCACAGGGCTCAGCTGCTCTGAGGCAAAATGCTGGAAGACAACCATGCTTAGCCCATACTGTTCCCTTTTGGATGTTGGGCTGTAGGGAAGCCCTAGGACACCACTAAGGGGTGGAGAAGCACAGTCTCAGGTGCTGGAAAGTCAGAGTTGGCTCAGGGCAACAAGGCCAGTGGGGGTGGGGGGGGACTGCTTCTGGTTTTTGGATTCTTAGACAACCAGGTGCTGATGGGAGCAGCAGAATACCTGAGAATGGAGTGGGGACCTGAGGACTGGATCTAGCCCAGGGCTGCGGGAGGTGGGAGTGGGGTGGGGGGAGGACAGGGGATAGAGGGAGCTCCAGCTGGTCCCACTGCAGGGATTTGAGGACTGCACAGGTTTGGGCTTGGTGGCAGCTATGACTGGGTGTTCAAAGTGGCCTTCTTTTGGAGATTAGAAGGTGGCTCTATAGGGGAACACCTTCTCCATAGCTTCCCGCAGTTGTTCCTGTTGAAAACAGGCAGTTCATGGTTTTAAGGCATTTATTTTGATGGCAGAAAGTAGATATGTAAATCCATACCCCACTTCTCAGGGTGGGCCTGAGGTTAAATACCTTTTGCAAGATTGAGTGTCTGGGAAGGAAAGCTTATTAGCTAATCCCTCCAGGCCTTTAGGTACCTCATTAAAGTGAAGATCTGTCTTGAGCCTATGTGTCCACAGATCATGTCCTCTACATGTGGAGGGGCTTGGGGCATTGCTCTTACATGACTGATGGCCACAAATCTATGGAGGGCTGTGGGTAGTGACAGGGCCCTGGTGCTCAGAAACAGGTGAAATGCCTTTAAGAAGTCCCTTCAAGGTCTTCGGGTTTCAAGCCTTAACTCAACTGGGAACCAAGCTACCTTCCATGGTTCCACAATTAGTACCTGCCATTCCTAGACAATGTAACTTTTATTGTCATATGTACATAATTGGTTTTATGCATCTCCATAAAACCTTGAAACAGCGAGTGAGAGAAAACATGGCATTGGTCTTCTAAAAGTGGCTGAATATTGCTTAACATGATTTTCTTCTGTTGCATCCCCTGTCCCCTGAATGAGTTTCATTCATCTTTTTAACCAGCTGGATGTTGGCTTTGTCTGTCATTTAAAGATTTAGCCTAGTGAGTTTAAGGATTTAAGCTGCTTACTCCAGCAAATCATAACTTCAAGGATATATTTTAAATTTTCTCAAAATATTAGCCTTAGAATCATTTTGAGTCTTTTGATTCTTTAAAATGAAGTCTCCTCAGATAATAAGTCACTGTATTTAGGAAGACTATTTTAAAGGAAGAATTCATTTCATGAACATTGAACCAAAGTAATGACCAACTGAGCAGAGCTTATGCAAGCAAAGTTCAAGAGTCAGCTCACTACTCTCAACTGTGTTAGAAGGATGTTGACTACAGTAAGGTTTTTGAACAGTGTAAAAATATTTTGTGGCAAGTAATATCTTTGGATGTTTTTAATATTTGAGGTTTTGTGTTTAATCTAATGGAAAATTTTAAGAAAAGAAACCAAAATTAAAAATACTTAGGAGACATGCAGCTCAGTCTCCATGTGGTTTCCCCAACACCTGGAACTGGGGCTGACCCTAAAGCTCTAGCCTGACTGTGGAATCTGTTCCTTATCAGGACTGTCTGTCTACTCTGAGTAGGAGAGTATGTGCCTAATCCTTCAGAGACTTGATGGGTCAGTGGATGGTCTCTATCCTCTCAGAAGAGAAGGCAAGGGAGGAAGGAGATGGGCAGAGGGACTCTGTGAGGGGAGGACTGAGAGAAGGGCAGCTTGTGGGATGTAAGAAACCAAATTAATTAATTGATTAAAAAATGAAAACATGTTATGAAAGAACTTTTAGAATGTTAGGGAAGAACTCAGCTTCTATATGTCAGACTTTTTATATCCATAGACACAATAATTTTGTTACATATTGTGAAAAAAGAAATGTAGCATTCTATAAGCAAAATATAACAAAAGATTAATAGTCCTATATTTTGTCCATTTCATTTCTGTAACCTAAGGATGACTCTCAATCTTTATCTCTATATTCACCAGAGTTACTGTGCTGACATATCCTGATCTTTCATTTCTACTTCCTCTTTTTCTTCCTCCTTCCTTCTTTCTTTCCTTCCTTCCTTCCTTCTTTCCTTTTTCCTTCCTTCCTTCCTTCCTTCCTTCCTTCCTTCCTTCCTTCCTTCCTTCCGCCAACACTCTATGTTTTCATTCAATTTTGGTCATTTGCAGGTGTTACTTATATTTATTTTAAATGACAGCAAAACAGCAAAGATAACTTTTAATTTTATTTTAGAAGATAATGATAGTTTATTATATTAATGTGTCATAATCAATGTAACTATTGTCATATCTGACATCAGGTTAACCTATACTGTTGTGTCATTTCAGGATGTGACTTAAAGCCACCCTTACTGTCAACTTGCATTAAAAATTTTTGCTGATCTATTTTTTCACATGCTTTTCTGTATATTAACATGTTCAACCTTACTAAGGATGTATTTTTGTAAATCTATATTCTAAAATTACTATGTCAGTATTGAATGATATATTTAAGTATTCTTTTAAGTGTAGAAATATGTGTTGTAGCATAGATTTCTTTGGAAACCAACTATAACAAATTATTAATCTATACTTAGTGTAATAATGACATTCAGAAAATGTCTATATTTAAGGCATGTATTCTTCACCATGCTCAGATTTTGTAAGTGAGCCACACAAAGCTTTGAAACATTTGAGGTGTTGAAGCTGGAAAATAGAAAATATGTGACAGCCAGCTTGACAGGTGTCAGAGACTGCCTTATGAACGTCCCACTCTCTTGTTCCAAACTACTGTGAGGAATATGTGTAGAGAGAGCTCCTTCGACAAGGTCATACCCTTCCCATGAGAGTAAGAGGAAGGGGACAATGGAACAAAATGGTGCTAAAGTGTATATAAATCAGACTTAATGATTTCAAGGGCATAATTCTAAAATTACAGCTATTTGCTCTTAAAGCTGAACAAAGGTATATATTTGTACATAGGGAAAGGGTGCAGATTGTTAAGAAATACGACCCATGATTAATGCCTCCATTTAGTCACCCTTCAAAACAGTGCCTGCTGTTTCTAAACTATGATTAACCTGTAAGGCAACAGAAAAATAGACTCACACCACAGTGAACTCCATCATTCTCTGAGACTGTTTTTGTAGGAGAAGAATGCCACTTCTACTTTGGTAAGTGGTTGAGAGGTTAGTGTGGAGATAGATACCCAAATCAATTCTCCTTATGACATTACAGTTTCATTTGTTTTGTTATTGACCTGTATCTGTTGTTTTTCATAGATGAAATAAACATATCTGAATTGTCACATTCAATTTATATTTAACATAATACTTTATGATTAAAATCACCTTTATTGTAATTACAAAAAGGAAGATAACTTGCTTAAGAAACATTTAAAATTGAGACAGCAAGGTATTGGTAAGCCTTTCCATAGCACAGGCTTTCTTTAGAATGCTTCCTCATATGATTATAAACCTGAGAAGTTCAATTTATAGAATAAACAATTTATAGAATAAAATACAAACATTTTCTTTAAAAAGTTGTTGGTTTTATGATTGAGAGACTTTTCTTGAAAGCAAATGACCTTTTGTATTCTAAATTGACTTCTTTATTGGCTGCTATAAGGTAGTTGACTTTGTTTTAAATATTCCCCAATATTTTTCACAATGTTAACAAATATATGTATAATGGCATTCAGTGCAAGTGGAAACTAGAAGAAGGTACATGATCTCCTGAAACTGGAGTTCCAGGGGTTAGAGAGACACCAGGTGGGTGCTGGGATTGGAAACTGGGTCCTCTGTCCCCCTTCAACCTCAACAAAGTGTTTCTATGGAATAATTCTAATCTTCATAAGGAATTTTTAATTTCTCCCTGGATGTTCAAAGTTATTGCTTTAATAAAATATTAGTCATTTTTAGAAAAACTTTCTGCAAATCTTATCGGAATCATGTGTTTTTCCCCTTAAATCATATTTATGAGATTGGGAGTGAAATTTTCAGTGTCTTTTCTTAGGATTCAACTCACAACATAATGATACATCATCATGCTAATGGTTTGAAGTCTATGAATTGATAGTCTCTCTAATCTTGCTTTCATGGAAGTTCAAAGAAGCCCATCAGTGTCATATAGTGTCTGCCATTTCTCTATTTCTTCTTTTACTCTCCTCATATAGATTCAGAACCCTTAATGTGAAATTCCCTACTTGTTTTGCAGTAACTTTTTCAGTGTGTCAGAAGTCTCAGATAAAATATCCAAGCCCTTTGGGTTGAGGTACTGTACATGTTTATGTTTCAGTTATCTGGATTCATTAGTCTGGGTGATTGTCTAATGACATTGCTATGCAATATCCTATAGTGGTCATTGATAATAGAAAATAGAATCTCATTTGTTATGGTTCCAGATGCTTACTTGCTTATTATAGTCTAGATTTAATCATGATGATAATAAACTAAATGAAGCTAAATTATACCATCTTACAAGGAATTTTCATGTAATTTATAACTATAGCCTATTACAGAAGGCATTTCTATATACAATATAAAGACAGAGTATGGTGACCATAGTATTATTTGGATGTTGTCATCTTCTTTAGAATATGAACAATTTTAAATAAGCACATGTTAGTTTGTAATGATATTTTGAGCATGTCCAGAGAGAACATTAAAAAATGCTGTGGAAACTGACTACTTCCAGCAACATGACAGGGATAGTGATGTTATTACAAACATTATCAATTTGTTTAGGAAAATGTTATAGTGTGCATTAGTATGAAATTTCTCTAGTTTTAAAAATTATTTATTGGCATATATGAATTCACTATGCAATATTTTATGCTAGCTGTCCAGAACCTAGCTCTCTATGGCTTACAGAACATTTATTTTTACCACCTAAGTCATAAAAGTTGTTTTCCATATCTCCAGTCAGACTTAACTACAGACAGGAAGAAGTAGAGAAATTACCTGTCACATTTTTCATAGGCTGGATCAAGATACTGTAATACCATTGCCCACTAAGCTAATTTAGGAGAAAAAAATGGAAAGAGCTTTGTAAAGGATGGCATTTATGTGTAATGTATGTAGAATAGTTTAGAGTTTTGACAGTTTAAGATTGTATTCTCTTTAGAGAGAATACATAATGATTTTATTTCTTCTGAAATATGCATGACTCCTTGAAGGAAACTTTCAGGTCTCATTAGCACTTCTCAAAGCAAGTTCTCTATCTCTGTGAAAGTAAAGGGCACAAGGAACTTAAATTTGATGTGTGTTTTCTTATCAGCAAGTCAGCTATTCACTCTCTTATTTGGGAATTAAATTTTGAGAAAAAAGCTCTAAAATAGACAGAAATGTTAAGATTTAAACACAGTATTTATTGATTATCAAAACTCAATATTGAAAGAATATGTCTGATAAGAATTACAGCCATAGAATCTATTGCAAACATTTAATGTGAAGGAATGAGACAATCTGAATTTGAGTTCCTACTTGTTACTTCCTGACCTGAAACCTTTGATGAGGATTCTTTACATTGTATTTTCCTCATTTATCAGGTAAAGTAGAAAAGATGCCTATCGGGATTACATTGAGTATTGCACTGAGGGTTTCCAACTTCACTGAGGGTTTCCAACTTCCAACTTCATTTGGTCGTGAAGGATGTTTTGAGACTATAGAATATATTTGACAATGGACCTGGTCTCTGCTTATTAAATACCAGTATGGTGACCATTATCATCTAGTTATGCAAGCAAAATTTCATTTACATATTGCTAAATATGTAAATATGCTTCTTGAGCGTGTCTGTACTACATGAATATTGTGTTTATACAAATTCAGAGCTCTGCCTAGTGCCTGATACATAATAGATAAACTATTATATTTAAGACATAACTTAGAAAGTATTATTTTATAAAATAATAAACCTATAGTTTATAGTTGCCTGAAATAACTCAAGCATTACCTTTGTTCTTTCCCTATAGGTATAAGCATATATTATTTCAGTAAATGTATATATCTTTGTATGCATATGCTTTAATATGATTTACATTTCAATATATCATTATTAAAGGTAATTTAATTCTAAGTAATGGAGAATATAGAAACACAGCTAAAATATATAGACAATTGTGAAATTATGTTAATTTTATTTTCTTTGCTACTAAATTCTTTAAAAATTACTACTCTTTGCAAACACAAATGAACTTCAATTTATTTATTTTACTTTGGTATTTCTAATTAATAGCCACTAAATAAAATACAAATGAAGGAAAGAACATAGTCATATGGGGTGAGGGTAGCAAGGAAGGACTTTTCTGAATTTAGTATAAGAAAATTTGCATAAAAGAAACAAGAAGAAGGAGGCCAAGAGGAAGACCTGGAAAAAAAACATTTGGTGGGTAGCGAAGGGAGGTAAGAGTAAAATGCTGCAACTGTAGAGGACTCTAAAGGGGTGAATATGATCAAATGTATGAAATTCTCAACTATTCATAAATATATCATTTTTAAGGAAGAAATGTCCAAGATATTTAAAATTTTTCTTTGTACCCTGAAAATATAACATGGATTATATCATGAGAAAATTTAAAACACTGCTTAGGAAAATGCAAATTCTTAATAAAAACAGTAGGTTGAGTTCAAGTATCATTTCCTCTGTTTTTCAATAATTGTTTATGCTACAATATTTTGGGACAATTATTATTATTTTGTGGACAGAAACTGTATGTCAGTCCTTTGAATGACAGATCTAGGATGAATGCTATGACTCACAAACCAGAAATTTACATGCTGTCCCACAGGTCTTCAAATGTGTAAGCATATCACCAGCAATAGGCAGGTGCTATTCTGAGAGTCTTCCCAAACACTCTTCCTGTCAGAGTTTTCTGTAGATTTTCTTTTCTTTCCCAGAAACTGAAATGATTGAATCATTCTCAGATTACTCAGGCTCACTCCTCTCCAGTCTTCTGTAATATTGTAGTGCACTAACCCCACGTGAGTTGTACTCTTAAACACTTGTATAGTCTTTCAGTAGTGCTTCTAAGAGAGAGCACACTGACATTGTTAGGGTCAGTGACTAAATGTTTAACAAGCTGGAATGCATTTATGCTTAAATTGACATTTGGGTCATTTTTATTCAACAACAATAACACCTTGAATGTCAGAGGGACTTTTACTGCTCGGAGAAGTACTACTGTTATGTTCTCTGTGGTGGCAAATGGACAGTGATAACCTGGTAGCAATCTAACCTTCCTTCCAGTATTTTGGAAACATTTTCAGAAACAATTACTGACCCTGAACTTGCATTGGCATATGTATTATTATGTATAGTATGCACTACCATTTATGAAGAATTTTTGCATACTATGTTATATGGGTATATAAATGCTTGCGACATAGTAATTGTTACTAATTTCATGCTGTCACAGTACTGATAGACATTTAATCTGTAGGGCAAGATTCCACAAGTATTAAATGGCCATAATGATAACCATTAACATTAATGGAATAATAACTATATATTAGATATTAGGTCAAACAGTTTATTATGTATGTATCCGTTTATTTCCTAGAAAGATTAAATATCTATTGCAAACTGTAAATAATATTAAGGAGGACTGTGAAATCAGACACTTGATTTCAGACTTGTTTCCTATACTTCTTTAGCTTAGGCAGTACTGTACATTGATAGAGCTGGGCATGATTCATCAATGTTCTGCTGCCACATTAACTCAGTCGTGTACATGTTCAGCTTCTGACCTCTCACACATGGGTGTCATTCCACTCATCCTTCACTTGCCTGCCATACTCTAAGACATTATGTTGACAGTCCACTATATTATGATACCTCCAGAAAGGTGATAGACACTGAGCTAACGGATGTCACTATTCTAAGTTGATTCTCACTAGGAAAATCTTTTTATTTAGTTATATGTCTCCCATGCCAGTTGCACCAATTAAACCATTTAATAAATGCTATCTGTGAGTTAGCTTACTGTTCTGTTGGAGATTTGGTCTAATACCACTTGTTTTATGTTAATCTGGTCCCCAAAATTGCATGACAATTCACATGTCCCCATGTGAGAAACTGAGGGAGCCCTGCTCCCAGTTGGTCTTAATTAGTAAATAAAGTTTCTGGCGGCCAATGCCTGGGCATGGAGATAGAGGTGGGATGTTTAGGATTCCCGGGCAAGGAATTTAGGAAGAAATAGAGAGACAGCAGCCATGCTGGGGAAGGAGAGTATACATCAAGCCTGAGAGGGGCAGGGGACAGAGAAACATCAGACGTAAAAGCAGTAGAAGAGTGGCTCCAACTCCCCCTGCCCCAGACTGGATCTAGGACAGCAAAGATGGAATATAGATTTTAGTAAGCAATAACTCCAGAATATGGGGGGGGGGAGGTGTTTGTTAGCCACTTGGAGGTTTTGAAGAGGCCCAGGCACTGAGCTATTAAAGACATATCAAAATTTAAAGGCTGAGTTTCTCATCCAGGAATATAAAGCATTGGGGTGAATAGCAGGGACACACCACTGCTGCTGGGATCAATTTGAGTAGGAATAATTGAGTTCACCTACACTATTCCACCAAGTTAAATATTTAAGAGTATCTGTCCTTCTCCAAAGGGGAAACCTAAGTATGTATATAAGTTTTATACATTTTGTAAGATGAGAACATATAGGCATACACCTAATATGCCATGAAACATAAATTCTTACCTCAAAACTGAGGAATCAAGTCCCCTTTCAGTCATCCTATCAGAATAAATTATTCCTGAATTCTTTTTATTATATTGTATATTATATGTATATACTATAATAAATAAAAAATCATCCAAAGATTAACAATGAGCAGAAAATAAAGCAAAAAAGAGCGATAATTAAGACTGACATCAGACTTCTCATCGATGAGTCAGGATGACAGCACAAAACTAGCTGTTCTTATAATAAGCTTTAAATTTAGGGCTTTAAAACTAGTCGATATATCAACCAATTGTGAGCTAGCTATGATAATACTTCTTGATTGGACTCTGAAAGGTTATCTCCATGTAAGTTTTCTTAGAAAATTATTATTTTTTTTTAGAAAATTATTTTAAAGTGAAACGAAAACAAAACTAAAGTATGATCAAAATATTAGCCTGACAGAAGGTAGCTAGATTCAGATCAGAGAAAAATTTGGCGACCTGGCTCAGTGCTGTTCTGACAGTGTACATAGAGCATACAATCTGTTAGGAGAAGAATTTAGACAATAGAGGAAGGAAAGAAGGGAGGAATGGGTGGAAAAATGCGAAAAGAGAGGGATAGATAGAAATCACAGCTGATTTGGCCATTGAAACAGTAGAAAAAATTGATCAAATTGTTCTACAAGAATTGGGGAGAAGAAAGTAATTTATACAAACATCTAGCTTCAGTAAAGCTTACCTCTGGATCTGTCTTATGCCTGTGTGGTTTATCCTTTCCCTGGTTAAGAACAGTTAAGTTAAGGAATTCTCTGAATAACACTGTGAGAAACAGGCAGAGAATATGGAATTGCATTCTTTTAGTGCTCCCATTTCCTGGTTAGCAAGGTAGAGTAAAACTTCACTCAGGAATGATTTCTGTGGTAATGCAGACAATGTTTAAGTACAGTAGATTTTGTCGTTGTTGTTGTTGTTGTTGTTGTTATTGTTGGTTTTTAATTGTCTCATAAAATATATCTAGACCAGTCTCTTTTCCCTCATTTCTCCCATCACACCCTCTCATATCTCCCCAGATCCTCTACTCCTCTATTTGCCTTCAGAAAAGAGCAGGTCTCCTAAGACATCAACCAAACACAGCCCAAGGAGTGCCATTGAGAGTAGCCACAACACCTCATGGTAAGGCTGAATGAGGCAATTCAGGAAGAGGAAAAGGGTCCCACGAGTAGGCAAAGAAATCAGAGACATTCCCTACCCGCACACAGTGGTGTTTGTATTATGATGACACTACACTACAATATTTAAAAGTCAGCATTGTAATAGAAACTGAAGCCATGGGCTCCAAGTAATGTATAAATAGTGAACAATTTTATTTATATTGTGATTACAACTATTAAGCCCATGTTAACTATGTGATTGTAGAATAATGTCACATATTAACTTTTAAATCTCATGAATCGAAACACTTACATGTCAGAGGTTCACCAAAAATTTGAATACATAAGCCAAATTTTATGTAACTTTAATGCCATCAATATTTGTACATATGGTAAATTCTGTAGGAAATGAGGCCAGAATGAGGGCTCAGCACTCTTTGTAGAGGACTTGAGCATACCACGTAACTCACAACCACTTGTTCCTCAAGTTCCATGGATTCTCTACCAGCAGACACATCCCTAAATAAAAAGTAAATAAAAATAACTATGTATAAAATTCTCACCTGTTTGTACTGAGTAATAAAACTTATGCATGAGTATATATGCAGATGAGTATGTATGCAGATATAGATACCACATCATTATATTTATTAAATCATATACACATTCATAATATGTATGTTTAAATAAATATCACACATAATATAAAACCTTACTGGTAGTAGGTATTTTATCTTTTCAAGGTAGAAATTACCAGTGGCAGTATTAGATGGGCTTTGGGAGAGATTTAGAAGCCCTTAATATGTTAGCATTTGTAAGCCTACAATGTATTTATTAGCCTGAAGCCTGAGTTACTGGTGTTTATTCTTCACCAGCTTTTCATCCCACACAAAAATATTTAGCTTTAACCAATTATGAGCCAATGAACAGAACATAAGTCACTGAATAGTCTGTGACAAATGTTTCTTGTTTTATTTCAAGTGATTTGAGCTTGAAATCACATCCATCCATTCCAAAACAAATATCTCTCCTCCTGTCATCCACTGCCCAATATAAACTTCTCATCTGCATTTCTAATTATGATATAGAAAAAAATCTGTGTGGAACAAAATATTGTTTTTGTGGGTTTTTTTCCTCACAAGAAAGACAAAATTAGGTATACAGATACATGAAGGACAGTCTTTTAGTCTTATGTGCTAGAATACTTTCTAATTGTTTAAAAATTGTTTTACATGCCTGATATTTTCTATACGGCATACTAGAATGTTATAACAAAAGTTTATTTGTCACCATTTTCTAACTTATTAAAATAAAATTATTTATGAATAGCAGCATTATTTTAAATATTAAGAGAGTGAATGTGGAAGTACATTCTAAGCACATTTTTAAAGCTTTGTTAAGTTTATGCATTTATCCAGTGCTTTCTTTTCCCTGAATGGTTATTTTGTTATTTTTAGCTCTGTGCTGCTGGACTTAATAAGAAAAACTCCACTGTATTTTATAGAGTGACTGAAAACAACATATGTGTCAGAAGCCCAGAGATCTGGCAATTCAGAGCAAGTTCTGCAATCCCAACAATATCCTGATATGAAAAGTGTCAGACCTAGTATTTTAGATACTTTTTAAAAAAAATCTTACAAGTGTTGTAATACGTATAGCAAGATGAGCATCTAATATCCCCCACAAAGTTATTGATTGTTCTCGATAAAATTTGAGATCAGTTGATTAAATGACCACCCACACAGCAAACAATACACAAACACAGGCTTCATTCCTTAACTCATTAATTCTACTCTTTCTAAAACCACCGGACATTGAAATTAAGAATTAAGTATCAAACTATGTCGCTTTATAATACCTTTATCTGTGAACTATGCCTTCAGTAAATGTCCGTGGGTAGAGCCAGGTTCTTCAGTTGTTTACCACAGTAACTAAGACATCCTACTTTAACAGAATTATATATCCTCTCTGATCCCTCAATTTTTTTCAGATATACCTTAATTTCTATCACCTTCAAAAAATGATAAACAGTTTTATAATTTTCTGAGGTTTTAGATAGGTGTGTTTTTCTCAGGTACTGACATGTGTATTAGAAATCTTAATTTTATCTGTGTTTTCTTTTACTCTTAATTTCAATAGCATGATTTCAGATAATACAAATAGAAGAGCCATTCTGTTTGTGTCTTGTAAAACTTCAAAAATGATAGGAGATTAAAAGAAAGGTACAAGTGTGAAATAGAATTCTTTGTTGTCTTTGAAAAGTCTTCCAAACTTTACCAAATGTTAAGTAGAAGGAAGACCACAAAATGTACCCTGTTCGCATATTTTTAAAAATTATTTAGAGGGAGCAATATATTGTGAAATTTACCTTTAAAAATGTACTAAAATTCTGGCTTTAAGCCCAGTGTTTTTCAGATGATAGTTTCACTAAACTTAGATCATACTTTCTGATTTGAGTGTATTATTTGTAAATATGCTTCATAAGCCTTGTCAGAAAAATAGTAGAAAACAGTATCATAAACCTCATGCCCATTAATATATTTCATAATCTTCTCATATTTTCCTTATTTTCTTCTGTGTTCCACATTTAATATATAACATGCCATTTTTCCATATTCTAACTATATTTTTTGCCTCTTAAAACATTTTTCAGTTCATCATGTCAGGTTTTTATAATTTTTCTCATTCTTCATTTTATTTTTCTGTATGGATAAAGACATTTTTCTAGTTATATGAAATCGTCATACTTGTATTGTTAGAATCTTCATAAATCACAACTGATAAAATTAACCTTGATTACTCTGACAAATGTTATAGTGTATAGAAGTAGAAGTAGTGTCAGGGGGCCTAGTATTTGCTAACCTAGCATTTACCATATTAGTATTTCCGAGGTCAAGAAAATACTTTGTGAAATAATATAAAATCATGTCACAATTACCATACATGTCAACTGGTAAGAAACTGTGATATTTTTAAAAACTTTAATGACAATGGTTCCCCCTTAATTACATATCTGCATTAGGGAGAAGTTGACTCTTACTGCAACAGAGTTTTGTTAAAAGATGGCTTTAGTCACTAGTCATAAGTTTCTAACTTATATGCTAAAGATATGGTCTGGGTTCAGTCATTTTTATAATGAGAGCTTAGAATCAGATATAGTGATACATGGAAAAGTAAAACAGAAAAGAATATCAACTTTAGAATCTGAGATATTAAGAATTATGATACATCAATTCACACTGAAACTCACTATGTGAAGGATGTTGTTAAGGTCAGAGAAGAAGTAAAAACAAATGGTAGCATTCAGATTCATTAAAAATGGTAGCATTCAGATTCATTCTTTTACTCACCTCAACTGTCACCATGTGTATCTTATTAGAATGGATCTTGTTCATTTAATAAAAGATATATTCTTCAATTTAAGCTTGTGGGATATGAGCTAAATATACAATATTCCCACGTATAAGGTCCAGGAAACATTGCAGAAGAGAAGGTAGAAATAGCATTAGGGCTAGAAGATCAGAGAGTTTGCTGGGAGATTGTGTTTCTAGTAATGTCAGAAACTACAACATTATGTCTAGGCAGAATGAACACTCAAGCATGACCTAAACAAGGACAACATTAATGCATGACAAAGTGAATGGGGGGGCATGCTTCTTAAAATATCTTCTTTTCTATAATATTTTAAAGAAGATTTATTAGTTATTTCTAAGTCTATATTTTCTACAGTAAAAATTTCTAAAAATAATAATGCTTACAAGCAATTTATGAGTAAACTGAGTGCCACACTTAAGGTTTTATTGGAAACTCTATTCCTCAGACTGAGAGCCTGCATTGCAGCCATAAAGAGTATTTCCCTTCTCCATTTCTTTTTATCATCTCTTCCAATGTTTACTTATCTTTCTTTTTCCACAACTTTTGGCATCTAACTGGAACTCAAAATGAGGCAACCCATTATACCTGTCTCAAAACAATTATGTAGGAGTGTGAAGTTCAGCAGTGAAATTCATCCTTTAAAATGGCATGAATTCACAATATTGTAGGTTTTAGAATGGCTTAAGTTCAAGGAAAACAAAATGGTCTTCATTGTCCAAACACATCTGTTGGATATCCGTGCTCTGAAAAATATAAACTGTTCTCAGTGTGGCATTGTCATAAAGATAACCCATAATAGCCATTTGGTGTATGTTTATCTTAGACTCTGTATGCTACATTGACTATTTTTATTTCTAAAATATTTACAAAGTGAAATGCATGCTGATAGGAGCCATTGGACATCTGCCACTACCATAATGCCCATGGCCATTAAGATACGTCTACTGATTTGACCCTGCAAGTATTGTTGTAGTGCTGGTGATTGCACTATGTCATAGTTCTATGTCAATCTAGTTTCACTTTTGGACAGCTAGAATAAAACCACACAACAAGATAAATTTTTTTTTCTAAGGAAAGCTTATTAGAGTGTATGAGGATAGAACCTTAGGAGCACTTGCCACATTTCAACTGATACAATCAGAGTAAATGACCAAATGGTGAGCAATAGGGAATGTGTTGCCCAGAAAAAGTGAAAATATGAAACTAGAAGGCTGATGAAAGATTTATAGACAAACTGATTGCTATTAAAATGAGAATGAGTGAATAACTTCAGGACTTAAAAAGAGTTAGAGTGAAGAAAGTGTATCCATATCTTTATACAATTAGAATATAATTATATTGTATATTCATCAGTATCTAGCTATGGCATTAACTTCGTTGACTGTATAAACTTTATTCTTATTCATCCTTTCATTTTTGCATGTTAAAGATATATGAATGTATTTGCAGCTCTGTACATGCTTCTCTTAATTATAGGATGTAGTTAAAGTATTCTCAGATCTCATATTTATATTATCCTCAGCTTTTCTTTGCTGTGATTAAAGTATGTAAACTAAATACTAAACAAATCTCTCGACTCTGTAAAGACAGCTGATTAGAATTTATAAGCAAAA
Organism: Grammomys surdaster; assembly: GCF_004785775.1. NCBI lineage: Eukaryota > Metazoa > Chordata > Mammalia > Rodentia > Muridae > Grammomys > Grammomys surdaster. Next base: position 9,054,464 of record NW_021604564.1, on the reverse strand, counting down.
TTCTTCATTCCCCTATCCCTGGTCATCCCATTAAAAGCTACTGGTCACTTTTGTGGTGTGAATAGCTGCAATTTTGCAGAGCTGTTTGGGAAGACTATCAAGGATATGCAAAAATAGTGTTTGTAAACAGAGTCAGCACTTGTTTCCAGACAAGACTTTAAAAATCTTTCACTAGCTTTTCAAATAACTAGGATCCTGTTGTAGGTGAATTAGTGCTTTGTTTTTATCTCAACATTTTGACTTATAAGAAAACAGCTTTCCATATTTCTAATATTATTTTTAGCCCTGTAATATTCTCAATGTAATACCTAAAAGGAAAATATATATCAATATAGCTTATTAATGTATATTAAAATTTGTTAATAAAAATATTTCCTATAATTTTACCAATATTCATTCATTAACTAAGTGAATGGCTTAAACATACAATATTTCATTTATTTTAAAGATGAAAAGCATAAAGATATACACTATATAAGCAAAATTTTTACCAATATTTTTGATAAATTAAGAAATGTGAATAGTTTTATAAATAATACACAGTCTGATAGCATGCCATTATAGAAGAGGGAAAACTATATGAATAAAGGCTGAAGTAATCATTGTTCAGCTGGGTTATACGTCTTGAACATCAAAAATGACAACTATATAAACAATATTTTGTTACTGCAGTCTGACTAAAATAGGAAAAAAACCTTTATTTTCTAAAAAATTCATGTATGATGACTTTGGTTGTAAACGGATGTTATGTACACATTCTGCTAGTGATTGCATGACTGAGCTGCATTGGTAATTTGACAATTTTTACATTAAGTATGGTTTGTTCCTGGCTGGAACAGCTTTGTTGTACAAATATCTTCCAGCATATATCATAAAAAATGTAAAAATAACATCTATTTTAGGTTCGGATTATGCACCAGACCTATGCTATAAATGTGATAAATGTATACAGCTAAGAGTGTTTTTAGTTTTGTGAGAGTTTATATGCATGCTACAGTACAGTGCTAGAATCACACATAGAACCTACAGTCATTGACTGGTAGGGATGACGGGCTACTGAAACACTCTATTCAGCCTTCCTTTCTCCTTCCCTTAAATTTTAATAGTATCTCTTAATTATGGTGGCATAAGTTCTAAATTTCATAATAATTCACTTAGATTCTATGTGACCTCTATTGCTCATGTCCTTGCCATTGCCCAACTTGAACATTTAGTCAATTAACATCAAGAAAAGAGGATCCAGCTTCAAAGCGAGATATTCATGTGCCACCTTAGTGCTTCTTTCTCTGTTGCTGGCAATTTGATCTCATCTTGTGACTGTATATCTTCCAGATTAAGCTTAAAAAGTAGATCTGTTTCATATATGTACTAGTTGAGATTGTAATATAATTATATGATTTTTCTCATCCTCTTTCTTTTTACAATCACTCAAATACCCTCTTGTTTTTTTCAAATTCATGCCTCTTTTATTTTAATTATTATTGCAAAACACATGTTATGAACTCCATTCTCTGACTCCAAATCTTGTTACAAGACTGTTTAATTATTTACTACCTTTTTATAAGATTTATATATTCACACATAAACAAAATTATGCATATACTCACAGAATGTATGAGTAACCAGTGATTGTATAATGTTTTAAAGAGCTTCAATTTAGACTCCTTCCAAAAGCTCATGATGAAATAAAATTTGAATACCTTTGAAAATAACTGATGAGTGTGATTTACTAAAATAAAATACACATACACACACACATACACAAACACACACACTGAAAAACAATTAAGCCATTCTTAAAATGGTGGTCATAAATAAAATGGTAAGTGCCCTCACCTTTTTTTCCTCATTTTTTCCAACTTTAAATATCTCTTATATTGGTTCATAAATCAATTAGTTAGCATTGAGAGACCTGAGGGCAGCAGGAAATTGAATCCAAATTAAAAAGAAAAAGAAGGTAATTTGTTTTCGGACTAAGAGTTCGATGTTCACTGGAAGTTTAATCAGAAATGACCCATTGTTTGAAGAGTAGGGCATTGATGTCCTTTTGATTTCACTGTCACTAGGACTGAAGAAAATTTAAATAACTAATTATTCTTAAATGAAATTAAGGAATTGGTAATATCAGAAATCGGCTAAATGCATATAGTCAATACTAATTTTTGGACTTTAATTCGTTAAAAAATTTTATATTCGTCATTGTAGACTACAAGGCACATGTTATCACACATAGTCTCTCTTCCATGACTAAAGCAGGATCATTTCTTTTTGTTGTTGTAAATTATTTCAGAATTAATTTGGTATCTTATTGGGTCTCAAGTAAATAAGTGGAAAGAATAATTAAAATACATGAATTTAGCTAAAGGAAACTATTGCCCCAATTATGAGGTTCTCCAGAAATCATTCCTGGTCTTTGAAATTGAATCTGCCTCCTGTCCCTGGCTTACATGAAAAAAATTGAGAATTTCATTTACCTTTTCATAAGTGGTAGACGAAACAAATACTATTTCTAGGGAATCCTTATAGAATCAATGTAAAGTTGCTCATATACTAAATAGCTTTGCTATACATTAAGACATGTATAGGGGATTGAATGAGCCATTTCCACAACTTTCTCTCTGATTTTGTCACAATTACTGCCTACATTGGGCTTAGTATTTGTTTTTATTTTTAAAGGGAGATCATTTCAGAATTATATGCTAAGCGTAAATCCTCAGAAGACTGAATGTCCTTCAACATTTTCACACAGATTATGGAACAGAAGGTCAATTCTATCAACATAATACCTTCCCATTTTGTTGATAAAGGATTTGAAAGGGGAAAATTCCTTTTTAGATTTGAATAATGCATTTGTTTCTTCTAAGGCTCATGTTGAGATTCTTTTGCCCTTAAATTTATGACCTTCAAATCCCTCAATTTTTCTACAGTTGATTAAGTAAATCCTCAAGGAAAGTGCTGAGTGATTGTTGAGCAGGATGCTCTTCAGGAGACTAACAGGCTCTGACCTCTGAAAAAGTTGTTCAATTAACTTGAGGCCTTTCCAGAGACCAGACTACACAAAAGACCATGTCAAAGTTTGGTATCCTTATCATCTAAAGCACATCTTTCCCCTATGAGACCTGAGAATACTAGCTTTTCTTTCCATGTCTCACAACTTATATGGCATAAGTCAAATATCTCAGTGGCACAAGACATTCAATATTGTTATTTCATGTGTGAGTCTCTAACCTTCTCCAAAGGTCTTGAGTCAGTTATGATTAAATATGTCCTTGATGTTGATAATCATCTGTAGATCTAACCTCTCAGTTGTCCTGCCATCATCTACAATGATGAGGAACCGCCTGAAGTCTGGTTGCTACAACAGGTTGTAATCATTTGCTTTCTCAGATATTTAGATCATTTTTTCTCCCAAAGGGAGAGGGAAACTAAAGAGAAACAGAGGGAGAGGGAGAGGGAGAGAGAGAGGGAGAGGGAGAGAAGGAGAGAGAGGGAGAGGGAGAGAGAGGGAAAGTGAGAGACGGAGAGAGAGAACGTGCATTTAACCACTGAGGTTAAGTGCTGAGGTTGTAGGATCTGTCATTTATTTTACTGCCATTTATAGGTCATGTGACAAGAGAGTTGTATATACGTGCTCTAGGTAGACAGTTTCTGGAAGGAATCACAGTATATTAGCTCTAGACATATACATTCTCTTTTTGATAGAATATAGAATACTGTGATATGAGTTAAAATTTCAGATTAAGAGACAATTTTCAAACTTAAGGAAATACAAGGCAAGTAAAGTTTTTAAATTAAGTTAGAAAGAGTTGTATGTGTATTTTTATACACATAAAGTGACAATTGATTTATTTGCAAGAATTTTCAGAAGTGTGTATGTTAATGTATTATAATTTATATTCTATGTTATAGACAACACATTTTGCTGTCTTTTAAAATAGGCTTATTAATTTAAAGTATTTTTTCTTACAATATATTCTGATCATGGTTTTTGCTTTTCTAGCACCTAACTTCTTCCAGTTGCTTTTCAAAACTCGACCCACTCAACTCTAATGTCTTCTTTTTTGCTCTCTCTTAAAAATCAAATAGGTAAACAAACAAAAAAATAAAATATAAACCAGAATCAAAGGCATAAACAAAGGACACACACATACACACACATACGCAAACAAATACCAATGAACCCATAAAAAATTTGGAAACAACAATATATTGAAAATATATAAGCAAAAGATTTAAAGCAAAAATGCCTGAACAAAGCAATATGAAACAAAATGTATATAAAAATACACTGAGCTCATTTTGTGTTGATCGACTACTGATGGTCATGGGGATCTGCCCTTAAGTGTCGTTAACATACTCCATTGGGAAAACCAATTTTTCTTTCGTTTTTTTAAAAATTTCTTTGTATTGTTGAAGAGATATAAAAGTATTTGTTTATTTTAAAATTGATATATTTTTCTTTTGATCAATATGGCAACAGGTGGTAGCCTCAAAAATCAGCATTTTTATTCCCATACTAAAGTTTTATTCAGCAAGTTTTTCTTTAAAAGAAGAGTTATTATTTTCATGAAAGTGAGTGTTTCACCTGCATGTATGTATGTGTACCGTACACATGCTGGTACACTTCAAGGCTGGAAGAGGGGACCATATCTCCTGGATCTGGAGTTTGGAAGGGTTCTAAGCCATCATGTGGCTACTAGGAACTGAACCTGGGTCTTTTGGTAGAACAGCCTTCCTCTCAGCCCTTTATAAAGCTTTTATAGTAACACAAAATAAATGGATTTCAATAAATGGGTAAAAAATAATTATATACTTTGAGGTTAAAAAGCTAGCTTTGTAAGAAAAATAGAAGAGAAAACTAATTTTCCTTTGCAAGCAGAAGTCAGTTGGAGATAACTTCTTGGTTAGGGATGGGAGTTAATGCCCACTTTCTTCTCTCAGCACTGAAATGCAATATATGTTATAATATATAAGAGTACAGAGTTTCTAGGGTTATTTCCTACTTTATTGCTTACATTTAAACTTATTTGCCAGAGTTAATCAACAAGTGGGATAATATTTACTTCATAGGGATTTACTGGAATCAATTAGCTAACATTTGCCATGTGATTTCCAGCTCTGAATGTTACTCATCATATAAAATGTTGGTTTTCCCTACATGCTTTGTAAACTGACATCATCTCCTACCCATTTGGGAACACATATATATAGATACTTTACTTTGTTGAATACTTGTTAAGTAAAGAAATGCTCTTTTGACTACAGAATTTATCAAGGGCTATATGAGATCAGAACATCCCTCTCTATATTTTATTCACATGAACTAGCTATGCTAAGATTGCTAAAAATAAATGTATTTTATACTTAGTTTTAAATTATTTTTATTGTTTTGTGTGTGTTTGTGTGTGTGTGTTTGTTTTTGCGCTTGTGTGTGTGTGTGTGTGTGCATGCATTTGGGATGTACATGAATGTCACCTGTAGGAGTTTCTTTTCTTATCTTGCCACATAGGTCCCAAGTGAAGAAACTCAGGTGACCAGGATTAATGCAAAGCCCCTCACCTATTGAGTTATCCAGCTGGCCCTTAGTGTTTATTTTTAAATGATACTATTGTTTAAATGTTAAGAGCTATGTTTTAAGTAAGATGATGTCTTTGTGCAGCCAGATTATATTTAAGTGTGGGGGTGAATTGACCTTCCAAGTACTATGTAGCATATATATTAAAAATTCTGTTGAGTGTTCTACTAATCAGAAAATCTGATTATCACTTTGAGATTTGGCCACACAGCTATTGTTCCAGTAGAAAAGATTCTGTAATTATTTTTAGCTTATTTTTATTGTTTTGGAATCATGAAATTGTCTACAAATACTCTCTAAGGCTGTAATATTCATTCAGTGGCGTTACATATGGTTATATGGCTGTGTGAGTCTACATATTCAGATCACCTGGCCAAGCAATAAACTTCAGCCCCGACACAAGTGTAAGGAATCATTTATATTTTTAATAAACTCAAAAAATCATTGTTTTCATTTCTAGAATGCATGTAAGTGGTCCTGAAGGACTTAAACAGCATTTTTTTTAGACTTTAATTTTGGGGCAATAAAATGAATTAAAAATAAAACTAGAACCAACATACAGAAGCAGATTTAAATTTATTAAGTAAAGGCATTCTGACAAAATAGATAAAGAACAAAACTGTGATCTACATTCAATTTTACTAAGGAAAAAAAAACTGTAAAAAAAACCCTGGTACAAGAGCAGTTCTGTGATTAAAGCAGTTTTGATTTATGGAAACGCCATCTGAGTTAGTGTTTTATTTTCTCCTCTCATGTCATGATGAATCAGACACCTTCATCAATTGACACTAGGTACAGTGGCATATAACTGTAATCCCAGCACTAGAGGGATGAGGAAGAATTGATGAATGTTTTACACTGACCAGGGCTTACAGGGTGAGGTTTTCCAGTGGAACTATTTTATCAATAGTACATGACACAAAACTCAGCTGGTTCAATGGGAATTACTCAACTTTTATGATTTATTTAAATGTTATTCTTAGGGAATAAGGAAGTCCCAGAATGGCCTGTGACTCTTCTTCGCAGTATAATGTTATTTATGCTATGCGATGTTAGTAGTGAACTGCTAAGTCAGATTCCAGCTTTCAGGCTTTAAGGCCCTTTAGAACATGACTACATTCTCTCAGGAATAATTTTCCTTAGTTTTTTTCCACTATTACTCATTCAAAACAAACTTCCCAGGTTTATCCTTTAATCTGAGTTATAGTAAAATTTCCTCCCAAAATTCTGACTATGTGGAAATACACAAGTTGTTAGTTCCCACATGGAAATAGAAGGTATCTGTACATGGTAGCTTCAGAGTCACTATTTATGACTCTTAGTTTACTAGAGAGGAGCATCTTCACTTCACTCTAGTCTTCTATTTGTATACACACACACACACACACAAACACACACAAACACACACACACACATATTCTCATGACCTCAAAAATAACTCAAAATTTCAAAAATGTTTACTAAGTATTCACAATTCATAGACCCATGTGACACACAGCGGATCTCTACGACTGTGTTTTGTGACTCTGTGAGAACATGTAGTCATTTGAATAGCCTATTCTTTATTTCCTGTATTTAAGTTGAATTAAAATTTTAATGTCTTTCCTAGGACTAAAATTAGAATACTAAATCAATAGGAGTGGGCTGATAGAGGTAACCTTAGTATTTTCAATTATGCCAGTACTATGTATAGAACTTCCTAGAACTGAAAACATAATTAAAATGTAAAAAAAAATGAGTGTATTCAGGAAATAATGTGCCAATATTGTTCCACATTTGACCCTTGGATGCCTATTCTTTTATTTAAACTCTACATTATCTCTGGTCTATTTTATATTGAGTAGCAATGAGAATACTATGTTTCAAAAATTATGGCTGTTAATTACAACTTCCGTCTCTCCAGAACATAATGAATGTCAGTGCCATTCAAAGGCTACATGTGTTTTAATTTCATATATTAAATTTAAGTATTGATGTGTATCTTCTTATTGCAGAGAGAATATTACAATGAAAGAAGTGTGTGTGCAGGACTTTTGGTTTTAATTTTCTTTCTTCCAAGCAGAGAGTCTTAGCCTTGAAACTGTTTATAGCTCTTAGTGGGGAGTAGACTAAGGCTGAGAGGAGATTCAAATATAATCTGCTGTAGGTATCCTTGAGCAGTATGTAGAAACTTTGCAGTAGAGAATCAGTGTAGTGTTAGAATAGAAGGGTTTTGCTGTGGAGCCAGATCCACAAGAGTTTGTATACAGTTCTACCAAATACATATAGGATGATTTCAGCTGGTCACAGCAACACATTGTCTCATCTGTAAAGAACATAAAGAGGCAGCTCTTACTTCACAGACATGGACACAGAATAAACTTGATGAGATGTGCATGAGACTAGAAGCCTGGAGTGGTAGAACTAGAATGAGAGACATCGTAGCTCTCCTTACGGTTCAATGTTGTGTCTACTAGCTAATAGAAGGGCATGTCTGAAGGGCTCTGCTTAGTTCATACTCACTGAGCCTGTATCAAACAATATCTCATATGATCATTTCAGAAAACATCATGCAAAAAATGGTTGTCTTATTGTAGAGACAGTTCAAGATTTGAAAGCTCAATGTAGGACAGAATCTTAGACAGTATCTCCAAATTGTTTCTTTCTCTGTGAAGATACCAACGCTATCTTCTATGGCATATAAATCCAGAATTGTTTCAACACTTTGCCTTTGTTGATTCTACCTGAAGTTATGTTACTTGAAAGTCTGCTCTCTAGGAAAGTTTAACTTTGATTTCTTTTCCTTTAAATCTATAATCTGTTGGTTTTATGTTTCTTTTAAATATGTGTCTTTCCGTGTAAGTGTGAGAACATGTGCCCTTTTCTAAATTTGGACATCAGAAAACAACCTGAAGTATTTGTCCCTTATCTCTGAGCATCAGAGTCTAACTGGCCAGTAAACATCTGGTGACTCTTTATCTCTGTCTTTCAGATCTTTAGAGGACTGCTGGATCATATAAAATGTTAGTCATTTGTTCTTTTTCTTGTTGGTGACAGAGAAAGCACTCTTTGTGTCTTGTGTCTTACTATGTAGTAAGTAACTAAGATTACATACTAAGACACAAGATATTAAGAACATGTTCACCTCCCAACAAACACATCAGTATATTCCCATTCGAAGCACACCAGCAATTCTGACAAGTTCCAATACACCTCAAATATCATGTTACCTAAGGAACTGTTTTTAAACTTTAATAGTAACCTTGTAAAAATCAAAATTACATACATAATTCATTATGCAAAAGCATGTTTCTGCTAATCTAAGGTCTAGAAATATCACCCTTGGTTACAAAGAAAAGTGAATTTTTATGAGTGATAACGATAAGGTTTATGAGTGATAAAGTGAGTGATAATGGTCAAACACATCTTCATTTGAATATCTATTTCCTCCTTACAAGACATTTTTGTATGTTTTTTGTTTGTAGATGTTGATATAAATTTCCTGATGAAAGAAGGTTGCTCTTTTTTGCACTTAAGGTTGCGGATTATCTTATTTAGCCTGAGATGTTGATTGAGTTACACAAATATCACTGATTAGTTAGCCACTTTAATGAGAAAAATGGTGTAAAAACCTCATAGACTAGGGAAGACATCGCAGGAACAGTAGAATACATTGGTGAGAATTAGTGAAAAACTACTTTATGAATACACCAGGTTAAATGAAGAAAGGACAGTCCAAGATGAAGGGAAAAATAGCATAAGCAAAGCCATAGGGAAGGTTAGAGTCAAAATTTGAACAGTGTTGCTATAGAAGAAACAAAGAATACAAAATAGTATGAGTGAGTTCTTTTCAGCACAAAAGAATGGTTTACAAACCTACTACTAATGACAGGGATGACTTGGTTGTGTGATTATATACATGTTAGTTGGGCTTTCACATATATTCATCATGGAGTAAAAAGAAAAGTTTAGAGAACTCTAGCAGTGGGTAGGCTTGTTAGAGAAATGTCTCTATTTCCTGATCAGACATAGGTTGGTATAGTTCCATCAAACTGATGATGAAACAAACTAGAATAAGGAGATTTAGATAATGTTAATATTTTGGAGTATTGAAATGTTGTTATTCAAAAATTTAAAAATCAGACAACATATATGATGCTATCTGAGAACATAACAAATATAGATACAAACATATACAGAAAGATAAACACACATATATACAATTTATTATTTCACAAGGATCTTGTGGATAAGTAAAAATATGAACTGCAAGAAAATGACAGAACTAAATATAATTAGCTTTACATTCTGTCAATCTGAACTGACAGCAAACAAACTCACCTGGGAAATCTGTGAAAAACAAAATGTAGAGGCCAGATTATCAAAGTAGCACATCATTTGAAATGTGAGAAGAAAATCAATCATAGACATACAAAAGTATGCCATAATGAGTTAAGTTAGTCAAATTACGGATTCAGTCAAGAGTTGAAATATTACTGTTAAATATTAAATAACTAGAGACTCTTGAGTGAAATTGAAGTCCTCTCTAGTTCCTAGAAGGATACTAGTCGTATTTGAAACCTTCCTGATAGGATTTCTAGGTTCCATATAATAATTCTTTCCAAGCTTTAACTTTCACAATAATTATTATATAAAACAATTATTCTAAGCAACAACATATTCTAAATGATTGAAATTTACTTCCCTTTTTTCACCTTTAGTAATGAAGTATTATTAAGCAAGCATCACCTATATTGATTGTAAGCATTGTTGAAATTTTTACAGACTGTTTCTGTTTTAATTTTTTCCCTACTTTATGTTAGGTTCTGAAGATAATTGTTTATTCAACATGATTTTTATTTTTAACATAACTTATATTCACTTGTATAGGAAAATATGATACTGTCTTTATCTTTGGGAATAAAAGATTTTTTTATGTCCTCAAATTCTATTAGTTAAATAAAGATTTTGTCGTACACTTAAGGAAAACCCATGACAAACATTATATGTTAAATAATTCTTTAAAGTTATATAAATTAAGTAGGTATGTTGTTGTCAACTTTCAGTCCTCAGTTTCTAGAGGCAGAGGCAGGTGTAGCTCTATGAGTTTAGGGCTATCCTCATCTATACACTGTGTGACAGGATTAACGGGCCCCATAGAGAAATTCTGCCTCAAATGAACTGGCATATGGATGGATGGATGGATGGATGGATGGATGGATGGATGGATGGATGATAATGGATAATAGATGATAGATAGATAGATAGATAGATAGATAGATAGATAGATGATAGAGAGGAAGGAAGAAAAAGAAAAAAACAACAAAAGCACTTATATAAATGAGGAGGGCTCAGTTGATAAAGCTGTATGCTTCATGTATGTACTAAGCCTGAAGACCTGAGTTCAATCTCTTGGACCCTTGGACCCTTATAGTACTAAGATAGAACAAATTCTTGATAGTTGTAACCTGACTTCTTCATGTTTACTGTGCCCTCATGACACACAATATATATTTTAAATGTTTATGAATATAAGTTTATACAAACAATTATTATTTATTGAGAATAAGAGTTAAGAGCAAAAAAATGAAAAAAAACATGTTGGTGGATAATATATGAAGATGTGTGTGTGTGTGTGTGTGTGTGTGTGTGTGTGTGTACAAATGAACAGGAATTAGACTGGAAAAGAATGCAATATAAAGGAAAGAAGAAGCAAGAAAGAGTACAAAGTAATGAGAGAAATACACAAAGTATTTTAGGCTTTCATTTTGGAGAGAGAGACATGAAAGCATAAAGGAGAATAATTGGGCAAATAAAGGGGACCAGGATAGTGGACAACAGAAGAGAAAAGGGAGAAATTAAGAAAAATAATTGTGAAATTGTAATGAATACATCAAAGTAATCATCATACCTGTCATAGTTTAGGTTTAGAGTTATCTCTATTCTATATGTAATAAACATGCTAGTTTCCAAGATAGTGTTAATGGCTCTTATCAGAGTGGATATCCCACATGACCACAGCTTTCTGTATATGTGTGTCATTTCTTAATTGCCCCTGTCAGGTCAATTGCAAAGCCATGTAAGTTACAACATTGCACCTTATTGTGTTCCTTGACTCTCATTCCTTTCCCTTCTCCTTCCAAAAAACGCTGCTTCAATTTAGAGAAAATAGCTACAAAATATTGGGTCATATATAATTTGTACAAAGTTCTATGATACTTAGTATTGATTGAGACCTGACAGATTTTAACACATTTGTATTCAGTTGGCAGTCCTGATGAAATGAGGGATGAGAATAGGATTGGTAGATACTAATAACGTTAAGTTCATGTTCTTTGCCAGAAAGACACAGCTTCAACCATTTATCATCTCGTGTCTTCAAAACTTTCTGATGGCATAATTCTAAGAATTAATATATTAAAACAATTCCTGTCTGCTATTGGTTACCACCAATACGTAGTATGATTTAAAAAAAAGCAGATTGAAATAATTACTTTCTTATAGCCATTGTTGGCCTGAATATGTTAAATCATCTTTTAAGAATGATACTCCCTCTATTTGTCTATTAATATTTATCTATCTAACCACCTATCATCTTCTGTCTAGCTACATACTTATATACATCGTGTTTCACTTTTTATGTTTCCTATAATACTAAAATCTTAGGATTACTACAGCTGTGGTGAAACACCGTAACCAAAAGCAATGGGAAGGAATGGATTTATTTTACTCAGTTTCATATAGCAAAGTAATGAGGGCAGAAACTTAGGCAGGGCAGGAACTGGGACGCTCCCATTGATACAGGGGCCAGGGAGATGCTCTGTAATGCCTTGCTCTACATGGCTTACTCAACCTGCATTCTAATAGAACACAGAATCCCCAGCTAAAGATGGCAACACCCACAATTGGCTGGGCCATCCCCCATCATTCATTAATTAAGAAAATGCCTTATACCTATATCCCATGGACGAACCTTTTTTAAACTGGGGTATAAAGACCTCACAGTCTTTATACATTCAAACACATTAAAAGCATTAAAAGTTCAGTCCCTTTAAAATATCCATTATTCTCTCCTTCTCCCTAATGCCAGCAGATGGGATAGCTAGCCCTAGGGTCATGAAATCAGGAGAGCTGGGCCTGTCCCTTGATGGCTTAAGTGTTCAGTGGCCTAACTGGGGCAGAGCTCACTCTGGTGTCAGGGTACAGGAGACCTGCCAGGCTGAGCAACCCAGCTACAACCCATGCCCAGATCCAGGACTATGAGTTGGCCCACCCCAACAACCACCTCGTCTATGAACAGCTGATGCATGTGAAGGGACAAGTCCTATAGAACAACTGGATATATGAGAGAAGTCATCATGATAATCCAGTATTGATAGTGTAGCAGAAGTCAGAAACCTCAAACCAGACCATTGCACTGAATCTTTGTGTGTAAAGATGTATAGACAAAGGGTATTGAACACTAAGATTTTGATATTATGCTCAGTCACATTTTAGGTAGCCCATAAAGCCATGTGTGTGTTTTTACCTGTTTCTTATTGTTTTGATGATGCAATCATTATATTTAAAATAACATATCATGCCTGTTTTCCCTATGCATTTTTAGGTAGTTATTTTTATCAAAAAAAATGCTGTTGTCATCTAGCCATAAACACACAATATATAAAAATAGGAAAAGAAATTACAATAGGGATTTTGTAGTCTAAACATCTCCTTTATGATTTTAAATATAAATTATAATTAGAGTAAATATGAGAGAAATCTGAAAAGTTATCCTTTTGGTGAGAAAATTCCTTTTATGAGCATATAGCATATTGAAAGTAGTACTATTCTAATTACCTAAATTCATAAATATTCTGGGATGGATAATTAGATCATTCAGATGAAGCTCACACACAGTAATAACCTTAAAGCAATTTATAGGTTTTTGTCTTTTTTTTAAGTTAATCTTTTATTTTTACCTTTTTTTTACACTCCAGATTTTATTCCCCTCCTGGTCCACCCTCGGACTGTTCCATAGCCCATACCTCCTCCAGGCCCCCCTGTCTTCACGAGGATGTGCCCACCCCCTAACCCCCTACCTCACCGGACTTCTAAACTCCCTGGGGCCTCTAGTCTCTTGAGGATTAGGTACATCTTCTCTGACTGATCCAGACTGGGCAGACCTCTGCTGTATATCTGTTGAGGGCCTTATATCAGCTGGTGTATGGTCCCTGGTTGGTGGTCCAGTGTCCAAGAGATTCGGGGATCCAGGTAAATTGAGACTGCTGGTTCTCCTACAGGGTTTCCTTCCTCCTCAGCTTCTTCAAGCTTTTCTCTAATTCAACCTTAAGGGACAGCAGCTTCTGCTCATTGGTTGGGTGCAAATATCTGCATCTGACTCTTTCAGGTGCTTGTTGGGTCTTTCAAAGGGTAGTAGATATGTCCCTTTTCCCTTTTTGTCAGTGCTCCATAGCCTCAGTAATAGTGTCAGGCCTTGGGCCCTCCCCTTGAGCTGGATCCCACTTTGGGCCTGTCACTGGACCTTCTTTTCCTCAGGCTCTTCTCCATTTTCATCCCTGCACTTCTTTCAGTCAGGAACAATTATGGGTCATAATTTTAACTGTGGGATGGCAATCTCATCCCTCACTTGATGCCCTGTCTTTCTGCTGGAGGTGGGCTCCACAAGTTCCCTCTCACTACTGTAGGGCATTTCATCTAAGGGCCCCCTTTTGAGTCCTGAGAGTCTGTCACTTCTCAGGTCTCTGGTACATTCTGGGTGGTCACCCCAACCTCCTACATCCCAAGATTGCCTGTTTCCATGCTTTCCTCTGGCCAACAGGGCTTTAGTCCTTTTCTCCCACCCAATACCAGATCATGTTCCGTTCTTCCTTACCAACCCCCACCCTATACCCCTTGCCTCCCAAGTCGCCTCCCTCCCTCCATGCTTGTGGTTGCTTTCTTTTCTCTCCCAAGTGGGACTGAGGGGTCCTCACCTGGACCCTTCAGATTGTTGACCTTTTTAAGTTCTGTGGACTGTATCTTGGGTATTCTTTACTTTTTGTGGGCTAATATCCACCTACTAGTGAGTACGTACACTGCATGCCAATCCACTTATTAATGAGTACATACCATGCATGTCAATTTATAGTTTTTTAGGAAGAAATTTCAATTAAAATATGAAAACCAAAATCAATGAAGATTTTCTCTTTTGTCTGTCACAGGGTCCAAGTTTTCTCTCTGAGGCCATCTTTCCTAAATATGAAACAAAAACTGAAGAAGTAGATCCATCTTTCAACCTCCATGAAGCCATTACTAAGGTGGGAATGCCTTTGTGAACTCACAAACACAATGATAACAAGTTCTTTATTTTTATGTTACTGTGGTTTGTTGTTTTTTTAACATAGGTAGAAGACAAGAGAAACATCAGTCAATACAATGCTTTTATAAGTAGTAAGGATGATAGCAAATGTTTGGGAAAGTGTTAATAAAATCATTCAAGATATAGTTCATGATGCAGGATTTATAACAGATCAATAACATAAATTTAAAAAATTAATAAAATATCAAATAAACAAATAAAAATAAAATAATAAAAATAAATCAACAAACAAATCAATGGATACTGTTCTTGGTCTTATTCTAAAATCAAGTTTGTCTTTCATTTTAAATGGACAAGAACTTCAAATATTATAAAACAAAAAATTTTCTAACTTTTCTATCCAAAGTTTTCTTTTAATACATTTATCTCTTGCACTTTCATTTAATTTGTTTATATGTGTTTGTGACACATGGGAATGCACATGTATCATGTGATCATGGAGTATAAATGATAACTTTCTGAAGTCAGTTGGTACTTGCCTTCTACCTTGTGGGTCCTGTGTATAAAACCCAGGCTGTCAGGCTTGGCAACAGACACCTCTACCCACTGAGCCAGCATACTGGTCCTGTTTAACACAGTTTACTTCCAGTATAAGAAGAGCTTGCTTTATTGGTTAAAGAACTGCATTTTTAATATTGCATGTTTCTACTGTGTATTTTTAGCCATAATTTTATTATTAAAAAAAAACAATTTTTCCAGAGTGGAGAAAATAAATTTATTGTTCCTCTTATCAGGTGACATCCTATGACAGTTTACATTTACAAATTATTCATCTAACCTGTCAAAGCCTTCCTTTCTGGCATAGACTTTGCAGTGTATATTGATATTTCAGTACCATTAAAATAATCCATATTTATATATACTTACTAGAATTATTTAAACATCCTTAAATCTTAGCAAAATGTGACAGGCCGTTTTTCTCCTTAAAAAGAGGAAGTGTGGTAAAATAAACAAATCTCAGCATGTGGCCACTGAATAATATCAGGATTGAAAGTCTGAGAGTCTATGTCTGTCTATGATATTTAAGAACCATGTAAATTTAGTTTTTTAAGTTTTAGAAAAAAGTGAAGTTTGAATTACAATCTACTTAAAATTCATCTAAGCTCATAATATTTATTACGTTTGCCTTTACAATCAACTCCAGTTGCCTGAATTCATTTTTAGTACCTTCATCTTATTTTTATATTATTATGCAGATATAACTTAAGAAAATTTGCCTTCAGATCCTTCCTTAGCATCTAAAATATTAAGTGTATTTCTAATACTTACAGATTCTATTCATTTTACATATATTTATGTATATTTGTATGTGAATATACAAATGAAGATATAGGATTTTAAATAGATAATTAGATTATTTGCATCTGTATATATAATGGATACATGGTAATTCTCTTAAAAATCTGGGTATCTATTCTACATTTGTTTGCTCTTTTTAAGCAAAGAATTATAGGATTACAAAATGATGCAATCTTTACATTTTTCTTTACTTCTTATTCTGTGTTGATTAGAGAAGTAAAGCATTTTTGTAAAAGAGCAAGTTGAGACTGTATTGACGTCAGACATATAATGGGGTAGTAGTATAGTTGATAAAATTTCCAGACACAGAAAATATCTGGCCTTATCTAAGAAGAGTACACACTGATTCTCAGTAGCTTGGATTTTTTGCTCCACATCACAAGTAGAACTTTTGAGAGCATTTTGGGAAAAGATGAATGAGTAAACAAGTAGCTATGAGCACAACCTGAATATTTACAGAGGTTCATCACCCCATGTGATAACTAAGTATACCTACGTATCACATGAATTACATACTTTGCTTCCCTTGGGCCTACATGTGTTTTATATTTGATGCTAAATATACACTTCATTAGAATTCTAAAGGGAATATTAGATCAAATTCCTTGCCTTTAAAGAACCATAAACAAAGTAAGTACCTACTTTAGAGTTCTATGAAAGTTTTCACGCATTATATACATTACCAATGTAATTCTCCTTCCAAAACTTGAGAGTTCCTGCATTCACATTTCAAACATAGACCAAGGGAAGAAATTTTACTTCTGGAGTTCAGTATTAAATAATTAGAAGCAGGAATGGAGATCTGTAAAGAAAATATTTAGAATTATGTGATTTGATTTTAATATCCAGTTTTCTCATCATCATAATCAACAACAAAAACACTTAATAAATAATACTAACACATAGCTTGGAATTGTACAACATAAATTTTTGTTCTAGTTTGCCTAGAAAATATTAATATTTCACAATTGAATTTTATTTTATTATCAACATAGAAAGTAATAGATTAATTATATTCTTTCTAGGAAACAGAGATGAAAAGAATGATGTTAATATTTTCTCAACAAATTTGATATTCATATCATTAAAACTTAAAGAGCCTCTGTCTATAAAGTAGACTATTTTACCTGTGTTTTCTGAGGAACAATTGGACATGAAGGCCAAAAATTACCTTTTCTCTATTATCACTTTCTGTATCTAATAATGATTTATAGTTCATAAACATGGAAAAATAATGTTAGTCTAATTAAAGAAATACTGGCAATATGTTCTATATATAGAAATTGAGGGTAAATTTTAATGCATGAGGAATTATGGTTGTCAGAATATTGTATCATGTATCAGTGGTTTGGCCACAGTGTATTACTAACAACTATTCCACACTTCAATATAGCATTTTAAAAATAACAGGTGTCTGAGTAAGGAAACAGAAATATGTACATGTTGTTATTTACCAATTAGGACAAAACTGGTACTGAGTTATAAGACATGCTATATAAAATTGAAAATAGTGATTAGTGTTGGTTTAAAATATTGTTATTTAATATGAATGCTCAATGATGCAACATTAGCCAATATTGAAGTATTTCTGTAACTCTTCATGTAACTGCAATCAACATTTAAGATTCACATCTTAAGTCCTTTCAGTCAGAGTTGATTTTCAAACAGAACTGATGTAAGACAAAATGGTGTGTAAATATTTGTGATATGATCAATCATCATATCCCAGAAAATAACTCTTTGCATTTTAGAACTTTGCTAAAAAACACAAATATAATTTTATATCTATATAAATTTTCTACATACTAAATGTTAACTATTTATGTTTGGTGCTTTTCTGTATTTAATCAATGCTTCAAAAAACACCCAGCACTCTCCATACATGTTAAGTGAATTGAGTCCTTGAAAGCAGGTCTTCAATGTTGCAGTCCTCTAAGGTTTATTTTTCTCTCGGTTTGAATCTTTCTTGGCATTTTTCTTTTGATACAAAGCACAGGACCTAAGAATGTAATGAATGAGACTCAATATTGATGCCAAACGTTGTAATCCATCATGGCTTCAGCTGTCAGGTGCTGCTGTGTGAAGCTGCTGAAGGGTGTCACTTGCTGCATGGATGGGGAAGAGGCTTTTCTTATCCTCTACCACAGTTGTCTTACAAATCGCATTTTAGCTTTTGAGTTATCATAAAAGACAAACTAAATCCTTCAAAGACTAAAGCATGAATAAATACTAGTATAAATCCTTGCTGCTTAATCCTTTAGTCAGTACATTTAAAAACCATCATGTATTTATATTTTAAATAAGCTTATTCCTTCTCCTATACTCAGGAGGGTTTTTTTTACTGTGTCTCTAAATCTTCAACAATTATCTCACAAACTGTTATTAACTACCCAGGCATTTCTTTTAGTTGACAATAAACCAAGCATGTGGTAAAATCACTTGAATTACAAAATCAATAAACACATATAAGTTGGTTCAAAGGGATGTATCTGTAGGTCGTTTTAATGTTACATGCCAAAAAAGAGACAATGATGACAGCAAGGAGTAGTACAAACAAAAGCAGAGGAGAAAGACCCGGCTTGAAATGGCATATGCACTGCTCTGTAACGGCATTGAAGGAAGAAGGCAGACCAGGACACATGGAGACTAATTCACCAGGGAAGGGGGATTCAAAAAATTTAAGGCATTTCACCTTTGGTATCCATCAGTTTATTTGAAGGTGATTTAAAATTAGATTTTGGTGATAATGTGTGAAAATCAATGATATGTATTTGTTAAAAGGAAAAAAATGCCAAATTTAAGAAACAACTTTAAAAGGGATCCATCAAGTTGCAGAACATGAGACATGAATAGAGTTGAGATAGTGGATATTTTACTTAGTTGTGTCTGAAGCAAAGTGATACTTGTGAACAATAATTAGTAGAATCCCCTTACATGGAACAATGACACAGTCAGAATAAATTCTGCTTGTGAGCTTATTTGTAAATAAAAAATAATTTGTATTTCATTGTTTGCACAGAATATGTAGGAAAAATATCTGTAAAAAATACTATTAGATTTTAAGTGAAATAGAGTTCTATAATTTTTCCTTTCTTTCCTTCCTAAAAATCTACTGATTCCGAGCCTGTGTTGGTCTCAATTCGTAGCATCTTTTTCTTTGTTTAATATTGCTAAGTGCAGGTGCTCATGCATGCATGAGTGTGTGTGTGTGTGTGTGTGTGTGTATTCATTTCATTTCCATTTTAATTTGGTATTGTTTTGGTCTTGTTGGTACATCTATTTCTAGGAGAGAGTGTTTTCCTACAGACTTCCTAGTATTCTAGCTCTTAAAATCTTATGCGATGTTACCTGAACAAAAGAAGCAGAAGCTATAATGTAGATTCATTCAGTGTTCAGTGAGGTTAGGCTCCCCCAGTCCTTTAATCTCTGAATATTATTCAGTTGTGGTTTTTTTTGGGGGGGGATGGTCTCCATTTTCTGTAAGGAAAGACTTTTGATGAAGGCTGTTAACTACTTGGAATTATTCTGATTGAGCAAAGTGGTGATAGTAGATTATTTTCTAATATGATATGCTAGCCCAAAGAAACTAGTTAGGATTTTTCTTTTGTCCTTGCAATGATTTCCTTCCTGTTGAGTAGACCTTAAGTCCAAGTAGACAGGTATTGGTTACCATTGATGTATGACTGTCACTTACTTTATAAATATCTTGCCATACTGCTCATTGTCATAGCTCATAGATGTTGCAGCTGGGTAAGACTGCTTCCCTCCCTTAGCAAGCTGCATAGTGCTTTCTGGTACTTTGGAGGTTAGACGGCAGGCAAAAGACTCTTACATGAAATCTAACTCAAAGGATCCTAGTCATTGGACTTGAGTATGGAGTGTCTTCAACAGTGGGGCTCACCTTGACCTCTGAGAGGAAAACAAACTGATAGTGTAATGATCTATATTATTTTTGTAGTCATTTGAGTACCCTAACCATTCAAAAGTTTACCTTGCCTGGTACGAGGTGGTTTGTTACTTTCTAGTTTTCATGGGGAGCATTGTCAGCACAAATGGCTTAATTATTACAAAATGTTTTATATTATTACAAAATGTCTAGTATTATTAAAGGATGACTAATATTATTACAGGATATCTAATGTCATTATAGTATATCAAATATTGTTATAGGATATCTAATATTATTACAGAATATTTAATATCATATTAGGATATCCTATACTGATGTAGCACATCTAATATGATAAGAACGGAGTCCTTAGATGTATTGTCTTTGAAATAGACTTTCTTTTTACTTTGTCTATAATAATGTCTAACTCTGATCATTTGTTACAAATTTTGTGTGATATAATATCACAAAAAGGAAAGTAGGTTAAATATTTGATTTTTCTTCTTTCTGTACATGTCTCAGTGAAGTTTCTCAGTGAGATGACATTTTAGAGTAAGGAAATGTTTGGGTAAAATCTAGAAATCAATATTAATAATTCTTATATATTCTGTATTTAGAAAATAATATTTGACCTCATTCCACAGATATAGCTTTTAGTTTAATTTCTAGTAATGTGATAAAAAATTAGCAGCAATTTCACTAATGATAAATATCATTAGACTAATGTTGATTGTCACCATTTCAGAAGATATTAATTGCATATGCCTATCAGTTGCCTTTCTGAGTAACATAGTTACCACTATACTGATTAACATCTTAGACATTATTCTAAATAAATGATCCTTGAAATGTAAATATATATTAAGAAATCAAATCTTAACTTTCTTGTCCTTTTGGAGAAAGTTTAGCTGAACAACACTGCCTGGACTACAACTGGTAAACCTCCCTCCTCAGGTTATGGCTTGTGGGTTAGAGCTATCATGTGTGACATAATTATTCATTTAGCTTTTGTCACTTTAGGTTTCTAAGGCATGTTTTACTTTTGAGGCTAGTGAAGTTTTCTGGTGTATGTCTTAAAATGAACACAATACTCGACTTTCATTTCTAACCCGAATGATCACATTTTCTAATGTAGGTGATAAATTGTTTGGACTAAATATAAAAAGCATTCTTTCTAGAAAATCAAATGTAGGAATATTTATACTTCCGTATATATTTTTACCTCTATGTATATGTTTATATTCCCATGTGTATATTTGAAGTTATTCTAAATCAGTAGTATAAAAGAAGAGGATACACACACACACACACACACACACACACACGTATATATATAAAACTTTTCATGTGTGAACTTGGTGATGATGACAACTGATGTAAACTCTCTCTGTGGTGATCTGCACTTCATGTCTTCATATCATACACTAAAACAGATAATATCCTGGGGAAGTATATTCAGTGCAGAAATCGCATGACATAATGAAAACTGTGGGTTAGAGCCACCTAAGGAAGAAGATAGTACATTAAATCCAACCTTTTATGCTTTGAGGAGGAAATATTATAGGTGTTTTTTCTTCACAAATGTATAATTAAACTCACTGTCTTCCTTTACTGAAATTTGGAGATTGCATTGCAGCTATGATTTTTTAAGTAGAGGGGTTTAGTTTATTGTTTTTCATTATGTTGTAAAAATGTTATAGTTTCTAAAGGAATGCCTGCGAAGATCAGTTTTTGTTGTTTTGGTTTTATTATCTAAAAGGTTATTATTATATAAAATATATCAACATTTACTCTACTTTATTAAAAATATTAGTCATCAACATAAATATTTTGATCAATGGTACAGTGTTTTAAAAGAATTATTACTGATTTATAAGATATGAAACTAGAAAGACTATTACCCTCTGAATGTATATATTTTACTCAGTTATATCAAGTTATATCACTGAACCCCAGCTCAGTGCTCTTTTTGCTGCTTTTTTTTTTTCTTAGCAGAACCTGATTTAGTTCCTACCATTCATACTATACATCACACAATCACATATAAAATTATCCATCTTGAAGCAACCCAATGCCTTTATTCTGGCCCTGTAAATACACTCATACTTGTACGTATATACATACATTTCCACAAATGTGTAAAAATAAAAATGAAGCTTCATATAAACAAAAAGAATACTGATTTGAAACTGTATTTGTAGCAAAAATATCAGCATATGAGCAATGTTAAGTACAGTTGAAAGATATATGACAAAACAAAAATGAATATATATGACTATAAATAATGTGACAACTTTGAAGCACAAACATATGCATTTCAAAAAGCTTTTACATTTAACTCAAATTGCAGTATCTCATTAAGTAGAGTGACATTTTTGGTGATTATTTCATTCTGTGTATTGTGCACATATCTGTTATTTGAAATTGAAAATGGATTTATATTTTGAGTTCCACATTTCTCATTTGCTCTGAGAAGGAATTTATGTGTTTTTAAACCAGTGTTGGACAATGTCATTGTCAAAGTCGCCTAGAAGTATGCAGACAGAGAGCTTAGTAACCAGTGCATAAAAGATGGATCCAAGGAAGTAAGGTCATATGCCTTTTCAAAAAGTGCTGTTGAAGCAAACTCATACAATAAAGGGATTTAACAGCTCCAGGCACTGTCTACTTATTAAGAAAAAAATCTAATATAATGCTACATATCAGGATGACCTGTGAAACCTCTTGGAGTCTATAATAATAGACTTTAATCTGCAGAGTTCAGTGCCCTGAAAGTAGGTCCCATTGTCCCACAGGTGAGTTAAGTAACAGCTGGCCATATGTGTATATGTGTGTATGTAGAGGCTCACATGGGAAGAACAAATCAGTGACAGAGATATTCATTTTTACCTCCTCTAGTCTTACTTCTTGGAAGCCCAATCCCTGTGGCATTATGGTCTTAAATTTCATACAGATGTTTTCAGTGTTTTGTTAACTTTTTTTTTGGTTATACAAAATTAACCTGTAGAACTTTACTGATTGGAACTATATTGACCTTATATCACTTAATAGAGGTTCATACAGTAAAATGTCTACCTTCTAAAATAAAGCATAAACTACTTTAAAGATATTTTATTCAATAGTCAAAATTATACATATTGGATTCATTTCTGTTATTATCTTATTTAATACCTATACTCAATCTTGTTAAATAAAAATAGAGGAAGCCTATAAATTATGTAAAGAATAAATCTGTAATACATATATTTCATCAGTCCTTCAAATACATCTCTGCATATCTGTTACAATTTTATATCTGCCCTCTATATTGAATGTTAACAAGTAGAATTCCCCTATAGGGAAAGGTATTATTAAATACATTTCTTTTCTGTACATACTTTTCTGTAATGCTATGATATATATATATATATATATGTATATGTATATGTATATGTTTTATAGTGATGGCATACTATTAAACCAAGAGACGGAATCTTTTCAGTTACGTTTTCCAAAAAGCAGAATGCTAATTTCTTGGGGTGAAGAGATTGTTTAATAGTTAAATACATCTAGTGTAAATATGAGGATACACTCAATGTTCCATGAGAATGGAATTCAATCTAAATTTCTGCCTAAGGGTTTGGAGCGGAGATTCACAGAGAGACTGGCAAATGTGGCTAGCTGTTTAGGTGAGCTCTTTTTTGGTTGAGAGGTTCTGCCTCAGAACAATAAAAGTGGAAATAAATGAGAAAGCTGGGTTTCCATAGGCGGAGGCATCCACAGACACACAACATGTCAGCACACATATTTATAATCATCTCCACTATTACACATATATATGATAGAAAGGAATGCTGGTTTCTAGAAATTCATAGAAAAACTGACATCCATAGGGGTCATTTACATTGACTTCATGCTCTATTTTGCAATAGACAAAGGAATTAACTGTGCTGATTGATTTAAGGTTGTAGATAGATAATCATAATAAAAAGAGATTTAAGTTACCTTATGTAATTTTGATTAGAAATGGAGGAGTTGGCGTCATCTAATTCCAAACATATTGCTTCTGAAAAGTAATATGAGATGCATATCAGCTGCAGCATTTTAAAACACTGCCAAATAAAAACTTGTTTTTATTAATAAAACTCCACAAAGGGTAAATCAAGTGCATTAGAAAAGGTTGAACCAGTGCTGGACTATGGAGACAATTCTGATATCAGAATGTTATACACTATGAATGGTTTTAGGATTGGATTAGGAGGTGTATTTTTAAAAGTAAGAAATTATTCATAAGGTGACCTGGGAGAACTGAATTTGTTATAGGGATTCACTGTTCAGAGCAGATATAAACACTTCTGTGTATTTTCAAGCAAGTTTCTTTTTCTCCCTCTTGGTGAATATCATGTAAGCATAATTATTTTACTCACTTCAAACTCAGAATCATTCTCAATGTATTATCATATTTCACGGCCACTTCCAAGAATTGGGAATCCCAGGAACTCTGCCTATCTCTCCTCTGCCCAGCTATTGGCTATTGGCATCTTTATGCATCAATTAGTGATAACTTTTGGGAGCAAGGCTTATCCCTAGGGCAACCAGGCCCTGGGGCCAGTATTTAGCACACATACACACTCACATACACACTCACACACACATATATTTAGATCCTTCATCTATGGGATGATTATCATTCTGTATCTTCTTATTTTCTTATTAATAATGTTTCTATGTATAACCATTTTCTTGCAGAAATTATAATTTTATTCTTCTATATACCTGTATAAAGCTTCATTGTATATATGAATATATTTTCTTCATCAATCCATCTGTTGACACACAGTAGTTTCGGTTCACTTTAAAAGAGCACAACAATGGATAAGTTTACTTGTACACAACATATCCTCTTGCAAAAGCAAGTTTCTCTGTAGTATACAACAGCATATCAAATTTTAACTCTATAGATTTCTCAAGGACTTTATGTTGAAAATAATGACATAGATAAAATAATAATTCACTTAAATTTATCAATATTTGTTCAATACACATCTATATCTTCCCCAATAATATGTGGTTGCCAATGAAATAAAATCATCATAGAGTTATTAAACACAATTTATCAAAAATATCTTTTCATTTTGTGTCAGATTTTATTCAGATCCAATTCACTTTTTTATGTATCATTCTTAGTTGAACTATTCTTTATAGAACTTCTGTTATTCAGCTTTCTTTGACAGTCACCAAATACTTTAGGGCAGCATGTAAAAAAGAAAGGTTTCTATCAGCTCACAGCTTTGGAATTTCAGTCCAGAGCGAGTTGACATTGCTGTCTTTAAGTTACAGTGCAGCAAAAGCTATTTACCTCATATCCAAGGACAAAAGACAAAGGCTGGGATCCTTCAACAACCCTGAGAGCTCAGCATCCATGTCCCAAAACCCAGCAACAAAGCTTCATATGTCAAGTCTTCCAGAACCTAATAAATAATGGGCTGAGAAGAAGGCTAATCTGTAGTCTCTTGAAGTCAGATACAAACAATGTCATTTCATGAATCCAAACATTCCATCATTGTCCAAATCAAAAAAAAAAAAGGCATTCAGTTGAGTAGCAAAGTATATGTGCTTTGGGTAATATACTTGAGATTTATTAATTTAAACATGACATGTGAATGGGGATTCTGATCTCTAGAAACTATATAAAAGACAGATAGGGTCTGGGTTAGTCAACACTATTGTTCTTCCTATGGGGCTGCTCCTTCAGCTCCTTCAGTTTTTCCCTATCTCTTCCATTGGGGTCCCTGGGCTGAGGCTAATGGTTGGCTGTGAGTATCTACATCTGTCTTAGTTTGGTGCTGGCAGAGCCTCTCAGACAAAGACCATACCATATTCCTAACTACAAGCAGTTCTTGGCAACAACAATAGTGTTTGGGTTTGGTGTGTGCTGATGAGATGGATCCCAAGTTGGGACAGGGACTTGATGGCCTTTCCTTTTCTCTCTCCTCCATTTTTTGTCCCTGTGTTTCATTTGAACAGGAATAATTCATGTATATACTTTTGTCTGTTGATTACCTCATGCAGGATGATAATTTCTAGTTCCATCCAGTTGCCTGCAACATTTGTGAAGTCATTTTTAATAGGTGTGTAGTATTCCATTGTATAAATGAACCACATTTTCTGTATGCATTCTTCTGTTGAGGGACATCCGGGTTGTTTCCAGCTTTGGCTATTATAAATAAGGATGCTATGAAGAGAATGAAGCACATGTCCTTGTTCTATGTTGGAGCTTCTTTTGGATATATCCCTGGTAGTCGAATAGTTCAGTTAGAACTATTTTTGATTTTCTGAAGAACTACCAGAATGATTTCCAGAGTAGTTGTATGAGCTTGCGATCTCACCAGAAATAGAGGAGTGTTCATCTTTCTTTACCTCCTGTCCACCATCCATTATCTCCTGAGATTTCAATCTTCTGGCAGTCTTTTTAGGTTGGAGAAGTTTTCTTCTATGATTCTGTTGAAGATATTTTCTTGCCCTTTGAGCTGAGAATCTTTACTCTCTTCTATTCCTATTATTATTCTTAGTTTTGGTCTTTTCACCGTGTCCTGAATTTCCTAGAGTTTTTTGAGTTAGGAATTTTTTTCCTTTGACACTTGTGTCAATATCTTTTATGGTATCTTTTTTGACTGAGATTCTCTCATCTATTTCTTATATTCTGCTGCTGATGCTTGCATCTGCAGTTCCAGATTTCTTTCCTAGGTTTTTCATTTCCAAGGTTGTCTCTATTTGTGATTTCTTTATTGTATTTACTTCCATTTTTAGGACTTGGACTGCTTTGTTCAGTTCCTTTACCTTTTTGATTGTTTTCTCCTGTACATCTTTGAGGTATTTCTTTGTTTCCTCTTTAAGGGTTTCTACCTGTTTATGTTTTCCTGTATTTCTTTAATGAGTTATTTATATCTTCCTAAACAGTCTCTATTATCTGAATGAGACTGGATTGCTGGTCAGCATCATGTTCTTCAGGTGTATTTGGGGTGTTCATGGCTTGCTGTGGTGGGAGAGTTGGGTTCTGATGGTACCAAAGTATACTGGCTTTTTTTTTTGTTATGTTCTTGTGCATACCTCTTGGCATCTGGGTATCTCTGGTGTTAGCTGGCCTGGGTGGCTCTGTGGGAAGCCTGCCTCTTGTGTCTCTGGGTTGAATTAGATCTCCTGGTGGATCTGTGACTCTACCTGCAGCTTATTTTCTGGGAAATTTCCAGACTGTTGAACTGGCTGCAGCAGATCTCCTGGGATCCCTGCAGACTCTTCAGTGTTGAGAGAACATGGAGGAGACAAGCTGATCTAATCCTAAGCAGGTACAGACCAGAATGAAGATGACCTTCATTTTTCTTTAACTTGTAGGACTAAATCTTTAGTTGATTTACACATTGGAGACAATAAGAAACACATGATATTATAAGAAAACAGCAATGGGCCATAGATGGTATAGAGTGATACTAGCATGAAGGTCACTGCCATTTACAAGGTTTACTTCCACCTAATTTTGAGGAAACAAACTTATAGTGATCTTTCCTAGCTCATTAAAAAGTAGAAAAAGGAAAGAATATTTGATGCTTGTACTCGTGTTCCAATTTTATTATGCATCCCATCTCATATAAGCCTATAATGAAAGTGCCATTCCAAGTACAGATGAAAATTATCATGACATACCTAAGGTAAAGTTGGATAAAGTATCATAAAAGCTTGATCGGAAATCTTACTTAGGGTTATCAGGATAAAATACTGTTGGGCATATATGCAGATGAATTAATAGACAGAAAATAAAACTTAAAGAGCAGAGAAAATGGATATGTTTGATGTAAATACATAGTGAAGCCTTCGGAAATAATCACTAAGATATGATGTGCTTCATATTGTTTATGAAGGAAAGTGGGTTCTCAAGACAGTCTCAAAGATGTGTGTGTGCTTGTGCTTGTGCGTGTGCGTGTGTGTGTGTGTGTGTGTATGTGAGAGAGAGAGAGAGAGAGAGAGAGAGAGAGAGAGAGAGAGAGAGAGAGAGAAGCAGAAATCAATACTCATGTTCTTTAGAATAGATGATGATGACCTGTTATATTGATTTCCATGAGGCAGTAATAGCATCTGACAAGAGAGCTGCCATGAATGAGAAGAAGTTAGCTCAATGCTTTGACAGTGATTGAAATTTTAAGAATTAGAAGAGTGTAGAGAAAGAAAATCCTAGTCAAAATTGCATTTCTTAATTTTTAAGGTCTTAAATTGATTTCAGATTAAAATTAATATATATTATATTAATGATAAGCACACACATATATATGATATAATGATGAACAAGTTTGGAGAATTCCTATTTTCTCTTATCTCTTACATTTCTCAAACTAACATTGTCTGAGTTTATCTTACAAATTACTTAACATTCAAAAATAGTACAATGACAGTTTGTGTTTTTTCATGAGAACAGAATGCAAGCATTTAATCCCTTATTTAGTATGTTGGCATACCAATATGCTAAATGTGAATTTGCAATTAACATTTACACAAGAAGTATATAATTTTAAGTAGTCAATAATATACCTAACAATATATACTATATTAATATTTTTCAGATTCTTGTATATGATTTTGGTGGTTAATATTTCCATATCCAGATTGTATTATTGGCTCTATGTTGCATTTCATTAAACCTCCTATGAAGGCTTTCCATTTATCTTTCTGTCTATTTTATCTATCTATCTATCTATCTATCTATCTATCTATCTATCTATCTATTATCTATCTATTAAAGAAAACAAAAATTTTCAACTATTATTTAACCCCCTGTATTTTTGGTTTCATTTGATATGTTTCTTTTTATTTCTACAGTATCTGGATGTTAGTCGCCAGATTTCTTTTATATATTATGTGTGATTTTCTCTGTAATGTAACATAGATAATACCCAGATAACATTACATTCTACCACAGCCATGTCTGTCCTGGTTGCTATGTCACCAGTTCACCTACAGTTGGACATTTGATAAGAGTAAAAGCATGCAGATCGCTCTCAGACTGTTATGTTCCTCTTGTTTCCAGAAAGTACTACCAATGCTGTTGCTTGATCAGAGACATGTGTTAGACCCTGTGTTATTATAGCCATGAAAGAGTAGTTTTCTTGATTAGCAAAGAATTTCAAATTTTCAGTTACTCAAATTTAAAATATTATGATTCAAAAAATTAATTTCTACTTTATGATATCATTATTAAATCAAACCTGGAAGAGCTGGGAAGTCATGATGACCATAAAACTTTGTCCCATCTGTTTTTGTCAACTAGATCTAATGGGTAAATTTGGGAACTGCTAGAGCAAAGTGAAGCTCCACTTATGGTGCAATGTATATATTGTATTACTGTCATACTATGTAATAAGTATCTTAATAAACATGTAGTAATTCATAAAATTACTTTTAAGAAACTTTCAATTACAGAAAAGAAGAAGAATAACAAAAACAAAAAACAACATGGCAATTAAAATTCTATTAAATTATATGTACTGGTTTTAAACAAAGCATTTTAAATTCTGTAGCAAGATGGTATAAATAGCTGTTGTAGTATACCTTGTATCTTTGAAAAGACTTCCTAAACATACTTGAAATCAAGTAATTTGTAACTGTAGCTAGGGGAAAAGTCTTATAGTGACATAAGCTTCTTCTCTTTAGCCAGGTTTATAGAATATAAAATAATTAGGTCTTCTTTATGTCCTGTAATGTGTGATTTTATTATCCTAATAAAGAAATAGTTTCTAAAGGAGGTAAACTATTTGAAATTGGACTCCTATATTGATTATAAAATCAACATTGATTATTCAATGTAAAATTTATATTAAGTATAAGATATTAACAGTTTTAATTGTTATATCCTAGCTATCAATACATTACACGATACCTTACAAATGCTATTTTATTTAGTTTTAGAACATATTCATTAACATCTTAAAATTGTTATGCTAAACATTATTCAAAACAGAAATTTTTATTTGTATTCTTTACTGCTCCCATTTCAGTGCCAAAATATTTGACAGAAGCATCTTGATTATTGTGTGTTATAGGTTAAGGGTACACATTCTTTCTAGAATGGGATGACATGGTAGTGGGTGCAGGAAGCAAGCTGCTCAGTGTATCCCATCAGGAAGCAGGGTGCAGTGAATGCTGGCAATCATCTCTCTTAGTAAAGAATGAGCTGAATTTTGACTTTATTCTTTGGATTTATTCTGGAATTTTAGCCCATGTAATTATGTCACCCATACTTAAAATGACTTTCTACTTACTACTCTTTATAGATAGACTGAAAGGTTGAACTAATCTGGACACTGCCTTCACAGTCATAGTGGAAGGTTGTCTGGGTTCTAAATCCTGTCACACTGAGAATCAATAGTATCACAATATTAAGATTATTTACATCCAGAGGTTATCTTATCCTAAGCTGTTGAAAGATAAAAAATGCAGCTTCACTCATGTGCTACAAAGATGCTGTCATGTTTTAGAGAATTACCTCAACTGACAAGCAATAATCCTATGTGTTGATGGAAATGTGTACCAATCTAGTTTAGTTCAGAGTTATGCGATATAGCAATTATACATGGGTATTGCTTTTTCATCCACTGCTAAACTGAGATTACACACTTACCTATTATTTTACCTTTAGTATTAATTCACATCTATTTATTTATTTATTTATTTATTTATTTACAATCTAGATTTCATCCCCCCCATCCTCCCTCTAACTGTTCCACATCCCATACCTCCTCCCCACTCCCGTTGTCTCCACAAGGATGTCTCCACCTCCCATCCCCCACCTAACCAGTTCACATCTTTTGTATAAAGTAAGGGGATTTGTTAGAATATGACAATTCATTGGAAACAATGTCTTGGTTTATAGTTGCTCCTCTCTTATCCCTCCTTTTTCTCCTCTCTTAGCAGCTCTCCTTTGCCCTTCCAAATCTCCAGTGGTATTGAATTCACCTTAAATAAGTAATTACAGTACAGATATTTTTATGAGATAGGTTTTAAGAATATACTAAGAAGACTTGAGAATGTAAATTGAGTATTTTATATGGCTATATCTCTACCTTAAGCTATAGCAGATAACACAATCTCTGGAAGTGGAGTGATTCAGATGTTGTTTGTGAAGTTCTTTAGATCAGGAGCCCTGCAAAAATGTAAGCATAGAGTGAGAGAGACCTTTAAACACTTAGACTAGTGGCCAGGCAGCATCTCTTGACAGTTACTGTGGCATCCTGCCAGAGCAGAACTCTCTAGCCATCAGCTCTCATTTCTTGTGCTTGTTAGCACTCCGTTTTTATTGTCTATGGATTTCCCTTCAAGCAGTAAGAGGCAAAGCAATTACTTTCCAAACACTGATTTGGTCTTGATCTGGTGTGCCCCAATAGGGCTTTGTAATAACAATTCAACACAAAGTAGAAAGCACCAAAGCCATGTTTCATCTCTCCATTCTGTTTCATGATAGCTTGTCATATCCTAGTTCACCTAACTAAATATTGAATATTGTTATTTTAAATACTTTTCAAAGAAATAGCACAGTGGCTTCTTGAAGCAGAGTCACAAGGTCAACTATGGATACTAATAGCAAGTTGTAATTTATATTTATGCTATATGAACACATTTACTGTGCTATAGGAACAAAACGAGTGTCACTTTCTCCTTTTTAATTACTTCCTGCTTTTCTCTTCTGTAAAGAATATAATATGTATAAAATGTGGAGCAGTAATATGCTTCAGGGGATGTTGAAAAACTGATTTTAAAAATAAAAAAATACACTGTGTAAATGTCTGTAGTAGGATTGTTCCCACTGTATAAAACACTGTTAAAAGCTGAATGTAATTCACATTGAAAATATACAACTGAGATGAGGCCCCCTAACCCATATACAGCAGAGGATTGCTGGGTCTGGGTACAATCAGAGAAGATGCACTTAACCTGCAAGAGACTGGAGGCCCCAGGGAGTTTAGAGGTCAGGTGAGGTGTCGGGTAAGAACAGCCTCTTGGAGATAGGGAGTGGGGAGGAAGTAAGGGACATGGAACAGACAGAGGGTGGACTGGGAGGGCCATAAAATCTGGAGTGTAAAAAAAAAGATTAAATAAAAAAGAAAATAAAAAAATATAAACTAAAAACAGTTTCTAATCACATTACTTTTTTTGGAATAATTCAAATCACACATCCTGAAACACAGACAATTTTTCTTTGCTTTCTTCCATATCCATATTCAAGTTCTCATTGGACTATGAAGGACATTTCACTTCTCAATGTGTGCGCGTGCACACACACACACACACACACACACACACATTCTTTTATTCTTTGCCAGAAAATGCTTCCAAACAGAATATTTGTTCCCATTAACATTTTTAATGAAATTCTCTGACATCACCTAATTGATGTGTTCTCCAGAGAATTTTTTCTAGGTTCTAAACTTTCTATTTCAGAAACATCACCACTAAGCATTATTCCAGCTGATGAATGTGGCACAAATTGAAAAATGGAAAAATATTTTATTCCTCTTTATAAACTCAAACTCCAAAAACAATAACTTCAAGACTTTTTTGTTTGTTTCTGATAATAAGAATCAAATACTTTGCCTGTGGTCATTTTTCTTTTTAATTCTCTTCATATCCTTAGCTGTCTCTATTCCAGACTAGGCACACATTTAATTCAGCAATAAAAACTAAGTGTTTTGGTACTGTTGAGCAGAAATGTTGAGCCAAAGGCAGTTGCTATTGGCTGCAGAGCTAATTCTTTTGGCAGCAGCTGGATTCTTATTGTTTGCACATAATTAGTTAATTGAATGCCTGTGAGAACAAGATAATTTATTAAAAAATATGCAGATGAACCACAACTACAGATCTCACATCAGAAACTTGTTTTTAGTATCTTAACTACTTACTGTATTCTAACATCAAGACTTCAACCCCAATCTGGGTATTTTCCTTTACACTAATGATAGTTTTGTGGCAAAAACAATCTGACAGGAACTAAAAACAAACAACAAAAAAAACAAAAACAAAAAAAAACACCCTTTAGTTGTAATTTAGTGGAACTTAATATATTCCAAGCCTCTACTGGCTATATGAGAACATTAGTGAAAACAGATCCTTCTTTCCCATCATTTCTGTCAAGCCCAAGACTTAATATACTGTTGGTATTTACATTACTGTACATGGATCTCCTGTACAAAGAGTCACAGGACGGAAAGCTTCATGCTAGAAATTCATTCATTTTACCATAGTTCTGCATGCTAGTGGTCAAGATCAATGACAAGAAGACGATGTGTTTAGTAAGGATTCTGCTCTAGGCTACTAAAAAGGCCATGTTCTCCCAGAATAGCTTCACAGCATCTCATAGTGTGTAGACACAGTGACAGGATGCAAGGACAAAAGCAGAATGTTCAGGTTTCTATACTCAGAACACACTAATCCTATCAATTCAGGAACCTACTTATGACTTCATTTAATTTTAATCTTTTGTCCCATCTGCTGGTGTAGACACACTGGCAGTAAACTTATTAACATAAGAGTTTTGGATGAAAACAAAACCCTAGTTTATGCTTGTGACCTAAAGTTTAGAGATGTTTACTCTATTTATTAGTGCATAAATTTTGTTATGTTTAACTGAAAAACAAGATGTAACCATCTTTCAATGTAACTTGGCACAGTTATCTTAGCATCCATTTTCCAGTTTATTTCAAAGTTAGCTTCTTCTGTAACCCAATAAATTTACTCCTATGAATTTATATAATTAAAATGAGTAGTGTGTCCACAGAAATGAGTGTAATCAAATGTTTAAAGTGGCATTGTTTAAAATAGACCTATATCTCAACTGAACACAATTTCCATCAAACAAAAGTTATCCATACAACTCTGTATTACATAGTAACTAAAAACCATTAAATGCTGGTTTATACCCGAGTATGTGAACTTCAGAATCTATGAAAAAGAAACCAGATCAAATGGGCTATTTCTTGACTTTATTGCTCTGAGTAAAAAAGACAAATTTATACTGACCAAAAGCAGAAGTGCCTTGAGCTAGGATTTGGATCCTATGAGACATGTACAAAAAACCATACAAATGCAAGAAAAGAGATGTTGAGGGGATGATGCAATTATTCTAGTGCTGATCAGTAGGTATTGGGATTTTGCCTTGTAATTTATTTAAGGTCATCAACTTTGTATCGTAGCTCATACATCTAATCTCAGGTTTCATGAGAACATGGAATGTGGATTGTGATCAGTCTGAAGAAATCCTGGGATTTAGGTTAATTTAGAATGAATATTAAGAGCATATCTTAAACACACATGCACACACACACACACACACACACACACACATACACATATGCCATGACAAAAAGAAAGGAGTAAGCATAATATTGTATACTGGTAATGGAGAAAATTCTTGTTCAGTAAACATTACCTCAAACTTTTGGTAACATTAAGTGTTCTCTTCTAGTCCTTGGATACGTCTCATCAAGTAACTTAGGGGTGCTTGCCCCCAAGTCTGAAAACATGTTTCATCCCCCAGGTGACATCATTGAAGGAGACAATTAAGACCCCCAAGTTGTGCTCTAGCCTCCATGACTACCATGACAGATGTGCCCCATCACAATAAATATATGTATAAAATTAATACACTCTTGCCTAAGAGATATATGTTCCTAGATATTTTAAGTACTATTTGAGTAAATTCTTGTATATCTTTTCTGTTTTATTTTTTTCCTCAAATGACTTGTGACTTTTCTCTGTTCAGGGAAAGAGTACTTTGTATTAATTACCCATAGTCCTCATCCACATTGCCTACATTCCTTTGTATTTTTTCCATGAAATAATCTCATCTTGTTAAAGACCCTTCCCAATGTTAACTGTTACTGCCCTGCTTCACACTTTTAATGCATAAGTACTTTTATTTGTGTGTCATTAACAAATCAAAGCTGAATAAACAGAAATAAGAACCCTGGCCCTGAAGAAATATGGTTTCTGCAGATTGTTGGCTGTTGCATTTTATGCTTAATGTTAGCTACTTGATCTATATCGTAGTTCATGGCTTGTAATAGGCACCAGACCTAAAATTTCAATAGACATTTAGTTAGACTGTCTTTAAATAACACTCATTTTGTAATAACAAAATGAAGAAAATAATATAAATCCTTTCCAGAGCATTTTGAAAGATTCAGCTATTTTCCATTAATTCCCAGTAGCATGAACAATAAAGTCTTTTTCTTTTTTCTTTGTTTTTTTTAAAAATTGGTATATTTTATTTATTCACATTTCAAATGTTATCCCCTTTCCCAGTTTCCCCTCTACAAACCCCCTATCCCATTCCTCCTTACCCTGTTTCTATGAGGGTGCTCCCTGGCCCAGCTACCCACTCCCACATCATTACCCAAGTGTTACCCTACACTGGGGCATCAAGCCTTCACAGGACTAAGGGCTTCCCCTCCCATTGATGCTAGGTAAGGCCCCTTCATCTCCTTCAGTCTTTCTCCTAACTCCACCATTGGGGTCCCTGTGCTCAGTCCGATGGTTGGCTGTGAACATCTGCATCTGTATTAGTCAGGATCTGACAGAGCCTCTAAGGGGACAGCTGTATCAGGCTTCTGTCAGCAAGCACTTCTTGACATCACAATAGTATCTGGATTTGGTGACTGCAATAGTGTCTGGGTTTGGTGAGATGGATCCCCAGGTGAGGCAGTCTCTGGATGGCCTTTTCTTCAGTCTTTTGTCTACTCTGTCCCTGTATTTCCTTTAGGCAGGAGCAATTCTGGTTTAAAATTTTAGAGATGGATGGGTGGCCCAACCCCTCAACCAGGGGTACTTGCCTAACCTCTGGATATGGTCTCAACAGGTTTCCCTTCCCTTTGTGGGATATTCAGCTAATGTCATCCCTGTGGGGTCCTGGGAAGTTATTACTTTCCTGGCATCTGAGACTTTCTGGTTGCTGCCCTAAATTCCTCATCCCCCATTGCTACAAACATCTGTTCAATTTCCTGACCCTCTGTACATCTATTCTATCTTCTCCCATACCTGATTCTTCTCCTCTTTTTCACCTCTCCCTCTTCTCTTCTTCCCATGTCCCTCCCACCCTTTACTTCCCTTGATTATTTTGTCCTCCCTTCTAAGTAGGATTGAAGCATCCACTCTTCAGGCTTCTTTCCTCTTGAGCTACATGTGTTCTGTGAGTTGTTTCATGGGTATGCCATGCTCTTTGCCTATTACCAGGAGAGCACTCATATATTAAAGTCTTGTTTCTTAATCATCATTATTATATACTAAATTAGACATTATATAGAGGAGAAAGTAAAGAAATAAACAAGATAGTATAAGACTGGAAGTTATTTTCTTCAAAAGCCTAAATTAGTGAGGAATTTTTAAACAGCCTAGTAGTATTTGCTCAATCCTCACTGGGATAGCAAAGATGACTGGTTTTGTTTCCCGATCCCATGAGGGACTACCCTGCACACGTCAGAGAACTCAGAAAAGCTCTCTTTGTATGAGTTATATTTCACTGTATGTATTCCTTGCTCCCCTTAGCAGTAATCACAACTTTTCTGATGAAATGAAATAAAGCTAATAAAAACAAACTACAGATTGTTTCTGATGTCTGTTTCAGAGACATTGTTGAGCATGGATAAGGAGCTAAGCTTTTGTCCTCATCAAAGTCCCAGTAAAGCACAAAACACACACTTAGTTGGATGTACGTGCAAATATGCATTTTCTTAGAGAGTAGATGTACATTATATGTTCAAGTTGGCATGTGCTGTTTGAATTCACCAGAAACTTGCTCTGCGTACAGGGTCACACCCCATTCTCCCAACTCAAGCATGTCTGTCTCCAAGTGTTTCCTAAGGTTCCTTGTCTACAAGGAATGTGCTGATATTACTAACTCTCTAGCAGTGAGGGGAAAAAGACCAAGAAAACCACCTGAAATTAAAAGTGTACATTCAAAAACAATTAAAAGTTAAGCAATTTACAACACATGCTACTAGTTTTTAATCCCATAGTATAAATGTGCCTGTGCTGAGAATAGAAGCCAGAACTTCTGCCATAGGAAGTTCAGCCATGGAGAGGAAACTCAGTGGGGACTTAAGCGGACTGCCTCCAGCTGTTTTCTCATGGATGTTTAATCGATATTGTTATTTGTTATTTTTTTTTCAGCAGACTTATCTAAGCAGACTATGATATGCCTGAAACTACTAGAAACTCTTGGTGATTTCCTTAGTGGGCTTTTATCAGTTGTCTGATAGGTATCTTAAACATTCAATTTAATAGCATTTTGCTATTTTATAACTCTTCTATATGCCTATCAATCATTCTGTTTTCCTATCTAGAAATTTACTACATATTCTACTTACCAAGCTTGCAATGTATTAAATAAATTCAGTCATTCAAAACCTAAAATATAACTGTTCTTAGGACTCAATGAGTAAAATTATGTCCTTAGAATATGTATACTATATTATGAAAGGAATATTTGGTTCTTATGTATAACAAAGGCAATTTGGCTTCCAAAACTTGAGCTATAAAAACTTAAGGAATAGCTCTAGAGTTCAATAAATGGACATTGTTAGCAGTATAAATGATCTTTTTGCTTACATAGAGACAATATGTAAAATCTATGGATAGCAAACATGACTCTCATTCCAAAATAGGCTGATATAGGAGAATTTTTGTGTTTTAAAGATGAACTATTATGTTCTGTAGATGTAGCCTATCATTGCTCATATTTTTTATTCTTTGAATTAATAAAAGATAATTTTTAAATTAAGACTTCACATGTGGTTATGATGATATGACAGATTTGATATACATGTGTGCTTTTTGCTTGATATCCCACTCCTAAAATGTGAATGTTCACACTACTATAATATCAGTTAGAAAAAAATTTCCTAAAACCATTGCAGTTTTAGTCCTAATTCAAAAGCACAGGTTATTATAGTTTTCCATAAATACTGTAATCATTAATGTCAACACAGATGAGGAAGTTCATGGTTAGACTTTTTTCATTTTTCACATTGGGAAATTGGAGTATTGGGTGAGCCTAAGAAGAGGAATAATCATTTCACTGTACTCTACATATATATATATATATATAGAGAGAGAGAGAGAGAGAGAGAAAGAGAGAGAGAGAGAGAGAGAGAGGGAGGGAGAGACACAGAGAGACACACAGAGAGAGAGAGAGACAGAGAGACAGAGAGAGTATGTATAGAAAAAATATTTGTTACTTTACAAAGCAATTCAAAAATCATATCTATTTTAATGTTTGTTTGTTTCCTCCTAACCGATGAATTGAAAGGCACACATGTTATTAACGTTTTAGATCTGTGCTTAGTGATGTCTAAAGGTACTTCTGAAAATCACTAGATTATCATTTTTAAAAATGCCATAACCATTCACACAAAGATTTTGGTCTGTCTAAATGATATGTAGTGTTGCAGAGATAAATATTAGGAAACAATGACTAAGCAGTTGCCTTTTAAAGAAGTTTCCATGGAATATTTCAAAGTGTCAAATGGCATCTTCATGTTAATTTATTTCTTTTAAGATTTTTCTTTTTATATTTAATTATTTGTATGTGTATCTTTGTATATGGCTTTTTGCCACGTATAAATGTGCCCAATGTGATCAAACATGTTCAACAAATACCCTAGAGCTAAATGCAGCTGTGAATGACTGCATATAGGTACTAGTAATAAAGTTCGAGTCCTTTGTAAAAACAGTTCAATTTTTCATCTACAGAGTCATCTCTATATTCTCTGTATTAATTACTATAGAGTGTCAAGTTTTTCTCATTTGTATTTTCAGGGGTTTGTTGATACCACTTGTGTTGGTTTGATTTAGAATTGTCCCTATTGGCTCATATATTTGAATGTTTGTATTCCAGTTGTTAGAACTGTTTGAGAGGAATTAGGAGGTTTGGCCTTGTTAGAGGAGGTATAACACTAGGGGTGAGCTGTGAGGGTTTAAAAGCCCATGACAGACTCAGTCTCTTGCTGTGTACCTCAGGCTTGTGGATTTGAGGGAAGCTCTCACCTATTCCTCCAGTGTCATACCTGCCATCCTGCTGCCATGCTTCTCATGATGGTAGTCATGAACTCACACTCTGAAAGTATTATAAGCAAATCCCCAAATGTGGATTTTTTATTTTTATTGCTTTATTTTCACAAGTTGACTTTATTGTAGTGCATCTCTTCATAGCAATAGAATAATAAGACACCTTATCCATAAGAATTACTTGGCAGTAGTATATTGAAGCAAATACTCATGTGTGTTCCAAGTCACACACTATTGGAATCTGTTTGCCAATGAGGAGGAGCCTGAGAAATTGCGTATGTCACCTCTGGTTTTAGAGAGAAGTACATAAAATCCAGACTCTGAAGGCATTTGTGTTGGTTAACAGTTTCCTTGGAGATTGAAACTTTCCATCTTCAGGGAAGTTCCTAGAGCAGGAAGGAAGGTAAAACCCTTAAGATAACTTCAGGAAGTCCCTCAAACGGTTCAGATCCACCTAAGCCCCTCTCTGCCAGAGTAAACAATAAAAGCAGAGAGTTGCTCTTAGACTGAAGAAAGCTGAACTGCATCAAAAACGCTAGGACAAGACAAGCAGAAGGAGGACGCTAAGACCAGATCAACTATCTGGAAGACAGTTTAGACTGAGAAATCAGACAAGCTCTCTAAAGAAGCTAACTGAGGCACCTGGAAAAGACACTCTGATTGACTTGCCTGCAGGCTGTGCACTGGGCTTCAGGTCCCCAGTTCTGTGAGTTGTCACCTGTAATGGGGTGGACTTTGGTGTCTTCAAGTAATTTATTTTCCTGTAAGTTATCCTTCACTCATGTTCCTTTAAGTAACCCTAATAAAACTCAGTTGGACTTTGATGATATCTACACTTTAGTTTGTCCTTGTTTTCTTAGCTGGGGTGACTAGATATGTTTCCTCTTCCCAGAAAAAGTTTTGCGACTCAGCAATCTGGAAAACACCTCAAAGAAAGTTAATCCCGTAGCAGGACCTCAGCTCTCAGAATGCTGACTAGTACACATTAACTATTCATGATGCTTGCTGTGCCTCTCTCCCAGACTAAATAGTACACAAAAATTCTCTTTGGCAGTGACACTGTCCATGGGTATTTTGTAGTCAGATATAGTCATACTGCAACAATGTAAGTGAAATTTAGACATCTGCCTTCAGATCACTTGAGATTCATTTATAAAAAATGCATAGATTAAAAAAATCTAACACCATATAAAATTGCTTCTCAATTGAAGTGAATGAACAATTTCTGCCAAGCAGAAATTTACATTTAATTAAGGTATAAGTAATTTATAGTTTAAACTTTCTGAGAATAAATAGCCCTGGAAATATATATGTGTGTAGACTTCACTGTAACGGATAGTATTTGATCTTTCAGAAACTTTTTTTAATGTTTAGATGAAACATCACAAGTAACAACATTTTGTGTGATATTTAAATTTTGTTGAGCATGTAACATTAAACAGGTATATTTTTAAAGACATAAATATATTTTTGGAGAATTACTAAGTATAGATTTTTCATGTTTAAAGTTCAGTAGTCTAGGAGAAATAGGAGCATAGATACTGTCTACCACTCTCAAATTAGTAACTTTGCTCTCAAGTAGCAAATGTTTTGCTGTGACATGACTGTCTCTCTACTTTCTGTATGAAATAAAAGAACTAAAATTTTAAATGAATATATTCCTCCCAACATCAGGACAGTGACACCTTCCCAAAACCAGCACCAATGGGGTTCCAGTACAATGCACTAGGTATCACTGTGTTTTATTTTCCTGTACCCCCTCCAGTAGTCCTTAAAAACAAATACTGAAGTGTTCTCTTATGGGCAGAAAGTAAAAGTTCACATGATTGATAATTTACTCTAGCTTATCTGGATTACTAAATTCATCTTAACTTCAAAGAGTACCAGTATATGATTATCTTGCAGTCCAGACGTTTTTTGATACCTAGGTTAAGTTCTTCTAAAATTATCAGATTATCAATTCTTGTTTAGAACACTGAATATTTAAATGCACAATTTGTATAATTACTTAGAGGATTAAATGACAATGTGATTGTATGGTACTTGTAAGGTCAATTCCTTAAGTTATAAATTGGGATATATAACAGACCTTCAAATATAAATATTAGAGAAATTAAACTAAAATAGCATTTGATTTCTGTAAATTATGGAATTTTTATCTTTCTATTGTTTAACATATTCTTCTAATATATAGAATGAAGATATTAAATAAAATGAAATATTTATTGCAATAAGGCAAAGATTCTACATGCATAAAAATCGAAGGGAGGATGAGAAGAGAAACTGATATGAATTCAGGAAAGAATAGTCATTTTCTTTAATAAGAACATTAAAAGTACTTTATTTACCACTGTTGCCAAGTTAAAATCTTGACTGAAGAGCTCAAACTAATAGGTGTGATTGAAGATGTCACTTGTTCCCAGAAGATAAAAGTGATTCTTCAGGGGAAGTAGTAAATCATAAATATTTTGATATCATAGATTAGAAAATTACTCTCTGTAATTGGATTGCTAAATTGAGTGAAATTAGCATTTTGTCCTTACACTACAACTTCAAAGATACTTGTATTCATTCCATGCTTGCTCTTGCTGCTATGGATTATGTAATCTAAGGATAGTGGTAGCTATGGGTCATTGATCTCAAGTAAAAAAGTTCCCATATAACCTCCTTGGGTTCTCAAGAGACTGATACAGTTTGTAGCAAAATGTCTGGCTTGTGGGAATATAATCTCACACTTGTACTTTTTGTCATTAAGAACAATTTATAATTTTTAGACTGAATCTCCTATACTACCATAACTACCATACTTATAGATATTGTGGTTAACTGGTATTGAGAAATATAAAAAATTATTAGATTAATTTATAGAACATTGGATTAGATTAGAAATTGGCAAACTTTTCTTCATTCAAAAATATGAAACAACATAAAACCAGTAGTCTGAATTTAGAAATGATTTTTTTGTTTCATATTTGGTAAGGATACATATTTTTTCAGTATACAAAAAATTAAAAGATATAAAACACTAGAAATTGATTTTATATATCCAAATAATCTTAATTTCAAAATTCATTGTCATTAAATATATAATTATACAAAGTTACACACAGTCTTCGTTTAATAACAAAATTGTCAGAGTAATGATTTCAAACATGATCTATGTAATCATTTTTAATATGTCTCATAAAAATTTCATTGTTGGATGTAGCCCAGTGTACTTCATGAACTTTAGGAGATATGCACACATGCACAAACCCATACACAAACATAAAGAAGAATGTAAGCACTCACAGACACACACATACACACACATGCACAAACACAAACACAATGCCCCCTACCCATTACATACACTTTTTGCAAAATTCTGGTTATACAATCGTAAATATGACCATGGATATTCAATTTTTAAAGATATATGCTCTTGAATTCAAACACCTGCATGAGTGGAAATTTAACTTATCAAATTCTTTCTTGCTATTATTTACAAATTGGGTTGTTTTGAAGATTTTATATCTCATAGTATTAAAAGTTTAATCAATATGGTTTGTATTTATTAATCAATATTTATGGTTTGTATTTATTAATCAATATTTATGGTTTGTCTTTATTATTATTATCAAAAATAGTGATGTCTTTCACAGTGTTTGGTTATAACTACAAAATTTAACTCAAGCATTAATAACTAGATAGTGATTACAGCATATTTCTTAATAACTCATTAGATCAATCATAACAATATAAGGGAAATTTAATTTTTTATTAATTATATCTTTTTTCATAATTTTGTACTACATATATATTATCATTCCCATCTATGCCCCTCCTGTTCTTACTTTTTATTCAGGTGTAAATGATCTCCTCCACAGGTTTATCCAACCCAATCTATAAGGTGTTTATTTTTTCAAGTAATGAACAGCTACACTGCAGTGTGTCTCCGTGAATGTTCAAATGCTTGTAGTTCACCTTGCTTGCTTTTTACTTATTGAAATGTTGAATCATTAAAAAGCAAATAGAATGAACATCAGCAGTCTTCACTAATAAATTCAATGTTTTGCAATTTAAAAATGTAAACACCCCACTTTGTACAATTTATTAAATTAAATTCTGTATGTTACTACTAAGGTCTGTCTTAGAAAGTTTAATCTTATTCTCAGCAGTAAATCTGATGAACTCATCATTTTGTAAAGTTTAATGTAATCTTAGATCTTTGTATCCCAAATGACTAGCAAGAAAGATATGTGAGGGATGTCCTTCATGGGCTGGGAGAATTCCTCATGTTTTCACTGCTAGATTTCTTTAAGGTGTCTCAGAAATTGAGTTCAAATTTCAGCTTGAGGCTGCTCTGCCTGAGAAAGTGAAATATCTCAGAATAGGATTGCTTATAGTTCTTAAAGCTTGGAAAACCAAGGTCCAAGCCCAGAAGATGCTCTGCTCCTTGGTTTGAAAATGATGCCTGGTGCAATTATCTGTGAACAAGTTTGTGTGTTTCTTTTTAACTTTTTATCTGGTAGGGAGAATGTGCAAGCTACCTTGGCTTCTTCCTAGGGGAACTAGATCAAATAATGGAGGCTCCATCCTTATGTAGACTTAATAAGCACTGCAACTGTCCACATCATTTTACTTAAACAGTAGATTTAACATGAGTTTTTAGGTATACATATTCAGACCGTAGCCCTTCCAAAGACAAATGTAAAGTAAAGTTTCCTTATGGATCAAGACAATACATGATATTAATCTTTAATTACTGGAAAAAAACTAAAATGTTAGCAGTCTGTGCTTTAGTGTATAATATGTGATAAAGCTACATTACACTTGATTGTCATCAATACAGATAAATGTTAGAATAGAATAGAACAGTCAACTGTATGAGAAGGAATGTTTCATTCTGCTTCTCCATCTGTGATCTATTTACCCTAGGAGAAAGGCAGACAGGGCCAAGTACTGCAGGCACAGTACGCAGTTGTGGTTCACTTTGATTGAAGCTCTGATCAATGTTATTTGTAATGTAAACTGTTCTTCACTTAACCATTCTCAGAGTCTCGCTTGGGCTCATTCTTTCATGATTTTCAAAGTCTCTTCTGCAAAACTTCAGTCATAATTATGTAAAAATATTCTTTTTTATGAAAAAGAGTATCATAGGATTAAAGGAAAATTCACCTCTTTAAGATATCTGAAAAATTTATGAAACACTCAATACAGAATTAACTTCATATGGATGTAATGAAGTTTATTTCTTTTTAATTTACAATTGCTATGTAACTTGAAAGTTTTAATTTATATATACTGAGATATTTTTGTATGTATGTGCATATGTATGTATGTATGTATGTATGTATGTATATATGTATATTAAAACCTCTATTGACAAATGCTTGGAGTTTGTTGACTCTTGAAAATATTAAGTTTTTAAGTTCTTATTACAAATTAAAAATGAAGTTTATATAATCTCAACTTGACCAGACATTAACTAGTTTTAAAACCTTTAAAGGTGTTTTGAGGACAAGAAACAAACACAAAAGCAAAAACCAAACAAAAACAGGCTGAAAAAAAAACAAATAAAAAACTGCTATTTATCATTACCAAAAAGAGACATCTTTACCAAAAAAAAAACAAAAAACAAAAAACAACAACAAAAAAAAACCTACGTGCTCATAGTCCTAAGGTCTTTATCTACAATCTTTGCCAATCTCTTAGAGCTAGAAATTCATCTTCACATCTTTTTTTCTGGGTAAATAAGCATATGATGGTAAGAACTATAAGCCAACATTCACTCAGCCACGCCCAGCTCA
The DNA here is from genome assembly GCF_004785775.1 of Grammomys surdaster. Classification (NCBI taxonomy): domain Eukaryota; kingdom Metazoa; phylum Chordata; class Mammalia; order Rodentia; family Muridae; genus Grammomys; species Grammomys surdaster. Next base: position 9,009,489 of record NW_021604564.1, on the reverse strand, counting down.
GCCTTGTAATCAGATGAATTCTAAGTCCCTTGATCAGCTGCTTTGTCTCTGCCCTCCTGTGGTTTCGTCTTCTCTGGTCATCTGAAATCGGCTATTGACATTGAATTGGCTGCTGACCTTAGGTGTCATCTTCATTTCTTTGTCCTCTCCATTTGCGTTCCTCCCTTGCAGACTTCGGAGAAAATAGCCTCTGTGGAATTCAGGTCTATAACACTGATACATATTATATCTCACTAGTCTGACTGCTCTCTAGACCCAGATTTTCAGCACCTTCTATCACAGACTCCTCCCAGTACCTGAGGGTTTGAATATTGTTGTCAATGCCCATAGGGTATTGCATAGTAGTAGGGTGGCAACCGTTCATGCTCAGGGCATGGGTTGTTGGGCCAAGCCTTAGGACCACTCTCCCATCCAGCATTCTTTTCTTCACGCTGGTAATTGTGTGGAAGAACCCAATGATTACATAAATGGCGGCTCTAATGACAATGGCTGGCTGGATATTGGCTTCCTGGAACTGGGATAAAACACAACTATATTTCCAATCCTTGCACAGTCTGGGCTTATTCTTTATGGTGGTCTAGTATACAAGTATGTCTTGCTTTTTGTCATTCCTGTTAATGAAACTATATCTCATCTTTACATTGAGACATAACAGTGTCCCCATCATTTTCCTGGCAATGACCTTGTCTCCAAAGGCAGGCAGCACAATGAGGCTGCCTGTACTTCTGCTGCCATTCAATTTTGGTTTTATATCAGTGGTAGCCAGCTCCTGGGTGTTGGCCACTCTGCACTGCTTATGGTGTTTGTAGTGGTGACTGAGCCACAGCAGAACTGTGTTTCGTCCCTAGATGGTGGCTGGGTCAGCCAGCTGAGGCTCTCAGGACTCTGGACTCCCTCAGGTCTCCTTTCCTTTTCTGTTACCTATCACCCTGAGATCATTTTAAACCCTGAAATTTGTTGATTTGGGTAAGTGATATTTCTAATAGATAAATGTATATGAAAGAAAAAATGTTTTTGTTTTGTGACTGAATTGAATATTGGGCCTCGAGAATAACGTGTGTGTGTGTGTGTGTGTGTGTGTGTGTGCTAGGACTTCACTTATGATTTCAGTAATAACCAGAAAATACAGACATTTTGTAACAGCAATAAAGCACCATTAGGGAAGTCATTTCTGAGTTTTGATTGTATCTCTTATAGATGTAAAAGCATACAATATTTCTTTATTCCTGTGTATATAAGTTTTATCTTCTATATATGTAAGGCATGAAGTATATCTTTGTTCCGGTAGACACTGGTTGGACATCTGCTAACAAGATACTACATAAACTATTCATATATTTATGGGCCCTTATCACATGGAAATATGTTTGTATTAGAGAAAAACTCAATATGAAATGACTTAATTTGCATGAGTAGTTAAAATTTATTGATATTAAATTATAAGCCTTTCTCCTGATTGTTCCCACATAAAAATATAAATTATTATCATGTTCACTTTCATTTGTATTAAGTGAAACTAATCTAGGATGAAGAGGAGATGTATAATTATATATATCTGACTAAGTGGTTTGAACTTTTTTCCCTATCAAAAGCTATGAAAGGTTTTACCCCATCATATTTCCAGCTTAAGGTGACGGGTTCTCTCACTAATTTCTTGTGACACAATGAATTTTTTCCTCTTCATTTCGATGATCCCTTAACTTGTATTTTCATCACCTGGGTAATGCAATTGACAAGTGTGTATATGAGGTCTGACACATCTCATCGATATATATTGTAGTCAAGGAGAGTAATTTGCCCAAAGATCATAGCCTGCCCAGCAATTTATCTCACACCTGCCCAGGCAGACACAACAGTCTAGCTCATCCATCATGTTCATGATGTAAGCCCAGTGGAATTGGAAGCTTACAGTACGAAACTGAGATTGGTGTGATCACAATTACATGCGAGATAACTGAGCAACCTTACAGAGCCACAATTTAAAACAATTGCTCGTCAATATCTCAACATTCACATTAGGATAACAACATCCAAATAAAATTAGGATAAATAATTCAGGGATAAATATTTTAAAAGTCATTGTCTTGATGTACCAAAATCCTTAGAGGATTTATAATAAATACAGAAGAAATGTATATGTTATTTTTGCCTCTATGACTATTACATAATATAAATTCTGATTCGTTATTGTTTTCAAACATTTACTACCCCTCCATTTGCTGTACCTGAGATGGGTAGATGATAATCTCCCAGTTGTACAGATAAGAAAAAAAGAAATTTAGAAAATGTAAAATACTTTTTCATGGTAGTAAACATGGCAACAGGAAATGCCAAGAACATAATTTAGGTCTCTGCAATCCAAGTATTTCTTCCACAATGGAGGAAGGCCTCGTTTGGCTTTCTGGTGTTTCATGTATTGCTGCTTCATAAAATAAGCACAGCAGGTAAATTACAGAGGCAAATGAGTCTTGGCAGCAGTGTTGTGCACTCTCCTAGGCTTTCATGAGAGAAAATGAAATTTACAAATAGGGAAGAAACTAAAATAAGAATTCAGGTTCACAGATTCATCAATTGGCTATTTTGAAGTATTCAAGTGTCGAAACTCATTATATCTATCTGTACTATCATTGTTTTAATATTTTTAAAAATGTTTCCTAGTTCTTGTAAATGCTTTTATTAAGAACTTCATAATCTGATTCTGGAGAAATGATTCAGCTGTTAAGTGTGCTTGCTTCTCTTTCAAAGACATAGTTTCATTTCCCAGAACCCACTTCTGCTGCCTGTAACTCCAGCTCTCGGGTGTCTGGTATTCTCCTCTGACTACTTCAAGTATCTTCACTCAAATGTACATATCCACGAACATAGGCATGTACATACACATGTTACAAAGAAAATCAAATCTTAAAACGTTCATATTTTTAAAATTTAGCCATATCTAAATACCAGATTAACCTGAAAATTTTTAATGTAAATTGTAAATGAAAAATGTCATTGCTGTAGCATATCAACCTGTTGAAGGAGCTGATTTCACATTCTTCATGGCTTAGCTTTCTAGACAGCAGACTTAATCCATGGAATACAAATCTATGCAACTCTGGTGAATGTGACATCATTAAATATTGGATTGATCTTATATCTGAAACTTTTAACACATGTCTTATGAATTACCCTTTATGACAACATAACTAAGAGAATGGCCTACAAGAACAAGAAGGAAACTAACAAACATGCTTACCTTCATGAGGGAAAGCCACAGCACTCAAACCTACACAAAGAACTTTTGGGAAGTAAGGAAATCTGGGAGTGGGAGAGGTAGTCTTTTCCAGGAGAGAGTATGCCAATTGATTGTCCAGTGTCCAACTGACATTCCTGAAAATATACATAAAAATAATAACACTATATGGACAGAGCCTGTTATATTTAGGAATAAATAGAAATGAAGGTAGAAATGTTTTAAATATATAATAATCTCAAAAATAAGCAAATAAAAACAAGTTCTGTTTCTATGAAGGCATAGGAAATTGAAGACTAGAGATAAAAATCGTAAAATCTTAATACTCAGTTCTATCTGAACACATTAATCTGGCTGTTTTACTCATGGCTGTCTTTGAATTTCAGACATACATAATTAACATTGGGTATAGTTCTTGGAAACTTAATATGGCAAGTATAATGTTATTAGTTTTCTGTTCTTCAAGTTCTTCTTGCATGTAGGAAGACAGTGGCCCTTATGTCTACTGATCTGGTAGAACCAAGGGAAAGAATTGAAGAAGTCACATTTCTTACTTGAGATACTTCAATCCAAGTATTTTACTCTTCAAATATTTTATAAGATGAATATCCAAAGAAGGATGTACACTGACAACTTTTCCAATTTTGGGAAATAAAGTGTTCTATATTGCCTACTTAGTCTGGAGGTAAGAAGTCAGGGAAGGGGGTGGGAAACTGTGATGTTATTGTCCTTGCATCTAAGACTTACTGATGTTGGTGCAGAGCTAAAATAGGATCATAATGAGCTACTGTCCTAAGCATTGTGTGGGTACTGACTGATGCAGGAAGCAGAAGCCACTGAACTGAAAGTAGAGAAATAGACATGATTTTCGCTTGTCCCTTGAGAGCCTTTGGTATCCTCATCTACACAAAACAAGATATCTGTTTATCAGATAAACTTAGATGAAGAATGTGCTGGCCTTTTCAGCACATAATGTAAAAATTGCACTTCTTATTACACAACCCTGACATAATAACATTACTTTAATGCTACATTCTCCTTTGATATCCAATGTTCTAATTCCTCTGAAGGAATTACTTCCTTGCACAATAGGTGACCTCTTGTTGGAATTGATTATTGTAATAGTAACTCAGAGAGATGGAGAAAACAGATTATTTTCATTTATGTTGCACCCATATTCTTTCCAGTGAACTTTCATAGCTGCCCAAGTTACAAGAATGTCCTAATATTCTTGAAATTTGGCCTATGGAGCTATCAGAAAGAAAGCTATTGGGTCTTTGATAAGTTGTGTGCTGTGGCTACAGATCTTTTTTATGAAAAAAATGTTTACTATAGTATGATGACTTTAAGAATAGCATTGTAATATAACTTTATATTACATTCAGCGTCTACTGTATTTTCAGGGCTTTTCATTTTTCAAGAACAAAATGAGACTGATGAATACCTGCAGCTGTACCACAAGTGAGTGAGGTGGTACTTGGCTAAGTGAGTTCAGAGTAAATAGCAACAGTCATGCAGCACAAGAAAACATTAGAGAAAGGGTAAAAATTATATTTTAAGTCCTTTTTTTTAGTTTATAATTTTTGTGTTCCAAATCTTTAATACAATTTATCTTACTCATGATTGCTCTCCTGTTTGCACAGATAATTTCTCCTTACTGACTCTTGCTGTAGTAGCAGGGTCAGCTGTAATTCTGCCTGTACACACACACACACACACACACACACACACACACACACACACACCATGACATATTTACCTTTGGAAAGAAAAAACAACTATTTGGCCTCAATACTCCATTTGATATAGTGACCACAGAAAGCTACAGAGCTGATGAGTTTATGGTTTCATAATCTTTTCTCAGATACAAATAGTCTGTCTTGTGATAATTAATATTTCTTAATAATATTTATTATGTATAAGGCTTGATTCTGGCTCTCAGTGCCAGGGTACACTCTACAAGCTTGATTCTGGCTCACAGTGCCAGGGTACAGTCCACAGGCTTGATT
>NW_021604564.1:8978288-9004238 GCF_004785775.1 Grammomys surdaster | reverse complement strand
TCCACAGGCTTGATTCTGGCTCACAGTGCCAGGGTACAGTCCACAGGTTTGATTCTGGCTCACAGTGCCAGGGTTCAGGCTACAATGGCAGCAGGAGCTTGTAGAAGCAGCAGGCCACACCACTTAGCAGTCGGAAACCAGGGGGGAGAGGAATGCTAATGTCAAGCTCACTTTCTTCTTTGTCCAGCAGCTGAGATGGATCTGCTCACCAAGGTTAAGCAAATCTAGGAAATTCGCCCAATCATGCCCAGAGATTTCTCTCTAGATTCTAGGTCCTATTCAAATGACAATTCGTATAACACTTACAACATGGTTATAGTCCTTGTTTTTTGGTTTGTATCGTTGTTATTTAACAGATAGAGAGTGCAGAAGGAAAAGTTTGCAGTGTATATAAACTACGCATTATCTCTGTTTTCAATTATTATTAGGTTTAATTTTTCTGTAAACATATATCCTAATGATTACTGACTGTGAAATCATATGACAGGTTTTACAATCATAATGCTGTAGCACACAGTCTCCTAAGGTGCATTCCTCACTTGACCATACCCATCAGTATGATGTGATGGACACATTTGCTATCTCTTTTTGCAAAAGACCCTCTAAAGATCCATCTCATTCTTTAGATTAACCCCTTGATGTGCATGCACTTTTAGTCAAATTATGAATCAAATAATTTTGTAGCCATAAACTATTTAAAGCCACATTTAATCTAGAATATAGTCAGTGGGTTTAGTTTCATTATTATTTTTTAAGTCAATGAAAAAAGCTGATAATTACCAGAATTACCCAAACTAGGAAAGACTGTGGGATATCAGCAATAATGAGTCAGCTTTTTCTTATTATGTTTGGAGGATGCTAAATTCAGCTCAACAGAATGAATCTAAATTGTCCTTCAGAATGGCAGTATGATGTAAGTGAATACTTTCTAAAGGCATCTCATCAAAGCCATGACTAACTTCAGTGATTCAGTGCAGTTATTGTTTGAACACCCTGCACAGTATATGTAACTGTTTTAGTCAATAGTATGACACATAGTAACAACAATCTACTGGGCATTGCTGATTTCACATCAGGTTTTTTTTTTTACATGTTTTTGAAACAAATCATATTATTATCACCTCATTTTGGAACTGTTTTCACTGACAATATGCAGATGGTGAAAACAAAGTTTCAGAATAATTACATATAATTAAGTTGATCTTGAAATTGTTTTTGTATTCAGGTAATAATTAAAACATTTAAGTAGATTTCCAATACATACATTTTTCTTCATTAACAAATTTTCAGTCCCGTAAGATACACAGATTTTTGTCTAAATGACATTATGAGGGAATGGGTTTATTTTTTCTTTATCATTGTCAGTTGTAAATTGATATAGAAATGGCCCAGCATATTGGAAATAGTGTTATATTGTTTTATTTATTTATTTTTATATAATATTGTTGAAGTAGAACATATCTCAAAACATGACATATAACACTAAGTGTTACCTTGTTTTCTGAAAATAAGCTTTAAAAAAACCAACTTTTCGATCACTAGATAAATTGAACTCGATTATAGAACAATTTTAATATTTTTAAGTGGTTATACACATGAAGCCATTTTTATTTTCTCAGCAATTTGTACCATATACTTGAAAAAATTCCAAAGCATTTCATTCTATTTTCTCTTATTTATTTACTTTGTGGTGCTTAAAGATTTCTTTATATGTGGAGATTTAAAATGTCTTCAGTACAATTCTTTTATGGATATATCTGAAAGTACAATGTATGAGTAAACCTTCTGCATTTATAGAAAAACTATGCTAGTCCTAGCAATGGAGTTTCTTTGGATGTGTTTAATTTTTCATCAATTTGGTGTTTGTTGATTGGATAATGTGAACACATAATATCTACTTCTGTGTGCAAAGATAATGGAAGGCACAGGACTTAGGAGTTCATAGTGCATCTTCAGCTGTTTGACTAAGCTTCAGGTTTTCACAAAAAAAGTTAATGACCAGGAACCCCAAACAAGTCTGAACCCAGATTTCTGTGCCTCAGTTTTACAATCTATTTCAGAGACAAAATTTAAAAGATTATCAAATTTCTAGGAATGTATAAGTTCTTTAATAATTAAAATAAAAGGATAAATTTTTGTGACAAGTCTATTAATATACTTTATTACTACACTTTAAACATATTTACAAACAACATTATTAGCAAAATTTAAACTTGTGTCCTCATTTGCAATGGAAATAATTTGTGCATGTTTGAATATGTACACATTTATATGTGTGAATGTCTATGTGTGTAAAATACATGGGTTGTACATGTAGATGGTAGACAGGTCAACCTGAGGTGCCTTGGATGTCAGTCATCGTCATCAGGTATTGTAGCCCTTATGCCCTTTCATCTCCAAGATTATAAATGTACTCTTCCACATATGTGATTGTTTTGTTGTTATTTTTGTTTATTTGTTTGTTAGTTTGTTTTGGGGTTCTGGCCAGTCTGGGAATGAAGCTCAGACTCAGGCATGTAAAGACAATTATTTTGCTAAAGTATCTCCCCACACTCTGGAATTTACTTTAAGATTTTTTATTCTTATGTGTGCTTATTTATTTATTTATTTATCTATTCATTTTATATGTACTTGTGTGGGGGTTACATATGTATGCATGGACATTTACAGTCCAGTATATACATGTGGAAGTCTGAGCTTAATTCACTTCCTTTATCATCTTACTTTCTGTGACAGGACCCTTTATTGAACCTGTAACTTATTGATTCAGGTCTAGTAGGGGTGGCCAGGAAGTATCAAGGATTGTCCTGTCTCTGCTCTCTCTCTGCTGGAAATACGGGCATATACCACCTGAGCTGAGCCGTCTCTACAGTAATTACTCTTAATTATTTTAAATCATTTTCTGGAGTTAATCATTTAAAATAAATGGTAGAATTATTTAATTTGCATTACACAAATCTGTTTCTTTGTCTTAATTATCTCAGTATACAGTTTTTCTTATGAAGTTGTTTATGAAATTATGTTTCATAACAAGGGAATATTTCATCATGGTAAACTTTTAATTCTTGATTTTTTTTATGGAATTGTTACAAAAAAGACATCATTTTCCACCTTTGGAACACTGATAGTTCAGTATTTAAACAAAACTTTAATTACTGAAGCTTGTAGAACAAGGCGCTGAGGGAAGAAAATGGTAGCGAACTGAAACTTGAACTGGAGTCAGGAGTTAATCGTTTCAAGAAATTGTGCTGCATTTTTATTGGTGCTTAGTAGAAACTGCCAGGAGCGCATTTCTGTCTTAACCCCACCGGGAACATCAGAGTCACAAATGCCTGATAATGAACAGTGCACATAAACAGTCATTCTGGCTTAGTCTGCTGGTTTTCTGCAGAGGTGGTCGGCTACTAAATGCAAGTTTCCCCTCTCATCCTGTTGGTTCTACTGAGGGAACAAACCAAGCTGAGAGTGCTGGTGAGTGAAAATTCTACCCATCAAGTCTGCTTATACTTGGCAGCTACACAAAGAGGAAAAGGGCTGGGCTTTGGCTTGTCTTTCAGCTTTAGAAGATGATAGATAAAGTAAATTGCTTAACCTCCCGTGGAGTTCATTACAAAATTTGAACCTCAAAAGACCCAGCTAGTAATAGAAAAAGTAGTCAGTTAGAATTTATAAAGAAGTTTGAAGAAAATTAAAACAAAACAAACAAACAAACAAACAAACAAACAAAAGCCGAGTAGAGAATGAAATCTCAATCAAAATGGCATGGATTCCTAAATATCCCTCTTTAAATTTGTTAATTTTACCCTTTAGATGCACAGGCAGTATTTATTAATAAAAATATTTATAAAGGAGGATATACTGGCATAAGTGTGATACGGCTACATTTTATAAAATATAATGATTATCATGCAAAATTAGCAAGATGGCTTAGAAATATGCTTTTTCAGATAAGCAAACTATGTTGATTACATATTTTCTTAGAGCTTTAGCTTTATTTGAAAGATCTACCTTCATTATGCTGGTAGATGAATTGCAGTCATTTTTGAGCCATGTTTGAGTTTTAGAGGATTAGGTGTACTACTCTTTTAGATACAGATTGTGTCTGATCCTGCTGGCTTCTCTTCTTTGTAACGGCTCTTCTCTCTCTACTCTCTGTTTAGCTATGTCTATTTTATCAGTATCATCACACTTTGTCTTACCCACTGAATCCTTAAGCAGGCAGCTCTGTGTACAGCTGCTAATTCTAAGATTAAGACTTCACTGTTCTCACATCACAGAAGTATCTTATTTTGAATTTAACAGAATTTCTTCTCAAACAAAAGGTAGCTGGATTGTCTAAAATGAAACAGATGGATAAATGTCATTTGTGTCAAAACAAAATTCCTGCTCTATTATTAATCTTAAGAATCTATTCTTTAATTAGTTTATCCTGGGCTTTGTATGGATAGAGCCATGTCTCAGTGGAGCTGTAGACTTTGGGGGTTAACATTAGAGTTTAAATTTCAACTAGATAGACGTATTAATGACTTTTATTGTTGGATGAATTAAACAAAATTACTGATATAATTTTAATTAACTTTTCTTTCAGCTAAAATATAAACTTCTCAATTTAAGGTTACCAGTGAGAGAGGCATGTGCCAATACCAGTTCTCTCGTCAATAATGACTCCCTTCAAGAAACCTGTCTTTCTTATGTTGTCTTTCAGACTTTTGTCATGATTTCCATTAGCAATGGGTTGAAACTTAAGTTTAGTGAAGGTATTCACATACTACCTTTCATACATTTACCTTCACATTATTGTAGTAAGTGTTCATTTCCATGGAAATTACTTTATGTTACTATGAAAATTCTGAAGAATTTTGAGGGCTTGTCTGCATTGTGATATTTAATACCTGTTCAAATTTTAGATTATACCCACCATGTTCCTGTCTTGTAAGGTGTTAAAAATAGCAGTTGTGTGCATAGAAGAACAAGTGTCTTTGTGGTAGGAAGGGACATCTTTTGGATATTTACCCATATACCTATGTCCTGAGGTTTATTAATTCCAAATTTTCTAGCAACCACCATACTGATTTCCAAAGTGTGCAAGTTTGTACTCCTACCAGTAATGGAGGAATGTTCCCTGTGTGTTTGCGGTAATTTTCCAACCCAAATAAGGGCGGTCAAAGAAAACACAACTCAATAATTATGAATATAAGCTGCACGCCTAGATTGGGCAAATTCACCACTATCCTACTCTACTCCCCAGCTATGAGATCCCTTATAACTTGCAGATTTTCCAAGTCACGCGCTTGTCCTTCCACCTCCTGCTTCTCTGTTGTCTTCCTTCTTCATCATCCTCCTCCATCATCTTCCTCCCTAGTTGTCCTCCTCTCTCCCCCCATCTCACTCTCCCATCAACTTTTATTTCTCCACCTCCCCTTCCCTGTCCAATCACTGACTCTAGCCTTTATTTTACAAATTAAGGTGAGCAGAAGGTTCAGTAGAAGTGACCTGAGTACTGACTCGCTCCTCCTCTGTAGCCCCTCCCAGGAGAGTGGAATTAACATCAAAATACAAGACCATGGCTATTCACAACACCCTTGTTTTGCCTCCTCATCATTAAGAGCTGTCACTTATGTCACTGATCTTAACAATTCTGACATGTATAAGATGGAATCTCAAAGTCATTTTGATTTGCATTTCCCTAATGACTAAGAATATTATTCAACATTTCTTCAAGTGCTTCTCGGCCATTTGAGACTTCTTTGTTGAAAATTCTCTGTTTATATCTGTAACCCATTTTAAAATTGGATTATTTGGTTTGGTTATATGTAGGTTCTTGAGATTTTTACATATTTTACAAATTATCCCTATGTCAAATGTAGAATTAGTAAATATATATATATTTTCCCACAGTAAATATATATATATTTTCCCACTCTGTAGGCTTCTGTTTTGTTCTACTGATTGTGTCTTTTGTCTTTCAGAAGCTTTTTAGTTTTATGTGTTCCCATTTATTAATTGTTGATCTTAGTGCCTGTGCTATTGATGTACAGTTCAGGAAGTTGTCTCCTGTGCCAATGTGTTTTAGACTATTCCCCATTTTCTCGCCTAGAGGTTCAGTGTGTCTGAGTTTTATGTAGGAGCATCAGAAACTGATGGAAACAGAGAGCTCAGGAAATCCCGTAGAAGATGGCAAGGAAGGATTGTAGGATTCAGAGAGGTCAAGGATACCAGGAAAAAATCCCTAGAATCAACAAACATGGACCCGTAGGGGTGGGGTTCTGAAATATTTCTCTGATTAAGGGACCCATGTCCTCCTACTGGGTTACCTGGGCCAGTAATTCGAGGGAAGGTACATAGTCTTATTGTAACTTGATATGTCATATTTGATTGATATCATAGGGAGGCCTACTAAAGGGAAATTGAGGAGGAGTGGACAAGGAAGTTGGTAGGTGAGGGTTGGGGACTGGGAGAAGAGGAAGGAGGGAAAAGTGCAATCACGATGTAATATATGAGATAATAAATTAATTTTTAAAAAAGTTGTGGGACTGGTAATAAGTTGATAAAGTGCTTGGTCAGCATGAAACTCTGGGTCTGATACTCAGTATCACGTAAACAGTTGTGTGTTTTGCTGATCCTAGAGCTCAGGAGTTAGACCAGGCTATCCTCATCATTATCCACAAAGACATTTGAGGCTGTAGAACCCTTGTCTCAAAAACAAATGAAAGGCAAAAACAAATCTTATCATATCCTTTTCAGGTGCTCAGCCTCTAATTTCCCACTTACTTATATTTGTATTTACATATACTTATATATGTAATATTTATATAATAAATATATAATATTTTAGTTAATAAAATGTATATACATCAGTGATTTCCAATTGTCCAATTGTTTGATAGTCTGTTAGTTTATCACTGAAATAGAATCAGTGCTTACCATTGCTGTTAGCATTAATTTTCATTTTGATGGGTTTATTTTTAATGATTTAGTTGGCTGGATTTTAATTGTTTTATTTTGTACGTTTTTTGAGATTATAATATAATTACATCATATCTCCCTTCCCTTCCTTCCTCGAAATCTTCTGATATATTCACCTTGTTCTCTTATCACATTATGGCCTCTTTTTTTTAACTATGTGTATTTGAGTGAATGCACGTGTATGTGTATATGTGCATGAATGCATGTGTGCATGTATGTGTGTTTACACGTATATGTATTCTGTGTGTGTATGTGTGTTACATGTGTATGTATTCCTAAATACATAAATGCAACCTGCTCAGTCCAAGTAATGTTACTTGTGTGCTGTTTTCAGAGCTGATGACTTGGTATTGCATAACCATTTGCTGTGCTCTTCCCTGGGGAAGACCTAGTTACCTCTAGTTACTGGTATAGGATTAAGGCGTTCTGAGCATTCCCCATTCTGTGTTGGCTTATCTATTGGTATTTTCCTTGATAGCTTGCTGTGAGATTGTGTCACTTATAAACTCAGAACTATACCCATGATGTCTCACCAACATCACATTTGGCCTTTCACAGTAAACTCATTCTTTCTGATTCAAAATTCAGGACATTTATCATTTACATATTCATAAAATAGTTCATAACTTTCACTCAATGTACTTTTCAAGTAGCATTGAACCAGATGTCCTAACATTATTATACTATTAAATTACTGTTGTCTGATCTCTACTACAGAGTTGGGTTAGTGAGTACAGGCGCTTGCTACCAAACTGTATGACCTGAGTTAAATCCTCTGAATCAACATATTAGGGGAGCACAGCACATCCTGAAAGTATCTGTTTTACCTTCATGTGTTTACTGCATCATGCATGCATCCACACAGACACAGAGATAAACAAGTAAATGTAAATAAATCATGATTAAAAATACTATGCATATACTATTTTGTTTTATGTGCAGAATACATCTGGGGCATGTGAAATTGGCAGGTAATGACATAAGCAGATGCTAAGTCCTAAGAGAGCAGGCCAGTGGGATTGCCTATTTTCTAACTGTAAAAATAACTTCAATCCAAGTTTTCCTTTCCCAGTCCTGGCTCCCAAAATGACGACTCTGAGACTAGCTATTTATCATTAAATGCCTAGGCCATAAGCTTTGGCTCATTCCCTGACTAGCTCATAACTTATTTAACCCATTTAGAACTGTTCTATGTCTACTATTTGGTTAATTACCTCTCCTTTAGTCCTAGCCTGCTTCTTTCTTAGTATCTTCCTCAGTGTCTCAGCATCTTCCTGATTTTTTCCACCTGCTAGTTTATGTCTCTCTGCTGGGTCTGTGTAATTAATCCCTGCATCTCCTTTTATTCTCATGCTATCTCCCAGAATCCTCTCTCTTCATGCTAATGTCCTGCCTTGTGGGACTGCGGAAGGGTATCCTGGGTCATGGTTGAGCAGGTGCCTAGAAGCCCGAGATTCTGCGTGGAATTCTGCGGGAGAACCAGCAGGAGTTCAGTCCTCCCCATCATCCAGGATCCTGAAAAGCAGTCACGATCTCCATAGAGTCACATAGGCCAGGCTATAGGCCTCAGGCCCTAGGGATTTACATACTAATGAAGGCCAGAGGGCAGAGCAAATTAAACAGGCCTCCCCCAGATCCTCCCCCTTTCTCCCTCCCTATATAACTTGGGACTGCCCTGAGTTTTTGGGGGTACTCCTAGATCCATCTATTATCCGCCATGACAATAAACCTTTTTGGAACCAAGGACTTCCTCGTGTTACTGGGGCCTGCCGCCGCCAAGGCCCTCAGGCTGCTGGAACCATAGGATTTTCTCCCCCAATGTGGGACCCGCCACAGCCGCGGCGGAAGCCCCTCAGGGGCTTGCTCCGCTGTGGCAGCCTTCTTAAATTTTCCCCACACTGCCTCCTATTTCCTTCCTCAGCTCATTGGCTGTTGTCTTTTTTATTGATGAGTGGTGATTATAAGAGATTCTCTCTACAGATAACAGTTACTACACTGTGCCTTCATGTCTCCTTTTGCCCAACCTTCTAAATGGGTATTATCTGTGATAATAGATTACATTGGAGGTGTCATGATTAAATCTCTATACACTTCTACAGCTTCACTAATAATATCCTGGAAGTTCTGAATGAAGATCACTGGTTAAACCATAGTTAGAAAGGCTTGCATAGTATCATATATCTGGAGCATTCTTTTATTTAACTCTGCTATTGTCATTCTTCTATTTGTTGAATTTGTGTCTTGACAATTATGTGTTAATTTTTAAAGAACCCAGAATTATGTCATTCAATTTTGAGGTTTTTGCCCCATAGAATTTTCTCAAGAAAACAAAAATAAGCTCTAGTAATATTTTTCTATCTCTTAGATATGAATATACCTACTGTATGTATATGATAAAAATAATAATGTTTTATGCTGTTCTTGGGACACCCTGAGCCTCCGTATTTGACAGCGAGGCAATGTGAGCTTTTTTCTTGCTTGACTGGATGACATAGGTAGATAAGGTGAAATGTCACTGCTACATGCTACCTGGAAATCATGTTGTTCATATCTTAAGTGTGAGGACAATTCTTTGAAAGAGAGGACTCATAGTACTCTGAGGAGTTAAGTAGTCATTGATGACGTACTTTACATCTTCACCTTGTAGCTCTCTGGAATCTATGTCTGTTAAAAAAAGGAAATTTTCCATGTTTGAATTAATTTAAAGATCAAACATATGGCTATTGACTTTTTGCATTATGACTACCCATAGTAGTCTGTGTGTCTCCTCTAATGTTTCTGATGACTACATTATGTATTTTGGCTTTAAAAAAGAAGATAACTCTTTATTCCTTCTCAAATACAATTTCTTCTTTTGAAATTAAAGCTATTCATTTTTTTCTATATCACTGTCCCCCTCTCACACAATGAAGAATGTTAAGGTTTGCATTCATTCTAGGACACTACCATAAATTTGAATATAGTTTGACAGGAGATTGTTAGCAAAAGTCTTTACTTCTGTAAGCCTAGTTTTGCTCTACCTGAGAGTTTGTGTATGAAGCCTTACTTAAATGGTATTTAATTTTATATGGGTTAAAAGTATATGGACACTATTTTATATTTCAACAGGAAAAACAGTTTATTTTCTCAGATTGACTTTATTAAATTCTAAATGTTAATCAGTCTTTTGTTTGTTGTAACACAAATGTTCACATCTTTATCAAATTATGTTTGATGCCCTAGGGGCAGCACCAGAGAATGCACGTGATTCTAAATGATGAACTTCATGATATTCATCATTTCCTTGTTCATCAGATCCTGATGTGGCCATAGTATATGCAGAAGAGTTCATCCATCTAAGAACAACCTGTGCACCTCTATAATATCTACTCCATGTGGAGCAATGGGCCACCCCTGAGCTCGAGTCACACTAGTTCCATTATTAATCTATTTTACTATTATTTCCATGTCATTTACAGGGCACCTGGGTATATGGAAATTCAGAACTGACTGCAAACAGTTAAGCCCACCACCTGGAATTGTTTTGTTTCTGTATAT
Source organism: Grammomys surdaster (assembly GCF_004785775.1). Classification (NCBI taxonomy): domain Eukaryota; kingdom Metazoa; phylum Chordata; class Mammalia; order Rodentia; family Muridae; genus Grammomys; species Grammomys surdaster. The sequence goes on along the minus strand of NW_021604564.1, from coordinate 8,993,735 downwards.
TCCCAGCTGTTGGCCTGAAATCTAGATTTATGTGTGTGTTCTTGATAGTAAAAAGAAAAAAAAGAAGGAAAGAAAGAAGGAAGGAAGGAAAAGAAAAGAGAGAGAGAGAGAGAGAGAGAGAGAGAGAGAAACAAAGAAAGAAAGAGAGAAAGAAAGAAAAAAGAAAGGAAGGAAGGAAGGAAGGAAGGAAGGAAGGAAGAACAAACAAACATGGGAAGTTCTCAATTTCTTGTCAAGATTCTCTTAAAACAAACAAACAAACAAACATAAGCCTCATATGATCACATGAGCAGAGTTTACAAACTTGTTTCCAGAAAGGATTCTTCTGTACTTCCCCCAATCAAGAAACATCAAAACCAGGGGTAGCTATTAAGAACATGTACTACTTTCACAAGGCACCTGAGATTGGTTCCTAGGACCCACATCTGATGGCTCATAACTACACATAACTTCAATTCTAGGGAACTTGATTCCCATGACCAGCTTGAGTACTTGCATTCATATGCATGAACCCATTCACAAACATGTATATATAATTAAATACTAAAAACAAGTCTTTATTAAACATCATAATCTACATTATGACTAAAATTGGTGACTTAACAGAACTACTGTGATGTTACAGGTTTATTCTGAAGATGAGGCTGAAAAAAAAATGGAATATAGAAAGTCTATAGCACTGGCTTCCAAATTAGTGATAGCAATTCAAAATAGAAACAATTGAATAATCTCTGAATAATATAAAAACTACATGGTTAATGATAAATGAAATGAAGTAGGATATTAATATGAATATATTCAAGCATCTTCTACACAGCAATCATGTATATGAACACACTACATATTATTTAACATCCACTAAAATTATATTAAATAACTATGAAAAGAGTGATCAATCCTTTGAAATAAATAGTAAAAGTTTTCTTTACAGATTTGAAAATAAATATAGCTATAGATAATGAAAATCATATATGAGAATAACTTTGAGAAAAGCCAAATATCTTCTCTAGCTTAATGATCATTTTTCTATCTTCTCTACTTCCACCAGGGACTACTGTCTAATTCTGCAGAATATGAAGTTTCTTAAATGTGTGAATTTATTTTAATGGAATCAGAGCATTTTGTAAACTGGCAAATATTTGAGATGAATTGTGGTTGTATTTTTAATAAAAATCAGTCTATTGGTTCCCAGAGATGGCAGAGTGAGGAAGGAGTTACTGTGTTTAATTATTATAGATGGCCAATCTGAATAGTTCAAGCAAACATTATCTCATCCTCAGTAGGACATTTTTCTGCTTGAATCACTTTCATAATTGCTTTAGGTCTTGAAGTTACCTAGGTAGGCGGTCTTCAGCTGTCTTTACATATTCACAGTTAAATTAGACTTGACTGAAAGAATGACTCTGTCAGGGATTTTATGGAGAACTTTTAGTATTTGCAGGGATAGAGAAAGCCTTGTAACTAGACCACTAAAGAATTACATGGAAGCTTTGTTATAATTTTTCTACACTCTGTAGGAGATATGGCTTTGAGTGTGTTTATGCTTGTGTTTGTTCATGAATGTATATGTGTGTCCAACAAATATATACTTCAAAACTGGAAATACTAAACAGGGTACTTTAATGCAAAAGACACTCACCATTTTGCCCACAGTTGATATATAACTCATTGAAAGTGGATTGAATTTTTTTTTTTTTTAAAGAGAGCATTGTTATCTTCCTGGGTTTTCTGAGTGCATTTGCAATGCCATTGTATGCTTAGGACCCTGTGATCTCATTTGACAGTGGAAAGCCCACCAATAGGTATAGACAGAGCCCTATGAAGTCTGCTTGGAAGAAGGTTATAGCTTCATTGCTACTGCTATTTGTCTTGGTCATTGTTTTTAAAGGCATACAATTGACAGAACAGCAGTGCCTTTAGAAAATCCGAGAGATAAGATGTAGCCTACACAGGTCACAAACCTGAGACTCCACAAGAAAGACATCCCAGGAGCTGAACATGGCTTTTCACATCTAAAGTGTATTTCATTATCTATCTAGGCTTGATGACCATGAACTTGATATGGTACCCACGACACAGAATTGTTTATTAATGTGAACAGAGTACACTATTGCTTTATGTTTGTTGTAACTTGGAGTTTAAGGCTGTGGCTCAGTGATCTTAATTCTAATACCACTTCCCTGAGTGAAGCCAATTAACATGAATTGTAATTTACCTATGTGAAATAAATATCTCCTACTAGTTCAGCAGCTGCTGTTCCTGAGAAGTCAAAGAAGGCTGTATTCCCTCTAATTTTCTCATCAAGAGATGTCTGTGAGATTCCAAGCCTTAATCTCAGCAGTGTCTTCTCAGTGAAATGTGTAATGAATAAGCAGAACCAGAAATGTTTTAAAACTTGAGATCGGGTAAGTCGGAACAAGAGGAAAACTTAAGAATATAGGAGAAAGAAGATGGAAAATAAAGCAATAGACTTCACATACATTTTGTCCTGACTAAGAAAGGAAAGGAAAGTGGCAATGAAGAAAACAATCTTTCTTTTATATAACATTATCATTACTGGTCCCAGCACTTTAAGATCTCTGAGGAGTGTAGAAGTGTGCCAGGTTTACAGCAATTGCTTAAACATGTTACAGGCTCAGAGGTATTATAACCCCAACATCACATTTCATGAAAGCTTTGCTCTTTTCAGAGCTCAGTTTCTTTAAAATGCCTTTCATGGCACACATAAAAATGTTCGCTCGTGATTTTGACTGCATAAGAAATGTCTACAGTGTCAGTGAAAAGATTCTGCCCTTTGAGAACTCTAAAGGACTGTGCAATTCCTGGACTTGTCTTCTGCTCTGGAAATTGCTGGGTATTGAAGATTTAAAATATCTTTGAAGGAGAAATTCATAGTCTAGTGCTGCTGTTTTCAACCTTTGAGTAGCAACCATCAGAAAGCATTTTTCCTTCAGTCTTAGGAACGGAGAAAACATTCAGTAGCAAAATAATAGTTTTGAAGTAACAACAAAAATAAATTTTTGATTAGAGATTTTGATTCTTGCAACCCAAGGGTTGAGAACCACTGGTCTAGTGCAATATATGAGAATATAGATATTAACATGTCTAGAAAAAGGAGAAATAAAATATATACCATGTCATAGGAAAGCAAATTATTTTTTAATTTGATAAACTTTTCAAAATGCTATTTAAGTGCTGGACTAGTTTCAGGAACACACATGTATAGTATGAGTTACTTGGCTCACTATTATGACAAAAAGTTGACAAGACCTTCTTAAGGTAGGTAGCATTTAATTTAGCTCACAGTTCAAGATACAATCTGCCATGGTGCCAGATATACATAGCAGCTGGCCACATTGCATTTATAGTTTGGTAGCTTGGAAAGTGAAACTTTATCTTTATTTTGCTTTCTTGTTTTTCAGTCCCTCAAAGAGTGTTGCTGACAGTTAAGGTGTGGCTTCTGAATTCAGTCTATTCTCCCACAGACAGGTCCGGAAGCTAACATGATCTAGATAATATTTTAAGGCTGTCCTGGGGTTTGTTTAGTTTAGTGATGCTAGATCCTATCCAGTTGAAAGCAAGGTTAACCTTCACATATGCTTTATAAACTTGCTCCCATTACTTCTATGTGAATGCCTTCCAGTCTCATCCTCCTGTAAACTGAAGATAAAGTTATTGTGCTGCTGAGATTTGGGTATCACAGGTAATAGACAATGGCAAGACTCATGTCCTCAGGTCTATTGGACACAATGTTCCAAGGTCCTCCTCTCCACTGCTTTGATTGTTTTCTGTTATAAGCATTGTCTTTTATCACACCAGAAATGTACAAAACAATGTGTTTTATATTTTTTATGTAAATATATTTACATTTCAATTTTTATATTTTAATATGTTACAATTTGAGGACTGTATATGCTTAAAATTATTAGATAGATTCCCAATATTCATAAGATAAGTGCAAAATAATTAGTCTGGGTAGTTCAATTAAGATTCTTAAAGCCTGCATGGTTATATATATATTCACCATGGAACATGAAAAGTCCTTTTCCATACTCCTTAGAGTATTTCTAAGTGTAGCTAAATATCTGGTTCAGTTCAAGCCACTACCACACTTTGTAATAATTGGAATTCAAATGGAATAGATTTAACATGACCATGAGCAGAGAAGTAAAAAATTTCCAGGTCTGAAACATGAATTTATATTGCAAAGCCCTGGGTCCATGCACATTCTTACATACAGCTGGGTTTTTCCATAAACACAATTCTAAGAAATTTAGTAACTTAACTAAGTTATCTATTTACTTGGTATTAAAATTTTTCAGGACTACTACATTCAGTAATTTCACAGGGAGATATTTTCAAAGTGTTATCACATTATCCCTCCAGGGATTGTGCACTTCAGAAAGTTTGACTATTAAGTCCAGAAAGGAATCACTACAGACAAAGAGAAAAGTGAAACAAACATATTTACTCATGTGAACTGCAAACAAGGAGAAAATCTTAATGTAAAGAAATTTTTGAATAATGGAGATAAAATAACTTAGAGTAGTAATTGTTTTTAACAATGTAATAGACTTTAATAATATGCAATTTATTCGATTAAATCAATTTTCAGTGCAGATACAAAAATGCTTATATAGTGAGAATGATAATAGTAGCCTGTGACTAGAAAGACTTGTAGGAAGAATTTACTGTCTTGGGTACTAGCTCTGAAGGATCGAAGATACAGCATTGCGAAATACTTTTTATTACTTTTTAAAATAAGGCTGATGAAATAGCTAGGTCTTACAAGCATGAGGATCTGAGTTCAAATTCTCAGCACTCAGCTCAAAGTGGTATGCAGCAACACACATCTGTAAATCTAATTTTGAAGAAGTAGATAGAGGTGGTGCCATGAAGATCATTGACTCCTTTAGCCAGTCTGTGTTCTTCATGAGTCTTACTGAAAGCAGATCAAAGGTTCTTGTAGCAGAGTCATGTCATAATAAAGAAATAGCAATGAAGGAATGAGAGAAGTAAGGCTACTATAACATAACATTGAGCAAACGGAATAATAAGTTTGCATAGAATATCAAAGTGCAGTAATGTTATCTTAGTAATAACTTTATTGCTTAATTTCAATTATTTGAACCTAGTGAGACTAGGGGTTTTATTTATTAAACAAATAATATTACTTTAATGAATATAAACCCTAAAGAAACTCGAAGGACGATTTCATAAATTAAAATAGAGGAACTGTGAAAATTTGCTAGCAGAACACAAATTTTCATTGACTGTTGGCTACTAAATATTAACATATTCAAAAGGAGAAAACTATTTAAGTTTAATAATATGCAAGTGAAGAGAATTTTTATTTGTATGTTTTAATGAAGCTCCCCTGCTGTGAATATTAGTGGATATTTCAAATATATATATATATATATTAAATGCTATTTAAAGCAAAATATTAAAATAACTTCAACTAAGTAATACATTTAAACTCAGGTTTATAATATTTATATTATGAAGATTTATATAGCAACAATTTAGGATGCTATCACTGTAATATTTACTTCTTTAAAGTTTAAAAATAACTGTTTTCCCATGACTATTTGCAAAAGATTGTGTTTAAGTATGTCTTCATTGGTAGGATGAACAATTTTAGAGGAAGGTACAAATAAAGCATAAGTGGTAGAAAAATACTATAATACAATTACAAATTGCTATAATTTAGTTGAATTAACAATAAATAAGTTCCCTTCTGCATTTTCTTTAGGTATTAGCTGACATTAATCCCACTTATGGATATAATGGCAGTATTTCAGGGCTTCAAGTAATGTGTAAATTCTAAACAGCATTCTGTTCTCTTTAAACTAAAAGTCTATAGTTGAGGTCCACAGGCCACTGTAGTTGAGATCCAAAGCCAAGTTTAGCCAGATGCTTTTCTCCTTCAGTAACCTCGGCAATAATCTTGGTGTGAGTTTGTTTGATGGCTGATTTTGTAGCAAACTTGTTCATATAGTATTTTTATTCCCTTAATTATTGTCATAGACATTTTGATATGTCCTTTTTTTCAAATAAAATTTTCAGAAACCATAAGAAAAATAAACGGTGAAGCTAATTTTAGGTACTGAATTGGCTATCAAGCACAGAGTTATGAGGTGTGAGAAGTTAAATGTGATTGTCACAGACAAATGATTTGCTGTAAGCAATGCATAAAAGTTTTATTAAAATCCTAGAGTAACTCCTAGAGTAATTGCAATGCATAGATGCTGAATCCCATTTACAAAACAATACTGAGTAATCAGCAATAATGTTTGGCCAAAAGTATAAGTGATAACTGAATAGTCTCAGTATTTAAAAATATGATATGATTATTAATAAAACTTTCTTCTGCATAGTAGAAACAATTTTAAACTAGTAGCTTCCAAAATTCTTTTGAATGATCACAGTAATATTGATAAAGTGATGATGGCATAGCAGCACAAAGAGAACAGGTGAGCTAATGTGTGTGTTATCATAAATGCGTAGCTTTGGGAATATAAGGTATCCTAATAAGGCTATTTAGCAGTTTATACAGTGGCACTATACAGTCTTCCTAACAATGATCTGATGTGGGAAAGTCACTTGGAGTACTGACTAGTCCTGAGCTGTGTGACTGACAAATAAAAGTCAGGAAACCAGCTCTCAAACTCTTTCTAAGTGAAATCTATTTGTTACATAAAGTTCTGAAGGGTCAAGAGAGATTCTCAAAGTGACAGTACTCTGCTTTGTTGAGGATGAATTTTTACATTTGCACAAAATATCTAGAGATATGTTGGTAACATTAATGTGCATAAAATATTTGACTCTGTAGTTTTTTTGTGATACCTGGAATTTTTTTAATTTTAAATTTCTACTGTGTCTTACAAATCCCATGTGTTGGGCCTAAATAAAATTGTGTTTGTGAGTGAGGAATTAAAAATATGTGTCATCATAGGCCTTTAAATGACAATCTCATAATTCTTTGACTCGAAGAAGGCAAAACGCATTGTCTAAAGTCTGAAAGGCATTATCTCCTCTAGTCTCTGAACACTACCACAGGGACTATTGAGAAAAGGCTACTGGTTGTATAATGTGGTTATGAAAGATAATCCCTAATTGTTGTTGGCTTCTTATTTTGTCTTATCTCTCAGTATCCAGTGACAATCCTATATGCATATGACAAAATCTACAGAGAGGGTTACAGAACAGTGAATAATGAATCCATAAGGTTAGCAAGTCAACAATTATACAAAATGTTGAACTATGTTGTGGGGAATGGTCTGACACAAGGCCACATCTTGCTGTGAGCTTCTAAAACTTTAGAAAATAGATGTCTGAGAATCTCTTTGTGGTTACAGGAAGTGAAGAATGATAAATTGATTTAATTGCATTAATAATTTTGGGTGTATAAAAGTGTCATCTGCAGTCTTTCATTGAATAAGCTTTTTTATTGTTTTAGTATCATGTAAAAATAGTGCAAACATATTTTAAGGGTTTTTCTCATTACCCTGGACATTTTTTCTTTGAAATGTTAAATACCTCTGTGTCAGTTCTCTTATTTCAGCAATTTTTCAAGCTTCTAACAGTCATGTTTGTAAAAGCCATTTATCGATTAGAAAGGTGCCTTTAAAATTCACCTTTGTGCTTGTACTTGAATCACATAGAAATAATTACATTTAATGAGTTGCTGCTGTGAATTAGGTCCATTGCATGCATCACTGTATTTAATCTTTAGAACAATTCTGTAATACATATTAATATCTACATTCAATAAATGAGGAAATGGATGGTCACAGGAGTTTGGGTGGCTGATGACATTTTCATATAATACTTTGTTGTATCTTAATGTTGATTAAGATCCAAGCCAAATTGAGTTCATACCATTCACATACCACAGTGGTGTAGTCCTCCCTTTCTTTATTGCAATTCTAAGTATATAGAAAAGGCATACAGGAAGATAGAATGAGCATTTTGATAAAATTGTTTTGTTTTAAATCACTATACTCTGAAAATTTTTCAGTAAACAAATTCAAAGAATTACTGCCTTTCAGTGTGTTCTCCACAGCATGAGGATACCAATGGACTTTCTGTATGGCTGTTGTTGAAAATAAAGATTGAATTTGGTTGGAAATAATCTGAACAGCTTCAAGATATTCAGCAAATGAAGGAACTGGTTAGTTAACTTGCTGAAATGTAAAAATTCTACAAAATACCTTTTATAAATGTAAAACTTAAGTTATGTAATTCCAGGCACTCTAGTCTAATTTTTCAGTGATTCAGAACTCAGACTTTAAGCATCAATTTCATCTGGGATATGTAGTATCATCTTACTGATGTAGATTCTATACCAGGATCTATTTCCTACCTTCCTGAGGGACAGGGTTCTCAGGAGAGACATTCCCTCCAGCTTCCTGTACCATACTCTGACCCCACACAACTCTTTCTTTTTAATTATTTGGTTAATCTAAAATGATATCAAATTGGAAAATACATAGCTGTCTAGAAATAACCCTTAGGAAAATAAAATATTTTTAAGACAATACCTTTGCTATTGATGCTATCAGCTTTATTCTGATAATAAGATGATAAATTATTACTTAATAAGCTTATTTTACCTCTCTAAAATACTGTATTTTTCCTGATACCTTTTGACAAACTTAAAATCTAGCCCATGTAAATATTAAAACAAACACAGAATCAGTCTTCTGTCTGCATTATTAGTATTGAATGAAACACTTCTCTTAAGAGGAAATGGTTATCGCTATTATATTAGTCTTTCTCTCTGAAGGTATCGTGCACCATCATCATCACATTTAAACTTTGATCTTAAAGGTATTTGCATGTAAATATTGGACACATCTTAGTGACTCTTTCTGAGCATTTTTACATTTGCAGATGGCCGTAGCTTTAATTATATGTCTCAATTCTGGTTTTGTAGATTATGTATTTAAATTAATTAACAAATAATTTCAATTTTACACACACACATACATACACACACACAGCTCTGCCCTTATAGAGTTTCATATCTTAGGAAAATACTAATTTGAAGCATAGAGATATTACGAAAAATTGTTCTGTGTACCAATTTTAAAAGAAATATTGTATTTTTAAAACTTAGAAATTTATTATCTGTATTATTCTTTTTGTCAGTTTTGCATTGCAAGTCTATATTATCTCTGTATATAGATCTAGATATCTAAAATTGTTCCAAATGGAATTAAAAGGACTGGTAGCACCAGTTTCCCTGTCTTCTCATCACTCATACTGAGGGCTTCAACCAGCTCCATGTTACACTATGTGTAAGTTTCTAGTAGGCTCACATTTCTACAGTGTCACTTATGAATTGCAGAGAAGCCCCCTTCAAGTTGGAGCTTAAGCCAGGTGAAATAAAAAGACATTTCTTTCCTTATGTGTGCTCTGCAGCAGTAGTTTGATATTCCACTATATTCTATTTAAAGAAACAGAGAGAGGAAGAAGAGATCTGCCCTAATGCCCCCACATGAGAGTATCACTCTGTGTACTGATTTATGCTATGGTCTCTCCTGCTCACGCAGCTACCATTTCTAAGTAGAGCAGCTATGCTAATCTCAGAAAACTTCCTATTTAAGAAGGAAAAGTGAAATCATTTACCAAATGTGATTTTGTCTTGGAAAATTTACTGTAGTTGTTGATCAATAATTTGTTCGCACTGAATGATCAGCAAGATTTAAAGGGATGTGAGATAGAGCCAATCCCTTAAGAAGTATGTATGTAATTAAACAGTAGTGTGTCTCTGTCATCCTACTGCAGTGTACGAGATTAAATATCACAGAGCAAACAAAACCTTATGATCCCACCTTCTGAAGACAAAAAATAATGCATACAAGATGCCTTTAAAATACATTTCACATTTATGGCATCAAAACAACAGTTTGTGGACTTCAAATTTAAAATTTCATAAGAAAATTACATAATTAAATCAGAAATAAATTATTAAAGAAGCTGCAGAATGACAGATACTGAAAATCTAGTATAATGTGAATTAAGAATACATGTTGAAATTTTTAATAGATTAGTAGGTTCTTGGCAGGTGTAGCCATAAACTCATTCTGATTCTTGTTTCACTGTATGTTGTCCTTAAAGGCAAATTGAAATGAATGTACTAGCTCTACTTCTGTGTGTACCTGCCTCTGCCTCATCACATGAATGAGATGAATCACAGTATTAAAATATCTACATTCAAAAGAATAAAATAAAAACATAGAGACAATTTATCAAAAGGAAAGAATTATCATGTTACATGAACCTCAGATATTAGATGATATTGTCTATATTGTGATTTTCAAACAGATAAAACATCCTTTAAATAAAAGATAACTATATAAATGTGTGTTAAGGAGTTTCCATGGCTATGGGAAATTGATTCTTGGCATTTAATTCAAATATTTTATCCTTTGTGCTTATCAGAAGTTAAAATAATTTGTTTATTTTCATTAGTTTACATTGTATTTCTATTAAATTATAGATATATACAAGTAAATTTCAGATTGACTTATGGATGAAATCATGTGCATACTATGTTTGGAACTAATTACTCAATTAAAAAACTTTGCTCAGTGTAAAAGCATAAGCAAAATATAAACTATTTATAAGCTTTTTCCTATTCCACTCCCTTTGCACTCCACATTTACTTTAGTATGCTTGCTTATGTAATAATCACAGTAATTTTAAAAACATATTAAATTATACATATTGATTAAGAAAGTGGTATGCATTATTTACTTCAGTACAAGCTTGCATATGTTGTCTATTTCTAAAGACTTTTATAGACCTGAGTGTTATGTACATGATGCAAACATTTAGTAGGAAGTTGTATTTGTACTGATTACTTTACTACATTTAATACACAATATTCTATCATAATCTTCTTGATTAGGGAAAATGTCTGATGCCATAAACACAAATAAATTGAGCAGTAGGAACATGTACAAATTTCATAAATATATAAAAACAACAGAAATGTTTGTCTCAAAATTCTCTCTTACTGACTTAAAGACAATAACTTAAATCACATCTTAGTGGATGAACAATAATTTGTAGTCTAGTATACACTTGCCCATCAGCCTAGTTGTATTCTTTGCTTAGTTCTTAAAAGTGATCAGCAACTTGTAAAATAATGAACTGTTTCGACTTCTAACACTGAAAAAATTTCTAAAGGTTTATAAATTACACAATACACATGAAGACATACCACAGAATCACAGAAACTCTTTAGTGTAAAATATTTGTGGAATGATATAAGAATATGGTGTATAGGTTGGAGTTGTTCATTTTAGTCAGTCTCTTGAAGACTAACATAGGGCAACAGTCATTGTGAATGAATTATGTCGGTGCTCCCAGGCCTTACACTTTCCTATGCCTTCTATTTATGGTGTAATGATGCTTTTGTGGAGTTCAAGAGAAGATAAGTTCTGATATGAGATGAGGATATAGGTACACCCATGAGTCTTCATGGTGACTATATTACAATTAGAAACAGGGAGTTCTGGCTTTAGGCAGTCTCTTTTGGTGTTATCTCTGAATTCTTTTCAACCTTACCATGGCATTCTTTAATGTCCCACATCATCAATCCTAATGATCCTACTGTAAAACCAGAATTGAGGATGGTGAGATAGCTCAGTTGACTCCTCTGCCAGAAAAGCATGAGTACCTATTAAGTGAACATTCCCAGCACATCTGTAAAAGTCAGCTTGGTGGTAAGTGAATATAATCCCTGCACTCTGATTGCCATGAGATATGAAAGGGATAGGATACACACTAGAAACTGGTGAGCTAGCATGCCTAGTTTGTGAAGTCTAACCAACAAAATATTTGGTCTTAAGATAGAAGGTGGGATTGACATCTACATTTGTCTTCTTTCCCTGTTCCCCCCAAATGTACGCAAGCATGCACACATGCACACACACACACACACACACACACACACACACAAACAAACACACACACATTCAAATCTACAACACACAAAGAACTCAAAACACAATGATACACAGGCTGAAACACAAACACAAACCAGTAATCCAGGTAGAATAAGCCATTTAATTCTGCAGTAGTTCCTTCCAGTGTGGCATGGTAGTGAAGCTACTGGGGCTTTCAATATAATCAGTAAACATGATGTTAGATTTCGTGCTCAGTTCTTAATGAGCAGTTTCCACATTGCTACTGCTTGACTTCCTTGTGTTTCGCTGTGCTTGCTTCACCTAATTTGATGTGCTTGTGGTGAGATAGAGATGCCTGTAAAACTTCAATTCCTGGGATAATTGGACATTTTTTGCTATAACACACACTTGCAATTTTATGTAGAGAGATTTTTTTCAATTATATGTACACCATGGTTTCTAACAAGATCCTTTCAGACTTACAATAGGGACTTTTCTGTTTTCCCACTTCCTCCATCAAAACACTCTCAAATTGTAGACTCCACATTCCAATTTTGTATTTGGAGCTACTTTTCAGCATCTGTTGTAGTGATTTTCACAGTAATGTTTGAAAGTATCCTCGTTGAAGGAATAAAACTACTCTTAGTCTAGGGACATGTGCTGAGCTGTGTGGAGTTGTTATCACCTTTGTTTTCTGTATAGGTACAATTAATACAGTTTTTTTTTTAGAAACAAAGTTGCTGTAAGGAATGAAGTGTACATCTTACATTATGCAACCTTACTAAATACTTTTAAACTATTTAAGTAGAATGACATAATGCTTCTGAAAATAGGTTCTACTGTCCAGGAGATATTTTGGGATCTATCCTTTGAGGAATAAACTATTATGATCTCTGATTTGTAATCATTAAACTTAATAATGTTAATACTCAAGACTCCATAGGTGGTAGTATACTTATTTGGAACATTTATTCTGGTTGTCCCTGCTGAAATTAAAATGGCAATGCAATGCTAACTTAAAATATATAAAACAAGAGGAAACACTGGGGATTCTAGACAAAAGACAAATGACTTGGTGCCTCCCTGTTATTTCTGATCCTCACTTTGCAAGTCTGTAGCAATGAGGTGAAGCAACATGTTTTGCAGCAATCTGTTAAATATCCAGATCATCCTACACCCTTGAAAAAACTGGATCTTTCTCCTATTTTCAGGGAAAGAATATTACCACAAACATTCACAAAATACATAGAAATGGACACCTACCTCATGCAAGGCATTCTGTTTGGTGCTATGAACAGAAAATGCGCCAGAATTAGGGACATATATGCTCCTAAAGCAGCTTTGTGCCCATGAAGGAAGGTAAGCACGTAGTAATCCAATCACTGTGGTAATGTAATCAGCGATTTGATTAATTTACAAATTAAGGAAAAACATTATCCAGAACAGAAAATGCTAAGTGAAAGCATTTCATATATGTCTCTCTCTAACATCAGTCTTTTGTGATTTTTCTCTTGATTTTGATTCATATCAAGGGTAGGTAGCAAGGGATAGAGAATAAAGAAATGTATTCATTAATTTTTCTCATTGCTGTGACAAAATACATGATGAAAGTAACTTAAGGAGCAAACAGTTTGTCTTGCTTCAGAATAAAGTGCATGGAACAGGATAAATCTCTAGGCAGGGGAATTAGGGAGCTTGTTTAATTGCCATCACAATCTGCAAGTGGTGTGCAGCTGCATTTCTTTTTTGTTTGTTTGTTTTGTTTTGTTTTTGTTTGTTTTTGTTTTGTTTTGTTTAGTTCTGGATCCCAACCCATGCATTGGTGTCATCTATAGTTAGAGTGGGTCTTAGCAGCTCAGGTAACCCAATCTAGAAAACTCCGTAAGGATATATGCAGAAGGTTGAGACCTAGATGATTCTTGATCCTGTCAGTTTGACAATGTCATCAAAAGTATATTTGTTCTAGTATATCTTTTTGTTGTGTGTATGCTAACATAGATCATAAACACTCAGTTGCCCTTAGCTTGTTGCTATTTTTCCTACAACAATGTAGAATGCTGTCTCTTCTTTCAGGATTACACATGCTGAGTCAATACTCAATGTCATGGTAGCTATATCTCTTTAGCCCTCTACCCACCCTTCCTACTGAGAAGGCAGAAATTCAAACTCTTTAAATTACCTGCCTTGAGACTAATTGTCCTTATCAGTGTCCTGTCACAGTACAATCTATTCTAGTGCTTATGAAATAAATACAGGAGTTAAATACAGGGTTAGAAGTTCCACACCCATGAGTGTGGTGTGTGTATGTGTGTATGTCTGTGTGTATGCACATACACACAGAGATGCAACACAAATCAGTGTACTTATTAATTCTAGTGATTGACTCTTAAAAGTATATTTTCATATATTGTGAAGTGCATCATAACATTTTATTCTCATTTTAGTCATGATTGGAATAGGAATTTTAAATTATTAATAAATGTCAAATGCTTTACCATGTAGCTGCAAGACATTTTGAGCAAAGATATACTTATAATGTCAGGGTAGAAACCATTCAAAGAGTTAACATAGTACCTAAGGACATTTTCCATAGTCCACATAGAATATCAGAAACAGTGAACTTTTGTGATTTCTAGGTTATTTTTGAGGTCTTTGTTTTTAAAGATAAAATTTAGCATCGTGATTGTAACCTCCCCCTTCATCCCCACCACATGTACTTCCTCTGAATTTGCAATCCATTTGTAGCAAAGTTACCTGTGGAGACTGATTATAAATATCATGAGTTGGAATTACATCTATCGAAATTTAGGTTAGTTGTATGTTTTAAAAAATGGATTTGAAAATGGTGCCAAGTGGTAAGTGCCTACCTTGAGACAACTGACTAGAATAAATTGAAAAGGGTTAATGTTGCTATGAGGACAATGAGTGCAGAAAGCTCTCCAGTTTCTTCTGTGAATGAGATATAATATCACGAAGATTTGCATATTTCGAGGTAAAGACAACTGCAGTATGTAGCTAGAAGTCAGCTGTTCCTTTAGCTAGCAATAGGTATTCAAAGCTGAGCTGCAAAGGTTACAGTCTGTTCTAAAACCCCTGGAACATTCTTGTATTGAAGGTACTTTTAGTTTTTACAATAAGTTTGAGTATTTTTCATATACATAATATTTGAAAAGCCATAACTTGTATGATACAAAATACTTACAAGATGCTGCATGAAATCTGTAAGGAGGAAATACAGGATCATTGAATTGCTTCCAGGGGGTGGATCAAGTTTGTGAAGATAAAGTAATGGGTAACTAATTTTAGAAAAACCTTGAAAAGTGTCTCATTCTCCTGACTTACCAGATAAAGACTGGGTTGAAAGTGTTGGAAAAAAAAACCAAAATTTTCAGCATGCCTTCTAAACTTATTTTTGTTTAGATTTCTATATTTAATTGAATTTTATGTTGATATAATTAGTCATATTCTCTAATGGACAGAAGAGGATATATATATATATATATATATATATATATATATATAT
>NW_021604564.1:8862185-8978188 GCF_004785775.1 Grammomys surdaster | reverse complement strand
ATATATATATATATATATATATATATATATATATATATATATATAGTTTGTGTGTGAGAACCTAGTACTCATCCTTTACTTATCCTTGACTCTAATTGAATTCTAGTATACTATAATTAATTATATTCTCTAATGGATTGAAGGATATATATATACTATGTATGTATGTGTGTCTGTGTGTATATGAGTGTGTGTCTACTTGTGTAGGTGTAAATTAATTAAGTGGGATATGAAGTAATGTGAAGCTGAGACCCTGGTATTCATACTTGAGTCTGGGTGCATCAACAGTTCCTGAAACTGTCTCTCTTTGGGCAATGGCATGAGGTCAGTAATGCAAGCCCATTAAGTTCCTGGGAAACAGCTGACCCCTATTTGAGAATGAAAACTTGGAAATACTGATTCTTCTATTATGGAATAAATCATCATTAGCAATAATAACAGGACAAATCAAGTCAGTGTCAAGAAGGAAGGCTATGTGAGGCAAAGAACTTCTTTTTGTCTTGGCTGCTCCCTGAGTGTGCTTCCCACAACCAGGATAGATATTCCCAAGCCAATCAAGGTAGTCTGGACAATTTGTCATGTGAGGCTCCTGACACAGTTATTTTATTGTAGTAAGTTGACATTAACACCCCCATAATGTGTGACATACATATTTATCTTTGGAACATATTATGGTATATTGGAAGGTTTACTGGTCTAAGGTCCTGATATATGTTCTGTCAGTCCAAGAAACAATCAAGTACACAAAGGGAAGACATAGTGCATGTAGGATGGTATAATTTGATCTAATATTGAACAAGATATTCTAAAATGAAGACTAGCTCAATGAGAAATAAAGGCTGACTCTTCTGAGCTCTCACATGGAAGCCTGTCACCATATCTTGCTTCAGCAGAAATTCAAGGGCAGCTAAGGTATTTCAGTGTTTTGTTAGGAAAGAGCAAAAGTATATATTTGTTGAGGCATACAGGTATCTGCAAGCTATGGGCACGCTAAGAAGTCGAAGTCTAACGTACACAGTAAGTCAGGAATGTATTTCTTCTGGTTGGAACTGGGGCATGGAAATTCATGACACTATTAGTTCATGTTAATCTCTGTGTTTTGGGGGAGGAAGCTACATATGTTTGGGTTTTGCATCCTAGGTAGTTGTTGCAGATCATAGACAGTGTTCTCTGTCTTATGTTTTTTAAGTTTTAGTTGTATGTACATGGCTGTGTGTGAGTATATGCAAGTGGAGGCTAGAGGAATTGGATCCCCTTGGAGATGGAATTACAGACAATTCTGAGCCAAATCTGAATCTTCTGCAAAAGCAATATCCACTTGAGTCATATCTTCAGACCTCTTAGATCTATTTTAGTAAGTGTCTGGGCATTCTCTATTTGTATATTCTGTCTCTCACTACAGATGCACAGGTCTGACCTGCCCATATGTGCATGTAAACCAGAAGCTGATTTCATATGCATTTACTCAGAAATGTCACAATATTCCTGGAAACATGTACTCATGGGAACAGGACATTAAAATTACACTAAAAGCTCGTTGGCTATAATTCCAACATGTCAGCTGAATCAAGGAACATGCAACTACATGAAGAGTAGTGAATTCTACAGATAGCTGTGGCGTGACCACCATGATTGTGCTAAAGGAGAATGAAGTAATTCGTGAAACATTTCTGTCTTACTTTTTTTTCCCAAAAATATACTTAACACCATTGTAACTGAGTTACCTTTTCTATTTAGGTTATATTAGCAACTTGTTTTTCCTGTCGTTCTCTGTAAAACTTAACGAGTTTAAATTTTCTTCTCTCTTTACACTCTTAGAAGTTATATGGATACTGTACTCATTTATCCAAATGTTAACTTCTTGAATAATGGACTTAGTCTGCCATGAGAACTAATGGTTTGAACTAAATATTTCAGAATCTCTAAACTCTAATGTTTATTTATGGTTTCCTCAGCAGTTTTATTTTATTTTACTTTTTTACCTTGAGAAAATAAATTATAAACACGTCAAACATGCAGGTTCTAACATTTAGCCAGATAACAAATGGTCTTATAAAGCAACACTAATGAAAAGAAATAGGAAGCTAATCTCACAATCTGTGCTAACAGTCATTTATAGAAGTCTGGAGCTAAAGTTTTAGTGTTCTCTCTCTGCAGGTCATAAAACACTCAGAGGACAGTGTGATTCATAAATGAGAAGCTGTCCATTTATCCTTAAAAGGAATTCTTGCCCATGAGTCTCCCAAGTTCATCTTTGGGTCTCTTTCAACGTAGATTCTCTTAAAAAGTGTTGATTTTCCTTGTGTCACCATGTCACTTAATCAAAGCATCTTCAAGCTGGTAGACATGAAAGGTTCTATAAAGTACTACTCACAAAGTTAGAGAACAACAAAGAATTCTTGAATAAAAAAAAAGCCAGTATATTAAAAATATCCAATGAATGTGACCTTTGCATCACAGATATAGCCCATTGTAAGATATATAATAGAATTTGTTTCCAGCCTGTATGAGGTTCTTATATATGTTATCAAAATGTTCCTAATTTTAGATCCAAACCTCTTCAGAATCCAAATGTTGTCGGTGGTCAGAGAAGGGGAAGCAGATACCTTTCTGTCTGTTTCATGTGATTTCAAACCCCCAATACCAGCTAAATATGTATTAGTGAGCCTGACATCAGAACAAATCCTCTGGAGAGGATAGACTATGTCCAAGCAGTAAAGCCTTAGGTCAAGCATTTAATTCTAAGAAGAAATTCGGCTAAGAAAGCTGAATGGACATTGGTGGTTGATCTATCTCACCACTGGAAGGAGGCAGGAAATACACTGGAAAGCTATTAAATACACTCAATAAAAAGCTTAATTTGTTATGGCTGCTGCCGTATATATTATTCTAATTCCATTTAACCCTATCACTGAACAGTCTTTATAAGCTTAAGAGAGGTTTCTTCTATAAGAGAGCTGACATAGGTTTAGAAACACTCTCAGTCAACATGTACCATCTCTCAGATCATTTTTCTTGGAAATAGCTTTAGACAGAAAGCCCTCTTGAACTCTCATTTTCCACATATCTAAGCAGATAATTATTTTTAAATAGAGAGGAATTTATTTTAAAGGGACTAATTAAACCTTGAGAATAATCACTGTGATTATCACTGTGATTCTAAAATACTTCAAGAGGTCCATCACACTATTCAGAGGTTTGTAAGATGCAGTTGATCTGATATCTCTCTCTCTCTCTCTCTCTCTCTCTCTCTCTCTCTCTCTCTCTCTCTCTCTCTCTTTCTCTCTCTCTCTCATCTGAGGAGGAACTGGGCATTCCCATATAGATGAAGAAAATGATTAATTTTTAAAGGATCCTACCTTCTTTTACCTTATATGCTCCAATTTACACTATGAGTTAAATGAATCATCCTGCATGAATGTTCCTCATTTTACAGCATTATACATAAGATTTTTATTATTTTTTTACGAGTGAGCCTGAACACATACAGAGTTCATCATGAATTTCTATACACTGACCAGTGTGTTATGTACCAAAGAAAATGAAGGGTCTTATCCTTATGCAAGAGTATATTTAAAAGAGGCAATAGTTCCCTTGTCATAGAGAAAGACATTCCTCTTAAAGATGGAATGAGGCTTAATTAACTTCTAAAAAGGTACATAAGAACCTGCTTCATTAACATTTTTTCTACTTTTTAAATGAAGTTTGTTGAAATAAGTACTTTATTTCCATATACATGGAAATAAAGTATATTTATATATATTTGACATTAGCCTAGATCCTGGAAGAAAGAATGTGAAGTTGTAAGTACTTGAAGAATAACTCTCATTATAATGCTGCAGGGTCTGCCCTGCTATAGGCTTCTGATTTTTTTAAAAAATGGGTCAGAGCTGATGACCTATGTTCTGCTTAAGACAGCTTTCCAGATTGCTTTCTCTCTGCTCTGGTTTCTCTGAAGATCTCCAGACAGCCATTTCTCTCTATTTTTTCCTCCAGACAGTTCGCCAAGCAGTTCTCTCTTGCTATTCTAAAATATTTCCTGGGTAGCTCATCTCTCGCATATCATAAGCCCAGTCTTTTATTTTATATATCAATCCAGTCATTTATTCCGTGTTAACTTTTGTTTATCCTATGAATCAGCATAAATGACCCCAGCCCCTTAAGTTTTAGGAGACAACAAGCACACATTTTTTAACATGAAAAAAGAATTCAGAGATTTCTTGGTTTTGTTAAGCATAGATGACAACCGCACTTGGTAGGACCCCACCCTGAAATTACAATTTCTACTATGCCTGGAGCTGGACCTAAAATTTTTCTTTCTCAGGCTGGACTGACCTTGAATTGACCTTGAACTGCCTTTGAAAGCAAAAACTTTAGCTGAGTAGGTTCTCCTTTAACTATCACTCCCAAATCTCCTTATCGTCTTCATTTGTATATTTCTGACAAGTTGACTCATAGTACAGCTGCTTTTGTTCTTTTAGATTCATAAACATCCTCATATAAATCATACTGCATCTTTTTGCATAGTTGAGAAATTACCCCGTGTGTGTGTGTGTGTGTGTGTGTGTGTGTGTGTGGATGCTTATTGTTGCTGTGTCCTTTAGTTGCGTTCCAATTACTGCTGCTCCCTCTCTGTTCCTGCTCCCACAGTTCCATCCCATTCCTCCTCCCCTTTGCCTCCAAGAAGGTATCTCCCTCCCACCCCTATAAACCAGGCTTCCCCTTCCCTGGGGCCTCAAGTCTCTTGAGGATTAAGCACATTTTTTCCCACTGAGACCTGAGCAGTTAGATCTCTGCTGTATTTGTGTCAGGGACCTCTCAGATTGGCCCGTGTATGCACCTTATTGCTGGCTAAGTCTCTGGGAATTCCCTGGGGTTTGGGATCATTGAGACTGCTGGTCTTCCTATGGGGTAATTCTCTTTTTCAGCTTCTTCAATCCTTCCCCTAGTTCAACCATAGGGGTCGCTGACTTCAGTCCAATAGTTGGGTGTAAGTTTCTGCTTTTGTCTCAGTCAGCTGCTGGTAGGACCTCTCAGAGGACAGTCATGCCAGGCTTCTGTCTGTAAGCACATATAACATCAATAATAGTGTCAGGCCTTGGTGTTTCCTGCATGAAATTGATCTCAAGTTGGGCCAGTCACTGGACTGCCTTTCCTTCAGTCTCTTCATTTTTGTCCCAGCAGATCTTTTAGACAGGAACATTTCTGGGTCAGAAATTTTGACTGTGGGTTAGTAACACTGACACTAAGGCCCTGTCTAGCTACTGGGGATAGACTCTTCGAGTTCCCTCTTCCTAGTGTTGGACGTTTTTGCTAACTTACACCCATTGAGTCTTTAGAGTCTTTCACCTCCCAGGTCTCTGATACTTTCTAGAGCCGCCTCCCACCTCCCAACCCCTGATGTAACTTAACTCCATTAATTCCTTTGGCCCTCTCCTGCACCCCCCCATAATTATTCTGATTGGTGTGAAGTGGAATCACAGAGTCATTTTAATTTGCATTTCCCTAACAACTAAGGATTTTGAACATTTCTTTAAGAACTTTTACACCATTGGAGATTCTTCTGCTATGTTTAGCTTTATACTCCATTTTTAATTGAGTTATTTGTTTTTTGGAAGTTAACTTTTTGAGTTTTTATATTTTAGATATTAGCCCTCTGTTGTATGTAGGGTTACTAAAGATTTTTTCCCAATCTGTAGGTTGCTGATTTTCCTATTGACTGTGTGTCATGTGCATTACAGAAGCTTTTCAGTTCTATGAGGTCCTATTTATCAATTGTAGAACATAGATTCTGAGCCATTGGTGTTCTGTTCAGGAAATTTCCCCCTGTGCCAATGAGTTCTGGGTCTTTCCAACTTTCTCTTCTATTAGATTCAGTGTATCTGGTTTTCTGTTGAGGTCCTCGATCTACTTTGACATGAGCTATGTGCAGGGTGATAAATATGGACCTATTTTCATTCTCCTACATACAGACTGCCAGTTAGACCAGCACCATTTATAAAGATACTTTCTTTTTTCCACCATATGTTTTTGGCTGCTTTGACAAAGGTCAAGTAGATAAATGTTGGGGTTTACTTCTGGGTCTTTAATTCTATTCCATTGATCGACCTTTATATTTCTGCCCTAATTTAATGAGCCTTTTATCACTACTTTTTTGTAGTACAGTTTGAGGTCAGGGTGATGATTCCCCCAAAATTTGTTTTATTGTTGATAACTGTTTTGGCTATCCTGGGTTTTGCTTTGTTCTGTTTTTCTATATGAAGTTGAGAATTGCTCTTTCCATGTCTGTGAAGAACTATGTTGGAATTTTGATAGGGATTGCATTGAACCTCTAGATTGCTATTGGTAAGACGGCCAATTTCACTATTTTAATCCTACCAATCCATGAGCATGGTAGATCTTTCCATCTTATAAAGTCTTCTTCAATTTTTTTTTCAGAAATTTGAAGTTCTTGTCTCACAGATCTCTCACTTGCTTGGTAAGAGTTACCCATAAGAGAGATTGGTCTGAAGTTCTCTTTATTGTTGTTGGTCTTTGTATGGTTCTCTTCTTTTTGGTTTATAGTGAAATGTTTAATTTCTTGTGTTTTCTTGGGTGTAGTTACCCTCCTTGTATTGGAGATTTCCTTCCAGTATGCTCTGTAGGGCTGGATTAATAGAAAGATATTGTTAAATTTGGTTTTGTCACAGAATATCTTCATTTCTCCATCTATTGAGAGTGTTGCAGGGTATAGTATCCTAGGCTGGACTTTGTGTTCTGTTGGGGTATGAATGACATCTGTTTAGGATCTTTTGGTTTTTAGAGTCTCTGTTGAGATATCTGTTGTAATTCTCACAAGTCTGCCTTTATATGTTACTTGGCCATTTTCCTTTATAGTTTTTAATGTTGTTTCTTTGCTCTATGTATTTAATGTTTTGATTATTATGTTATTTGAGGATTTTCTTTTCTGGATTAATCTATTTTGTGTTCTGTAGGCTACTTGTACATTCATGGCCATTTTGCTCTTTAGGATAGGGGCATTTTCTTTTATAATTTTGTCAAAGATGTTTTCTGGCCGTTTGGCCTGGGATTCTTTAGCCCTCTTTTATTCTTAATATTCTTAGGTTTGATCTTTTCATGTATCTTGAATTTCCTGGATATTTTGGGTTAGGAGATTTTTACTCTTTGTATTTTCTTTAGCTGATCTCTCAATATAAAGTAAAATAAAACCTGAACACTGAACTGAAGCATTAGTCAGTAAGGGGCAGATACCATGTAGCCTCTTATAAAATAGATATACTGCCAAAAAGGGGAATTTCAACTTAAATATACACATTTACATACTTACATATATACACGCATACATAAATATAAATATTTCCATCCCCACATGTACAAATGCATTGTAGAAATATTTTTTATCTCTGAATTTATAGGATGACAAAGCCTAAAGCATACATACCTAAAGGAACACAACATAGAGAGTCCATAGAAAATGAGTAGCAAGATATACATTGCACTAAAAGACCAGTATAGACAGCCTGTCCAAACTGTTAGTACTTCTTTACTTAAATTACTTGTGGTTGCAAGCATATCAAAAATTCATATCTACAAAAAGATCAGTATCTAAAATTGTCACCTTGGATCTGAAAATTCTAAGAAACTATACATGTCAAGATTGAAATTGTTGAGCAAAGTTTTATTTTACTTTATATTTTAATTTACATTTTAATATATGTGTAATAGTTTAAATAAGAATGACCCTCATTGGCTCCTAGAACCAAGTCTGCCTGCCACTATGCTTCCTGCTATGATGCTAATGGACTAAACCTCTGAATGTAAGAAAGCCCCACTTAAATACTAAGTTTATAAAGAGTTGCTGTGGTCATGGTGTTGCTTCTCAGAAATAAGAGGACATTGACAGTTAGTTCTGAGAACTCTAATACATTTTTGTTACTCTTTCAACTTCTTCTAAACTTGTATAATGGATGAGCAAAGCAAATAACCTATGAACAAGATGTGTAGACAGAAGCCATGGAGCAATTCCAGAAACTGTTCATATACACATATTGCTTTGTGTCTCTCATAGTCTCATCCCTTGTAGATGAGTGCATATTGTTCAACTTTAAAATTGTTTCCCTGAATGTTTTGTAGACTAGTCAAGAATAAAATTGATTCCGAGAAATTTGAGTTATTGGCATAACTTTCATTCAAGAGAAACCCCAATGAGAAAAAGAAAAAAAAACCCTAGTAGTCTCACAGAGGCCAACTGACATTCTTTTGCTATGTCCAGGGCCACTTAAATACCATTCATAGACTTTCTTAGGATGATAGTTTACTTAGTAATATTACCTTTACTTCTGAGTATTTTTTAGGCAGTTATTTGTATTTTTTCAAGTTAATTGGTTTCTAGAAATAAGCATATGATTCAGTGTATGATTGTGCAGACAGAGGAATGTATAACTAAGATATAGAATCACTATATCTTCTACATAAAATAAAAATGTAGAAGAAATATACTGAAGTCTTGAGTGTGGTTGAGATAACAGTATAATGTAGAGAAGCCATCTTGTGTTTATATGGATGTGGCACCTGTCTATAGCAAAACTGATGACCTATAGCTTAGGCAAGACATGAGAGGTGGGAGATCATGAAGGCAGGAAGGATTCTGGGATACTGCCTGAATTAGAGATTTGCTTGGGAAGATATGACAAGACAGATGAGCATGGGAAACTAGCCATATGGCAGAATGTAGATTAGAATAAATGGACTATTTTAAGTTATGAGACAGCCAGAGAGGAGCCTAGCTATATGGTCAATGTATTTGAAAATATTTTTGAGTCTGAGTCTTATTTCTGGGAGCATGGGGCTGGGAGAAAAATCACCTAACTTCTAATGTATTCCAGTTAGGTGACTACAGAAAGTTAGCTAATGGATAATGCGGTTTAAAAGTTGATAGAATAAAATAAAAATTGTAATTCTCAATATAGTTTTCTGGTAGTATCAAGCCCTTACTGCCCAATGAACGTGTCTATCAGACATTTATTTACTCATTAAAACATGATGATAAAGAATTGAGCTTGAAGTAATAGTCTTGGTACTTTTTTGTATAATAATTAAAATGGCAGTACTAAGTAGAATTACTTAGAGAAATTATACAGGGATGTGTTAGCATTTAAAATTAAATTCTTTACAAAATAAATTGAGAAATGGTTGAGAGTTTGCAATTATAGAGGCCTAAAACAACTTATCTACTAAGTAAAGGTTTTCACAAGGTTTTCTAAAGGGTTATTTGGTTTAGAAAAACACAGGCAATCATATTTTTACCAAACTGGTCACAGTATACAGTACACTCACTTTTGGCATAATTCTAGGATATGACGTGACCCCTAGCCATGAGTATATGTTCAAGAGATTTTGGCTTACTAAAGTTATGAATTAGATAAAGAAATTAATTCTGCCCACTCTTTCACATATAAGTTTTTCTTATTATCTACCACTTAAGTTTGAGATAGGAAGAAACCTGAATGTGTTCTAGAAGTGATAGCCCAGAGATAGTAAGAAGGCATGTTCAAGATAAATTAGACAGATAGATAGAGATCACAAATATAACTGGAAGAAGAAAGAATCTAGAAGATAGAGATAGAACCTATTTTAAAGACATACCATTTTTATACTTGAAGCAGAGGAGAATGGAAAATTAGGAGTGTATATTACATATACTTATAAGTTCAATATCATGGATGTAGTTTCTTGTGATGAATTTTATTATAAAATGTTAAAAGTAGATGGAAAGGAGTAAGATAAACAAAAAGAAAAAATCATACAAAGGACAGATTGAATATGGTGGCGATGGAAATATACCAGCATGAAATCTGTTTTAACCTGAGATGATGAGATATTTAGCACAAGTATCTGAGAAATATGATATTTTAAAATATGTTTTAGTTGGTATGACTGGAATATATATATATATACACATATATTCTAATTCTACACATGTATGTATATATACGTATGTATATAAATACACTATGTATATTTATATAAAAATATTATGTATAGACTTTAAATGATTACCACAAGTATGTAGAAGAATATATATACATACATATATATGTATGTGTATTTGTGTGATTTCTGATTTTTTAAATATACACACATATGTAAGATATTTATATAAATCACTTATGTATATGTTTATGTGTTAATGTTCAAATTCAAGCTATATACACCTATACACATAAAACTGTATCTCAAGCATTCTTTTAAAATATATTTTTAGAGTTACACTTCCTAAAATGTCTTTAGGTATCTGCTGTTGATTAGGTAAGGTGCCCTCATATTCAGTTATTTTTTTATGTTCAAGAATAAATACAAGCCAAAATTATTTCCACTGTTTCTGTGAATTCTTTTACAAATTCATTCCACATAGTGAATTTTAGTGTTTATGTCTAAAATCTAAATACAGTATTGAACAGTCTATTGGTAAAGGTGTTAATATTTTCAAATTTGTATTTGCTTAACTCTAAAAAATGCTCACTCTGATTGGGAAATGATAGAAAGGTAAGAATCATTCCACAATAATCAGCAGCAAGTATGACACCCAAGATTATATGCATTATTTTAATTAGGCATGCTTGAAAATACATATGGTTTCCTTTGACTAATAAGCAACTTCAAATGAGATTTGATTAGCAAATGCAATCTCTTCCACAGGTTCAATTAAGTCAGGTGCATTTCAATAATGGTAAGTGATTAGAGAAATTTTTATCAGAATCCCACTCAGAGTCATCATTCAAACAATCTATTTTATTTTTTTAAAGTCTATGGAGTAGTTTGCACAGTAATGGTTCAAATTCCAAATCAATGTGAGAATATTAAGCATGATTAAATTATGCATTCATCAGTTTGTGATTTAATGTGTCTGGTTGATTTTAAGAATTTTTATTTATGCTCAAAAGACAACCATGTATACTAGCAAGCCTTGCAATTTGTGAGAGATGAGCTTTAAAAGTTACACTGTACAGTATATGTGGAGATGCACATCCAAATCCTATTGATTTTGATTTTTTTAAAATAAAGTGTATGGCATTTAACTGAGTACTCTGATTTTCTTTGCTATTGTTTACATTTTATCCTAAAGAAAACTGGGATGATTACTTATAATGAGAAATAAAGGGTTGCAGGGTAAAATGTTCCATCCTTACTTGCTGTCAAGGATAAAAAGCTTTCACATTTTAAAAGTGGGGATAGCATTTACTTTTAAATCTATGCCAAATACAATTTCAATGTATATTTATTTCTGGTACTAATGATATAGTGTGAAGCATTATCCAAATGTCTCCCATTCTGGAGAAATATGCATGCACAAAAGGTTCACTTCTTGAAAAGTTACACTATTTATTTCTACCCAGAGAAGCTTATGATAAAATCTATTCCTCATAATGATAAAGTCTATAAAATATTTTACAGAGACATGGTGTGAATTTATAGAGATATGATAGGCTTTCATAGAATAAATATAAAACTACATTATGCCTATATCAGAATGTACATGTAAATAAAAGCAACAGTTTTTGCTATTATTAAAAAGTCAAATTATAAATATGCAAACCCTAGGTTTTATTTATGACTCAGTAATAGGACACATGCCTAGCATGCTTAAAATTCTGGAATCAATCTCAGAACTTGAACAAAACCCCAAAACGTACAAAAACTGTTTGAAAGGTTTAACTTAAACCATTTCCTTCTTTTCTGTGTTGATTTAATGACATCAACAAAGCTATATTCGTGTCACTAATGTGGATGGAAAATATCATACATACTCTTGTCTTTCCTGTAATCAATCCCAAAATGACCAATAAAAGATTAAGCTGTATACTGTGCCCCTTCCTACTAAGGGCACCAAAATTTTAATAGGGAAGCTTCAAATGATGAAGAGAGGCAAATTTACTAACAAGAAATAGAAACAAAACTCTTTGGTCCTTTAAACAAAGAAGAGGCTCATGATGATAGTTACTTTGCTGGCAATTTTCTGGATACACACATTTGCTCTCACTGTGCTTCCTTACACAACAGATGGATGGCTGCCTATCATGTACAAAGCTTGTAGTTATGCGAAGTACTACATAGACTTCTAAGGAAAGCACGAAGAAGCCATGGCTCCGTGCCAGATTCTTCAACTTTTTGACCTTGTGAAATAATTATCATCTTCTAAGTCTATGTTGCAGAAATACACAATGAAGGTACAAAAGGAAAAATAGCAAAAAAAAAAAAGCCCTCATATTTTTTAAGTAAGTTTGTGATTTTGTTTTGAGCCCAAGTCATAGCTATCCTTGGCTACAAGGAGTCCTTAAATTGTTGGTTAGATACACCAGAAACAAGAAGAGCATCTTCACTGTGTCTAAATCTGTTTTCTGCTATTGAAACTGGCAAGTTATAAATAACCTAAGTCATTTAGCTCACAGCTTTGGAGATTAGGAATTCTAAGAACATGTTTCTGGCAAATAGCGACAGTCTTCATGCTACACTATAGAAGACCAATGGAACACAGAAGATAGACAGATGAAAATCTCTTTGAACTCGTGTGTTAGGACGAGCCTGCTACTGAGACAAGCCTCTACTTTTCTTTTTTTTTTTTATTTTTATTTTTTTATTTCTTTTTTTGAACATTAAATGCTTTTTTATAGCATGTTTTACAAGGGGAGGGGGTAAGAGGGTCCAGGTGGTGGAAAAGTACAAAATCTTCTTGGCCTGTGCCTTGAAACATGTCATGGTCTATATGGTACACTGCCTTGAATTATGATCTACCTGCAGTTCTTCAGAAGATATGGTACACTGCTTGAGTTATGGTCTCCCTGCTATTCTTAAGAAGACATGGTACTCTGCTTTGAGTCTATCTGCAGTTGCTAAGCAGGATCTTGCAGTTGCCAAGCTTCAGAGGACATTGTGCAGGTGGGGAAAGGTAGGGGGTAAGGGTAAGGGCGAGGGTCCTGGCTTCTGGCATCTCCCCCTTCTCTGTTTAGTTAGAGAAGGCATCTTATGTTCAATCCCAACTATGTGAGTTTTGAATTTGGATGTCTAATTATGGGGGGTCTTAGACAAGTTCACAACCCCAAAACACTGATGTGAGACGAGTCACATCGAGCCTCTACTTTTCATAGGCATTTTTCAGAGGTCATAAAATGAGAATACTTTTAAAACTACTGCTTAGGCAAATTCTGAGGCCATTAGGTCCTAGAGTAGCTGGGGATCACACACAGCGTCTGCTCTGCATTGAAACCTGCACATTCTCATGAGTGGGAAAAGCACATGAACGTTTAAAAAATAACAAAAATTATTAGAAAGTGTGGAAATACAAGTGATTAAGGAACAGTGGCTCAGTGGGTTTGGAGAAGAGATTGCCAGTTGGCATTTGAGTGCAACAGGAAAACAAACTTTTAAAAGATTCATGGCATGATCTAATTTATTGTTCAAAGAAAGGAAGAACATTCCAGATCTTATGTAGAGAATCTTTCAAGAAGGCTAATGCATCAGCATTTCAAACACAACTAAGGCATAATTGCTTTTGATACCACATGTGTAGCAGCTAGGTGCGTGTTTATATTCATGATGGGAAATTCTCTGTCTTAACAATGTAAAACAAAGCTTGACTTAAATTGGGTGTTGAAAACACATGAAAGTTACTTTACTACATTATGTTTAATGTTTCCATGATGATTTTTCTTTTGCTCTTTTTATCTTTTGAAACAGATGAGTTCATGTTTTATCTATTGTAAACTGTGACTCACTATTATATTTAATAATCAGCTGCGATTCTCAAGTTTTAGAACACCTTGATATGTAGTGTTTCTTTGAAATTTACTATCTCAACCTTAACTATGCAGGATAATATAATGCCATAAACTGGATATATATGGATATATATATATATATATATATATATATATATATATGTATATGTATATTCCTAGAGGCTACATAGCAAAGACAGACTGCTGGCAGTCTCCATGTCTGATAAGGGTTGATTCCATCAAATACTGAGTCTTTAGTGTTTATGAGTGTGGTTCTAAGAAATAAAAAGGACTAGAGGTGGGGCAGAAAGATGGCTTTATGGGTAAAAGCTCTTGCTGCAAGCCTAACAACCTGAGTTTAATATGCTTGGGCCTTATCACTATAAGAGAAAATTACATATGCACACATGCATACATAATTACCTGTGACTAATAGTTGAAAATGAACCACCATGGTAAGCATGTATAATATTTGATCTGTACCCAGGAATTCCAAATTAAACTATGAGACATTATAGAGATTATTATAGAAAAACATAAATATTGGAGACAATAATGAAATAATAAGTTATAATGAGAAAAAAAATAGATTTAAAAATAATCATGTATCTGTAAATAATACAAACTTTGAAAGTAATAACTCAATGAATGATTAAAATTATTTCTATGTCTATATTATGTGTATATATATATATATATATTATAAATATATTTATTACAAATATATTATAAGGACATGCTATGATTCTAGTCTAGGCCTTCTCTAAAATCAGCAAGTGTTCTTAACTGCTGAACCATCTCTTCAGCTTCTCTTTCTCACAGATTAATACTTTACATGAACAAATCATCATATATATTAATATGTAATCATATAATTATGATTTTATTATAAATATTACACACACACTCATATATATATGTATATATATATACACATATATGTATGTATGTATATATCTTAGTAGATTATTACTGAGTTGTAAATGAATTTAAAAAAGTAATCCAGAAAAATATTGGAGTAAATTTTAAAAATAAAGTGGTTAATAAATAAGAATTTTATTACTTAGACTATTTCATTCTAAATTTTGTAAAATGGACAATTATGGATTTGTAGCAGTTTATGAAATATATATATATATTGTGTATTTGTGTGTGTGTGTCTGTGTGTATGTGTGTGTGTATGTATGTATGTATGTATGTATGTATGTATGTGTGTGTGTGCCCACACAGGCAAGAAGAAAGCATTGGTTGTCCTGGAACTGGAGTTAAAGAATGCTATCAATAGCAAGATTTGGTTCCTAGGAATCAAAATCAGGCCCTCTGTAAGAGCAGCAAGTGCACTTAAGTACTAAACTTTTTCTCCAGCTTTCTCAATTTTAACTTTTAATATTAAGTCATAAGTAGTATATGTTGAAAGTCAAATCATCTAAACAGTATGTGTGAAACTGTCTTAGAAGAGAAGCAACTGTAAAATGTTAACTAAGCTATACCCAAGACTTGATATTATGTGCTTATAATCTGGTGTTGGGGAGGCAGAAGCTAGAGGATCCCTATGATTTGCTGGTCATCAGCCTAACGTAGCATAATTAGTGAGTTCCAAGCCAGAGAGATAGCATGTCTCAAAGAAGGTGGTTGTACCCTGGCTGACACAGACACACACACACACACACACACACACACACACACATGAAATTACAATCTCATAGTCTACTATATGTGCAATTTTTTGTGATAAGTTTACCAAATTTTGCATTATTCCTATTTTTATTATCTATACATAAACATGAACAAGAACACATGTAATTGAGCAATTTATATTCTTCTGGTAACATTGTCTTATGTGTAGAAACAATGTATCAAGAGTTCTAAGCTTTTTAGTTCTACTTCTGGTATGTTTCTGAAAAGTTCTATGATGATCAAAAAGCCATTTCAATTTGCAACCCCTATTTCTTTATGTGCAAATTGAGGTGATAAGATCAGACAGCAGCCGGGATGTCTTTCATCATTTGCTCCTCCACAAATTTATGCAAAATATTTCATCTTCTAAAAGTTAGTTTTTTTACTTATAAACATGTAGTTGCGTTCTCTATTTCATAAATATATATTGTCCAGTACTTAATTTTCATTTGAAATAAAAAAGTTATTTGTTCAAAGAATGTCATAAAACAGATCTCAGTTAAAGCCCAGGTACCTCTTAACCTCCCTAAATAGGTAAGTTAGAGTACAATAGAGTACAACACTTTGAGGTGTCCCCAAGTTTCTGAATAAATTGAGAAGCACTGGGCTCCTTGATACCCTTAAAGAGGTACATAGTTAAAAACTTATGATTCATGAATGCAAAAATATAACACATTACTAAAAACACCTGCATTAGTTGCTTTTTTCTATTATATTGAGCTTTAAGTGGAAGAAACTATGGTTTCTGTTACTGGACATAGTTTTGTTCATTTTCAAATTACCCAAGTGACTTAATAAGCTTTTGTTCCTCATGAAATTGTCTCATGACTCATGACTTGTATTCTTTATTCATGTACTTCTTGAAAAATTTATATGGTACCTAATTTGTATTTATATTTTAAAGGTAAAGTTAGACAACATCATATATATATTTTTTTTCAAGAGTTACATATATATCTCATGATATATACAAATATATATATATATATATATATATATATATATTTGCTCAAAATAAAAATTAAAAAAGCCATTTAATGAGGCATAAATCTCAGTGTTTTAAAACACTTGTCTCCAATATAGACAACTCCTGTCTCAGTCCCTGAACCCATGTGGTAGAATTGACTCTCAGAATACCTGCCTTAGTCTGTGTTAAAAATACAAATACAGACATGCTAGTTCTCAAAATTTGTTCCCTTACCCATAGCCATCTGTCATTATTGATGTTTATTTTGTTGTATTGAGTTTGTGTCTGAAGTAAAAGATGACCTTTAACTTCTGATCTTTCTGCTCCTGAGCCTCCCAAATTCTGAAACTATCAGTCTGCTGCCACATGTTGTACTGGGAATATGAAGCAGGGCCTTTTTGGATATTATAGGAACACTATACCAATTAAACTAATGCTCCAGCCTGGATATTTACTATAAAGTGGTGGATTCCAGGATATTTACTAATATAACCTTAGCCTATCCCCTGTGTAAGAAAATCATTCTTAGGAACTTAAATCTTTGAAAGCTGTAAAGGTTTTTCTGATGCTAACACTTTAATCACTTTGTTTATGAATTCTAATATTCAATATAAAACACAAACTATTTATTGTAGCTTACTGACCCACTCATAGTCCAAACTATATTACTATAGTCACTACTTATAATAAGTTGGCTTGTTTGTATAAGTTGAAATGCAGTCTGGCCTTCTTGGTTCCAGTGAAATGCCTAGTTATAGTCTGGTACCTCCGTAAGTTTGGTCAAGGAACTTGGAACAAGTTTTCACCAGCAGTGTTAACTGGTCCTGGGTATCAGGGTTTGTTAGGATAGTGGGAATGTCACAGCTAAAGGGCTGTCAGGAATATCGTCAGTCTTGATAGACAGTTCTGTGATAGAGAGAGGAACTGGAAGAAGGCTGCAGTCCTAATGAAGAACAGAGAGACAACCAGAAAGGGTAGTGTTTATACCAGACAACCAGAGTTGGCTCTTTGTATTTTTACAGCAGCAGATCAGGCTAGAGGGTTTGTGTTGGGCTAGGTACTGGGATCTAGTACATCTCAAAGAAAGTTTGTCATTTCTGCCAAATGGCCACAGAATTGGCTGGTTTAGGAATGGGATATAACTGATTTTATTTTTAAAACAAGAACATGTATATCCTAGGCTAAGACCAAATGTCCTCTATAGGAGGGAGTGACCTTGAACTTCTGACCTTCCTACCCCTAGACCACAGACAATACTGGAGACCATAGCCTTGAATCACTATGCTTTCTCCTTTCCTCCATCTGTCTCACACAAACAAAACAGAGATGTGCCAGGTTACAATTTTTAAATTTATTTATTTGTTTATTTATTTATTTATTTATTTATTATCCAGCACTCAACCCCCCTCTCTTCTCTCCTCGCAGTTCCACCCTCACATGCCCTCCCTTCTTCCCCTCTCCTTTTCTCCTCAGAAAAGGGGAGGTCCCCCCTGGGTACCAACCTTCCCTGACATGTCAGGAGGGAGCAGAACTAAATGCATCGCCTCCCACTGAGGCCAGACAATGCAGCCCAGCTAGAGGAGAGGAATCCAAATGCAGGCAACATAGCCAGAGATAACCTTTGCTCTAATTGTTAGGGGACCCAAATAAAGATCAAGCTGTACAAATGCTACATATATGGATGATACTCTATGTCCAGCTCAAGCATGCTCTTTGATTGCTAGTTCAGTCTCTGGGAGCCCCCCATTTGACCAGGTTAGTTGACTCTGTAGATCTTCTTGACCCCTGAGTCTCTGAACCTGTTTCCATAAGTTGTAGAATGAAGCCTGTCAGAAGACAATTATTCTAGGCTATTGTCTGTAAGTATAGCAGAGTATCATTAATGGTGTTAGGGGCTGGTGCTCTCTCATGGGATGGGTCTCAAGTTGGGGCAGTCATTGGTTGGCTATTCCCTCAATTTTTGTTTCATCTTTATGCCTGCACATAGTATAGCCAAGACAAATTTTGGGTTGAAAGTTTTGTGGGTGGGTTGGTGTCTCCCTTGCTCCTGTGGAAGTTCCCTCTGGCTACAGGAGGCCACTTTAGGCTCCATAAACCCCCTGCTAGGAGTCTCAGCCAGGGTAACCTCCATAGACTCCTGGGAGCTTTTGTCAACCCAGGTCCCTGGCTCACGCCAGAGATGCCTGCCTACCAATTTCTCTTCTCTTTCTCATTCCTCTCCTTGTATCCACACCTGATTCCCATTCCCCTTTATCACTCATTTTTCTCCCTCCACCCACCTCCAGCACACATTTTATTTTCCCTTCTGAGTTATGCTTAGCTTCTTTGGGTCTGTGGATGATAGCATGGTTATCGTGTACTTCATGGCTAATATCAACTTATACGTGAAGACAGAGTGATGTGTCTTTCTGGGTCTGGGTCACATCACTCAGGTGTGCTGTTCTAACTAGATGTTGCATATAGCAGAACTCAAATAGATCTATATTTATCACCCTGCACAAAACTCAAGTCCAACTGGATCACAGGCCTCAACATAAAACCAGATACACTAAATCTAATAGAAGAGAAAAGAGGGGAATAGCATTGAACTTGTTGGTATGGGAGACAACTTTCTTAAAAGAATACCAATGGCTCAAATATTAAGATCAACAATTGATAAATAGGACCTCATGAAACTATATGACAAAGGACACTATCAATAGAACAAAATGGCAGCCTACAAATTGGATAAGTCTTTACCAACCCTATATCCTACAAGGGACTAATATTCAAAATATATAACAAACTCAAGAAATTTGACACCAACAAACCAAATACTCCAATCAAAAAATGGGGTACAGAGCTAAGCAGAAAATTCTCAACAGAGGAATTAGTAATGGCTGAGAAACAGTTAAAGAAATGTTCAATGTGTTTACTCACTAGGAAAATGCAAATCAAAACTACTCTGAGATTCCATTTTACATGCATCAGAATGGGAACAATAACAACCTCAAGTGAGAATAAATTCTAGAGAGGATGTGGAACAAAGAAAATAACTTCCCTATTGGTGGTGGGACCATGAATTTTTAAAACCACTCTGGAAATCAATTTGGCAGAAAATTGGGAATAGTTCTACCTCAGGACCCAGTTATACCAACCACTCATTGGTATAAATCCAAAAGATTCTCCACAATACTACAAGGATACTCACTCAGTTATGTTGATAGCAGCTTTATTTGTAATAGACAGAAATTATAAACCCAGTTGTTCCTCAACCAAAGAATGGATAATACTATGAATACTACTCAGCTATTAAAAACAAGCACATCATGAAATTTTCAGGTAAATGAATGGAGCCAAGTTACCTTGTTAATAGATTCAGCAGGGGAATATATATTATGGAACAAGGAGCTTTGCAATTCAGTGGTAGACAGAGAGAAACAACTAATCCATCTAAGGATCTGCTAAGATCACACAGACTACTGACAAAATGGAAGTGGGTCATTCAGTGTTCACCATCTGCTTCTTGCCTGTGAGAGAGAAGATCTACTTGAACCCTGATGAACTTTCTCACAGATAATAGACTTTTCAGGTATGTTCAGGTTATCCTCAATAAGAGCTACAATAGAGAAGCAGATTTGTTAGAGCTCTGGTAGATGGCTACCATTTGTTCCGGTTCTAAAAAGGAGTCATACAAATAAACTATTTAAATGAATCAGATAATCATCAAAGTCTCTCAATTATGTCATCCCTCATCAATAACCAGCCATGTCCTGAAACTTTCTGGGAATATTGTGTCCAACAGAGAAAGTGAGGTCTTAACAGGATCAAGATGCATAGAGAATCAATAATTAAATCCACACACTGTAGGTAAAAGGCTATCGTGTTTTTAACATGTTATATTTCTATATTCTAAACTTTGATGATTCTGGTAGCATGGAACCATGGAGTATTGACTTTCTGAAAGTAAACCATAATCTCACTCACCTTCATTTCTCCAAACAAAGCTTTTCTTTAGTGTCTTGCAGAAAATGGTTAAAACTACAAGATATGTCTGAGTTGTCAAGTCACTGCAGTGTATCTGAAACACACACTC
This sequence comes from Grammomys surdaster, assembly GCF_004785775.1. Classification (NCBI taxonomy): domain Eukaryota; kingdom Metazoa; phylum Chordata; class Mammalia; order Rodentia; family Muridae; genus Grammomys; species Grammomys surdaster. The sequence continues at coordinate 8,957,694 of NW_021604564.1, read as the reverse complement.
CTTCATTTGAGACACTGATAAGGGGAGTCATTTTCAGACAGTCTTCTGCTTATTCCCCTTTTCTTCTGTAAAGGACTCATCCATCGATCAAAATTGGCTTTTTTAGAGATTGAATGAACACTTGCATGTCCTTCCTTTTACTAGAATGTTCTCAATTCTCCAGCTTCTCTAAATGTTAGTCTGTCTTTGCAGCCTCCCAGAAGTAGAATCTTTAACCAGAGGTCTGATATGATTGCTCTTTGTAGTAACCCTTGTGTTCTCTCAGGTGACTATCGTAACTGCTTCACATTTTTACATCTAACTCAGAATGTGTGTGCGTGTGTGTTTGTGTTTGTGTGTGCCTGTGTACTCCTGTATATATGTGTATCTGTATACGTGGTATGATATGGTCAGGTGTAGAGTTCAAAAGGCAACCTTGGGTGTCCGTTCTTACTCTCCACCATGTATGAGGCAAGGTCTCACTGTTATTGCCCACTGTGCTACAAAATTCTTGCTAGTTAACACAGGGGCTTTCAGAAATTTCCCTCTACTTCCAGTTTTTGCTGAAATATCACTAAGATTATAGCTGTGAACTACTATTGGGGCTAATGATTTGAGTTCAGATCCTCATGTTTGTGTACCATGTGTTCTACTCACATCTCTCCAGTACTAACCAGAACACTTGAATAATAAGGCTGTTCGAATTGTGTCATTTCCAAGTGTTGCATATATAAATAAAGTGTTGGGATGATATTATAGGATCCTGTCACATGGGCTAATTGGTGAACAGAAATAAGACTTTCAAATTCTTTAACTGTCCTACGGACATTCCAGCTTTAGTTAAAAAATATATCTTAGTTGTATTTAAAGAATATATCAGGGCTGGATCAGACTTGTCTGTTTCTAAGCAACTCATGAAAAAGAAAAGAGCCATCCTCAGAATGCCTGAGCATTCTGTGCACTCACTCTGTGTCTGCAGCACCTTATTTACATGCATATACTTTAGATTCAACTGAACAATAGCATCTGCTTTCCAGTTGCTAGAGGAAACTTGTCATGAATATAATAGCACATCAAAGGAAATGAAGCCTGGGTGTTTCTTTCACTATTTCTAAAATGTCAAGTCTTACTCTGTAAGAATAGTCTACAACATTTATTGCATTTAAAGTCAGGGGAAAAAAAGGAACTTCATTCGCAATGGAATAGCAAACCTTCCAGGTCATATATATTTTGACCGTTATTTAAATCTGAAATCTCTGTAAGAAAAAACAGTTAATTCAAAAGAAGAATTTTTTTTTTCATTGTCGCTCCCATCATCCTCCCTCTCTATTGCTTCTACAGCTTCTATGAAGAAAACATGTCATTATTTAATTAAAATGTAGAATGATATTATGACATATTATTTCTAGAAGAACAGAATTCAACCTACACTACATTGAAACAACAGAGGCATAGATTTTGATGGCTCTCTCTGTAATTATTTATACAAAAGGACATTATTATGAGAGCAGTGTGTATGAGAAAAGTAGCACTGGTCAATTAACACAATGTGATAGTAAACATTGAATGTCAATTTTACAGGGTGTAGAATCATCAAAGAGAAAAACCTCTGGACATGACAGTAAAAGAGTTTCTAGATGATATTAGCTGCTAGAAATGCCTAAGGGATTAATCTTGATAAGGAAAATTGAAGTGGGAAGACCATTCTATCTTGGTAGCGCCATTCACTGGACTGGCATTCTGCACAGAATCAAAGAAGAGAATAAGATAAGCACCAGCATTCAGATCTCTCTCTGTTTCTCATCTGAGCGTGCAATATGCCAGCTGCCTTTTTAAGGTCCTGCAACCATAACTCTCCAAACATTATTAACTGTACCCTCAATAAGGGAGACAAAGGATTTTCTTTGAACATAGTTAAATTCACGCTTGTCAAAATGTCTTTTGCTAGGTGTTACAAACCAATACTGTCTTTATTTTTGACCAGATAATTTTAGTTATATTTTTAAAAACATGTTACTTTGTGAGTACAGATGCTGGCATTGTACTCTGAAAGTGTAAGCTATAAGAGAAAGTTTCTCCTAGAAAATAATTAACACTTCTGCATTCCTGAATCTTGTACTTAACACATACTGAGTTATCATTGTTAGAAGCTTCTAAGTCTGTGATCTTTTGCTTCAAAATTGGATAGTTGATGGAATTCTTGATGTAATAAGGATACAATTACAGTACCTCAACCTCTCCTGTTTTCAACCCCATAGCTCAGGTGACCTGCAGACTTCATGGGAGAAATAGGGATTAATAGCTATTTTTCTTTTTTACCAAACCATGACTTTTTCTTCACAGTTTCAGGACATGTATGCTGAATAAGCTTTAAGATACTTTAAAAAATTAAGCTGTATAATCTAATTAAGAAAGTTTGTGTTATACAAGGATACAAGGACACTTCCTTTTCACCCAGGTTATTCCTGGTTCTTTTTTTTTTTTTTTTTTTTTTTTTGATGTAGAGCCAAAGTTAGTGTCTTCCTCCCAAAATGCATTTTCTCAAGGAAGCCTGTTCTGATTCTTCTAATGAGTAAGAACTCCTGTATAGCTTTTCATGATGCCTTGTGAAACCTTTATCCTAAAATCATAGCTGATATTTATCTTCTTTTATGAGCATCATTCCAATAGCTCCAATAACTTAACTAGGTCCTTCACATATAGTTGAATGTTGCCTTAATAGTAGAAATGTCCTCTAGCAGCATGGATGAGGACAAGTAGCTTGTCACTGACATCCATTGGGATGGTGGCAATTGTAGTTATTAGATACATTTCCCCAAGCTGTTTTCAATGATCCTAAAGTTAGAGACCTAGTCGTCAGTCTTCTAAATGGACACGGGCCCACAGGCATTGACTGTCCTTCTCCTTATTGTTCTTACTCTTCCAGACTATCTGATTATCAACATTATTCATTTAATAAAATTGATATTAGAAACAATCTTTACTGATCAGCATCAAAGGGTATTGTTTTGCTTCATACATGAAAATTAGTACTGGCATGCATGAAAATTATATGCCTGCTAGTGTGATTTGCTCAGGTCTTTATTTTAAACATATGTCATGGATGTAGCAAGGTCTTGGTCATTCCTTATAATATATCTTTTGGTTCAATGATGTGTGTCAGTAGATACTTGTATTCTTGATTTGTTAATATTGAAAATGAGGGATAATGTAGTAATTGGTGTTATAATTGGAGTCTTGGTTCTGTATCCAAAATTCTTTCTGTCTGTTCTCAAAATGATCATGTACTAGCTAAGTGGCCTTGAAATAGTTAATTAATTGAACAATATCTCAGTTTTCTCATCTGCAAATTATAATAATAATTTTGTATGGTTTAAATGAATTGATTCATGTAAAAAATTTAGAAGACTGCCTGACACAATAGAAGAGCTCTAAAATGTTAGTTGTTAATATTATTGCCAAACCGTGTTGAAGTTAGTTATTAGTGAAACATAATGAAGATATTTAATCTTTCACTGGCCTGAAAAAATAATACTTGACAGTAAAAAATAGAAGCATGTGTCTTGATGTTTCTTCTTCCAATGCAACAGAAAATATTAACACACTGGGCTCTTCTCTTCAAATGTTATGATTAACAATGGCAAATCTAATTCTTACACTTTCTAATGTTATCTAGATTCAAATATATTAACTAGATTGTTTACAAGCTAATGACCTGAAAATGTATTTCATTCAATATAATAGGAGAAGAAGATGGTGATCCCTGACAGAGAACAGGGCCCTAACATAGGAGAAACAGTAGAATCACCTATAATCTTAAAACGAAGAATTTGATTTTAATGATACATTCCCAAAATTGTGTTCTGTCAATTGCAGCAACTCTGCAAGGGACAGATGTGCCAATCCCAACCTTGTATTCTGGAATTCTTCCTCATCTTCTGAGAACTGTAGACAGTGTGGTAAAGAATTATCAGTTTCCTGGGGGTATTGGAAGAAAGGATTTCCTTTCCTTCACAGACATCTACAACTATGATGGCTTCATTGTCAGCCTCCTTGGTTACCCTAAGTATTATTACTCTTCATTGGTTTCACACACACTTTTTCTGTAGACAGTTGCTACATAACAGCACTTTGGAGTTCCTAGTATTAGCCACATACCCATTAAAGCCAGACATTCAGTGTGTTTCCTGAACTCAAAAATATTTTTAAAATTAATGTACTCCTAAGAGATTCTTCTGTGATTCTTCAGTGATTTCAAAATTCTTTGCCCAAGTAACTTCACAAGAGACTATCAGTCAATCGTAACTATTCTGGTATTTTAGAAACTTTAGCTCCTGAGGAGAGGACCCAGGAATATGAAAGCTTCAACACCATCTTTTCGGTTATGTTTCTGTCTGGGGGTGGGGGTCACTCTCAGCATCAACTTAATCCTAATTAGCTGCCAGTAGCACCTTCACATCAATGTATGAATTGTAGATTTAGTTTCTCATATTGTGACATGGACTATATATCAGACAGTACCCGATGGGGCTCTAGGTGTCACCACTGTCTAGCAACTGAGAGTCTGATAGCTATCAGTCAATATTAAAATAAGTTGATATACTTAAGTCAGAAAGCATATGAATTCATTACAAATAGGAGTGTGGACAGAGAGATTTAGAGTCTTCTTTTACTTCTTTACAAAGAGTTAATTGAAACTCCTTTGCAAGACTTTTCCATAAACCTAAAGATACAAACACAAATTGGCACTGAGTTCACATCTGGGTCTGTGCGATAATGTGAGAAGGTTACTCAAACTTTCTGGATCTTGGTTTTGTTATCTGTTATGCAAACAAAATGACCCCTGCTGTATTGAGCTCCATTAAGAATTAAATGTGGTAAGAACTTCTGAACAGCATCTGATTCCAGAAATTTCTTGATAAATTTTGACACTTGGTATATTAGCTCTCCCTGTTATCTTTAACAAGACCTTCTCTGTGCAGGTCATTTCAGTCATCAGAACTGCTATTAATTCCCCTCATTGCCAGCTTCAAGGATGTCCTTGTAGCATGATAGGTAGACTAGAAACAGGAGCCTCACATGAGCATTAAGGAAATGTGTGCTCTGCTGTATGTACATGCCCAGGACTGTAAGAAATTTTAGCACAGCTCACCTCCCCTTATATGGCACTGGACTCACAACTCTCCCTCTTGCCCATGAACCTGCAAACATAGCTGGTTTCACATCTATCATGGCCCAGGTGCCTTCAAAATGACACTTCTTGTTGCCAAGTTTTTCTCCAAAACAGTAGCTAGGTGGCTGGCATGTATTTCCGTTGTTGGAGCTGCCAAATGAACTCTTTACAAACAGAACAAAAGAATGTTCTCTGGCAGCGCAGAGTCACCCTCCTCCTACCTCCTCTTCCTTTCATTTGAATACTTTGTAAAGTGTGGCTTCCACATACCCAAAGCATCAACAAAATATGTCTGTTCTCTAGTTTCTATTATCCAGTGAAAATTGGAAAAAGGAACCTTTGTACTTCCTAACATCCGTTAAATTTTTCTTTTACAAATAATTTATTTCCAAATATTGGTGTTCACTGCATGATTTGGACAGGGTGAGTGGAATAGAAGGGTGACTCATATCAATCTGCTGCAGGCTGTTTTCTGTTCGTAAAGCACAGTGTGATCACACAGGGAGCTTCCCACAGGATGTGAGACAGATGTACTAGAGATCAAACTCCACAAAGATATCTTGGCCACTGGGGAGAAAAATCCATTGCTACATTTGGGAGTGAAATAACTCTGAGAAATAGCAGATTCTATACCCTTTATTGCTCAGAAACATGCTTTTCAAGCTTGGACAGATCAGACAGAATTCCATTCTTAACATGACATAAATTGTGTGAATAATAAGAAAACAGAGTTTTTAAATTACATAGGATACGATGCTTCTTGAATATGTAGTTCTGATTATCTAAAATTCTATTGACCTGATACTTTGGTTCTCTGATGGCTTCTATACTGACTCAGGTTAATAGTCTGATTTCTGAGTGTAGTTTTCATACAATATCCACAATGCATTTTTGATACCAACATGATCATTTCTATCTCTGCTTGGACTCAGGCTCATAAAAGACAGATGGACATGTGAACAGCCTTGGAAAATGTATATGAGAGACCAATGGGGATTACTGGTGACCTGAATGTCCGATGATAGTTCTGTGAATACAGACTACTATAGCAGATTATTGTAGAAAGCATGCTCTAAATCAGATGTAGCATGTTTCAGTTTTCAACTAGTTTTAGAGTGTAGTGAGAATTCTTTATATAAGAAAATCCCAATATGACCTTGAGGATGACGTTTTAAAGCTTTATTTACTTTTTTAAAATTTAAAGTAAGATGTGTTCTGAAAAAATAGGTATATATAAATAGCATTGATTTTGATGAATACTAGAAGCATGATTAGTGATAAAGCTAAGCATTAAGAGAGGCATACCTAAGGTACTAAAATGTATTAGATTGGATTGCATATTAAATGAAATACACCAATGATTAACTGTGTTTGGAGTTTCTTAATTTTAGTAACCAAAGGATATTTTGTTTGTTTGTTGTTCTTTTCTATAATATTTGATAATTTTTGAATATTAGAGAGGGTTTTAAACTAACTTGTTGACAGTTAACTCAAAGGAGAATGTGTTATGATGTCCTCTTGCTGTCCTCTGACATCAGAAAGGTGACTAGCCTTTGTTCTTTACAGATATGTAAACTCAAAAAGAATTTGAAAGAAAAAAGATTTTTAATTTTTTTATTATTACTCTGGGCACACAACATGATGTGAAATACTTAAATGTCCATGTTAACTACTGAATGCTAAAAATTATTTTTCTTTTCATTTCAGCTCTCAGGAGAAGTAATTTTACAAATTGCCACTGAACCAGTTCTGCCCTTCAATGCCCTCGATATAGCATTAGGAGTTCAAAACAGCCTTAAAGGTATTTTTCTTTAAATTGTTTTCTTTTTAATAAGTGGACAAAGTTTTCAAATATTTTCAATAGGACTAGATAAAGTAGCCAGTATCTTTAAAGTTGTAGTCATGTTTACTTTCTACCTCTGAGGGAAAAAATGAGAAGAGTTGAGAAATATTTTAGCTACCCTGCAGGCAGAAGTAGGACAAACATGTATGGCAGAAAGCAGTGTGTCAGAGATGGAAGCATCTGACTGCTGTTTTTGATCAAAGAGACTTGGATTTCAGTTCATAGCTCTCGTTAATGTCTACAAATTCATTTTGAGCTAGCAGTTCTGGAACCCAACCTTTCTCTAACATTGTACTTACCACATTCATTCTACACAGGATGGATTCCAAAGTTTCTCCTTTGGGACTGGTTGCTATGAGATGTGGTCCACATTCCTGCCTGACTATCAAAGGCAGCAGTGACGCAACAGGACCATCGATCTTATAGTTTCCATCTCAGTCCCTGCAGACCCCCAACTTTCAATTAGGCTCTTGCAAGTCTCAGTTTACTACTACAAAGTGAGAGATGATGACTAAAGTTGTCATCCTCCTCCTAAGTGACAAATTTTGCTGTAGAATTGTGAGTGAGTCCCTCTCCACCCCTCGTCCCTCTGACGAGCATGCATGAACATACGTACTCGCGCATCTTCTCTTTCCAGAAAGGGAGGCCAAGTATCAATTGCATCAAAGTCCAACTTGGAGAATTAATACATTTTATTGGGGTCATTAATAAGCATATGGGGGGGCTGGAGAGATGGCTCAGCGGTTTAAGAGCACTGACTGTTCTTCTAGAGGTCCAGAGTTCAATTCCTAACAACCACCTGGTGGCTCACAATCATCTGCAATGGGATTCAATGTCCTCCCTCTACTGGTGTGTCTGAAGCCAGCTACAGGGTACTCACATACATTATAATAAGTAACCAATTCTTTAGAAAACAAACAAACAAGGGTATGGTTGATAGATTACCTATAGGAGCAGCAATACTTCCAATTATCCAGCGCATCACCAAACTCACCATCCTAGCATGAGCAACAACTTACAAAAGCTGCATCCCTGGCTCTCTGCACATCTTCTAACAGCTCCCCAGTCTGAGAAGTCTCTGCTCTGCAGATGGAGTGATCAGAGACTCTTCCAGTAAAATCCTTTTATACTCTAGGAGAGTTTTTGAGGATCTTCCAAGTTTCAGCTTTCCCAGACATGTGGCCCCTTGTTTTCCTCTCCCATTTCATGAACTTTCCCGACCAGAGGAGGGAATATTTATATCTGGAGGAAGCTGCTTCCCAACAGAGAGCCAATTTTCTTTAGGTGTGAGACCCCAGTAGGTCAAGCAACACTCTGGTGAATGGCTCCTTGTTCATTAATATATTAGTAACAGAAATTGAAATCTGTGGGCTCTTAAAAAGACAAGAAAATTGGAAAGGATGAGGGGTAGATCTGGGAGGAGTTAGGTGGTGGAATGGGGTGAATATGATAAAAAAATGTAGCCTATATATGTTTGAAATTTTCAAAAAATAAAAATAAAAAAATAATTGTGAGTGAGTCACTGATAGAAAACCACTCAATTGAAAAGAAATCCAGTAATTTAGCTAAGGGGCTTAAAGTAAAGAAATCTAGTAATTTAGCTATCATGCTTAAAGTAAAGAAATCCAGTGATTCATTTTTACCTGGAAAGGAAAAAGAAGGGAATTCTCAGGGAGATTTTTCTTCCTGAGATGTAAATTGTTATTCATCTTATTTATGGTTGGGCCTGGCTTTGTGGGGGGGTATCTATTTTTTTCATTAATCTTTTTGGTAGCCGGTTAGCTGTGCCTTCTGTGGTATCAGACAGGCATATCAATCCTCGGCCCTATAAGGGAACTGGGTCTGGGCCATTCACTTTAAGGGTAAGAGGGCCCTTCCCCATATCTGTGGCAAAGTTTTGTTGGTCTCTCGGTGGTGCCAGAGGCAGTCAGCAGCAGATTTGCCATGAGCTTTCAGCTTTAGTGAGATAAAAGTGAACAAGGCATGATGGAGAGTATTTCAGGGGGACTCCTTCTGAGGGGGTACCGTTTCCCCTCTTTTGTTTTTAAAGCCAGTTTTTCAGAGTTCTTGTAAAATCAGGGCAGAAGCGCCAACAGTCGCTCGTTCCACACTCAGAGAGTCATGAAGACCCTATTTAAGGATATATAAATCTATATTAATAATCTTTTGTCAAAGGACTGTTATAGCACCGCTGAAAACTAATCAGACTATATAATATATCGATTAGTAATAGCTTCTTCTACTTTTTGTGAGATTACCTCTCTTTTGTCAATTAATTGTTGAGGAAAATTAGGATTTACATCTCTCTTGAGAATATTGCACAGAGACTTAAAAAAAATCCCAAAGATCCTTATTGGGCTTGATTTACTCTATTACAATAGAAAAGGCTGTGTACAGCTCTTGACTGTGTACAGCCCTTAAAGAAGAAGGTTGCCTTTACATAGACAAGAAAAAGAGGGTTAAAGAGAGCATGAAATAGGTCAGTGAAGGCCCTAAGATAAATCAGAGAGAGAAAGAGACAGATGAATGCTGGTACAAGAATTGGTTTTCAGCCTCTCCAAGGTTGTCAACCCTATTTTCTCCCATCTTGGGACCATTATTTGGGTTCTTTTTGGTTATTTCTCCTGGTCCCTGGCTGGCCCTCAAATAGGCAGACTAACTCTGTGATACAACAGATAAATAATTTGGTAGCAAAACCTACTCACATACATTATCATAAGGTAGCTATGGAGGACCACGAGACTCAAGATGAGGTTGTTATTTTATACAGGGTGTCTCCAAAACCCACCTCCACCCAACCTAAAAGGGGGGACTTCTGCCCCTAGACCAAGCAGAGAGGGGCCACCCAGAACCACCTCTGTCAGGTGACCTGAATTCTTGCTTAGGCTGCAAGGGAATATAAATAAAAGATAAAAATATCTCTCTGGGTTCCCTGAGGGACAAGCCTGACTGCATAGGGGTTGATGTCAAAAGTATCCCCTCTCCAGAAAAAAGACATTGGGACGGGTATGGCCCTCATGCCTCACTGGAAAACGACAGGGGTACTGGAGCCATTACAAGGTCCCTTTCAATTACTGGAGGTCAGGCCTCTATCTCCGCCTTTACAAGTTTAGAATTGCTACAGCCCTTCTATACTTAGAGAAGGGAGGAGATGTCAGGGGCAGCCCTGCTTACCCACTTAAGGCCTAAAATCAGCCATAGGCCTAAAATCAGCAATAGACCTGTCATACATGTATACTAACAACAAGTCTTGGGTCTCAGTGGAAAAACATTGAATCAGATGGCTATAAGCTAATGTAAACAGGCAGTTTTCATGGAAATTTACAAGTCTGAGTAGTCATAGACCTTGTAAATAGGTAGCCTTGGCAGACAACACCAATTCAGATAAGGACAAGCGAGTCATAGGCAGAGTCACAGTGACTTGTCCCCTGAACCTTCACCTAGCTGATACCGTTTCTGAAGATATCTGTATTTACCCTGAACACCCACACTCCAGTGTCATTCCCTTCCCCACATCCTGTCTTCTGTGTTTATAATCCCTGTGTCAATGAATTACGATTTGAGAAAAAAGAAATTTAAAAAAAATTTGTAAAAAAAAAAAAAAGCAATCCAGTAATTTAGCTATGGTGATTAAAGTATTTTCTGGCAGCAGAGTGGCCTCCTGAGTCAAAAATTTCCAATAGCTTGTAATTAAATATGTACTTTTCAATTTGGAATCATTATTCCTTACAGAATTATCTAAGTTTGTTCATTATTATTTGTTTATTGTTATAGTAGAAACAATGGTGTTGGCAGCTTTTTTTCATTAATTTATTTTATATTTACTTTATATCCCAATCTTTATGTCCCACCTTGCTCCTCTCCTCCTAGTCTCAACTTTATAAATCTCCCATTACCCCCATTCCTTCTCCTCTAAGAAGGGGAATTCCTCCCCTTGGGTACCACCAAGGCCCTGAGACATCCAATCCCAGTAGAAATAAATGCATCTTCTCTCACTGAGGCCTAACCAGGCAGTTCAGCTCCGGGAAGAAGATCCAATGACAGAAAACAGAGTCAGAGATAGGCCCGCTCCAATTATTAGGGGACCCATATGAAGACTAAGCTGCTCCAAATGTGTAAGGCACCTATGTCTAGCCCCTGCATGCTCTTTGGTTGATGGTTTAGTCTCTGTAAAACCCCATGTACCCAGGTTAGGTATTCCTGTAGATCCTCTTTTAGTGACTTTGACACCTTCAGCTTGCTCTAAGCTCTGCCTGATTATTTGGCTATGAGTTTCTGCATCTGTTTCTATCTACTGTTGAATGAAGCCTTTCAGGAGGCTGAAATATGAAGGGCTTTTCTGTTGTTGATTTTTAACCTATTCTTGTTTATCTATGTAATTCTCTTCTTCCTTGCTTCCAACAGGATTCATTCATACCAAGGTTGCTATGGCTACATGTGCCTCTCTGTTTCTACTTCATATTTCCTATTTCTAGAATATTTGGAGCTTAGAAACTAGGTAGTGAAACATATGGCATTTAAAAAATAAGTTTAGAGCAGGTACAGAAATTCCATAGTTCAGTGAACAATAACCTTTCTGTAAGAATTTTTTTAAAGTCTGTTTCATTTGTTCATAGGATGTTTTGCTTTTTCTTAGTGCCCAAACATTATTTTCCATAAAATTCTGTTGTTATGACGGATAGTTCTTTAAACTTTCATAGAACAAAAGATGAGGCTTTTTACATTGTATAAATCCTTGTCCATCCATAAAGTAAGTATCGTGCATAAAAAAGAATCTCAAGTAGTATACTTGAAAATACCAACATTGTATTCTAGAATTATAAATAGGTTTCTTTATGAGTTAAACTTTCTATGATCATTGTATCTGCAAGAAAGAAAAGTGTAATTACATTTTAAGAGGTTAAATAAATTAAGCAAATAAAAACAGAAGTGTTCACAAAAACATTTTAAATATTATTAGGTTGTGTTTTTAGACAATTGAGTTTATTTTAAAACATTCAAGTAGGCACTGTAGCTTATTATTATAACAACTATTAACATTTTCACAATGTAAGGTGCTTTGGGAACTCAAGAAGGCCTATTATTCATAGTTAGAGTTGTATTATTAATCTGGTTTTGGTGAGCAGTCAAAGATCCTTTTCAACATATGTCCTATCTTTCTCCCAAGAGAAGTAATGTTACAAATTGTTTTTCATGAAACCCCCTTGGATTTCACCAGGTCTCCTAAAATCAGTTGTTAACTAAATTAAAATGTCACTGAATATATATTTCAGGCTTACCTCAAAATAATAGATGGAGAAGGAGGAGATAGCACTTTTGTTACATAATGCTGAAACATCAAGAACACTTAGGCCCAGACATTCACTACTATGTGCAAAAATCTGGATGTCATTGTAATCGCAAAGAAAAGCAGATTTAGAGCAATGATGTATGCAAGACAGAGTTGAGGGGGTTAAATGAGTATATCCAGTTAAGAACCAACCAAGGAAAAACAGTCATAGAGTCAGAAATGTTGGCTTTTATTTTATTTTATTCTATTTTTATTTTATTTTATTTGTTTATGACAATGGTCTTTTGCATAGGCAAATTTTATTCACACACAAAAACAGGAGAATTAATAACTGGACTGCTTTTCTTGAGAAGGTGATACCTGCAGTTTGAAGAATCTGCTATGGGTATGATGTATGTCAATCTATTTGGGATACAGCAACAAAAGCTGCAGACTTAGATAAACAACATGGATTTATTGCTCAGAATACCTAGGGCACTGAGAATCCCAAGATCCAGGCCTACATATTTTCTGCATCCTGGGTACAGAAGCTGAAATTTTTTCTGACTTCACAAAGCAGAGTATGGATAAGAGGTATTTGGGCCTCTTTTATAAAGGTGTTCATCTCATACCTAAGGGTTCTAGACTGATAACTTAGTCATTTCCAAAGACCAGACATACTAATATAATTCCTTTGAGATTTAGGATCACAATACATGAACACCAAGAGTGTATAAGCATCCAGCCCAAAGTGGGGGTAGAGCATTTTATCTCCTAAATAAGAAAAAAAAAAGTAGAATGTGGTAGATGATAAATGAGGTCATGCAACCTCTTCTTATGTCTCAATTCATAAAGAAAAAATGTAGTTATATACTAACAATGAGAGAGCTATGAAAATGTGACAAATTCTTAGCTACTACTGAGATTTCAAAAGAATATGTGATTTAATAAATATATGTCGTAAATTTTACAAGTCAGCATTATTGTGCAACTTTATAACCTTCAGATGGAGGTATAGATGTAGATACGGTCAATTATTTTCTGTTACTCTAACATTGGTTGATTTTCTTAGAGCAAAGGTTAGGAAAGCACATTTATTTCTTAATGTACACAAGAACCTTCTATAATGGACACTCAGGTAATGGAGAACAATTCCAATTTTATCTAAGCTTTGAAGAAGAATAGATAGCCATGCAGAAGCTTGAATTATGGTTAGAAGAATGTGACTTAATGCCAACAATGTTATAGTCTTACCAAATCCTGATGTCTCAGTTTGTTCTCTAGGCTTCTGTACCCCTATAGACAGATATAAGACGCTTCCTTTCTCAGGGCATGGGGATAGACAGAACTGCAAAGGTCTTACCACTGCCCTGAGAGGTAAATCAGACAATTCTGTGGTCCTTTTCAGGATGAAAATTTAAGAGGATTGGATAGACTATTCTATTCTTTCACTTTATCAATTGAGAACTATGTTGCTAAAAATTGAGATGAATATTAATTCAGAAGTTATTTGTTAAAAGAGTGAGATTTCTTTAGAAATTGGTCCTAAAGGCTAAGGCTCCTAAGCCTTATCATATCAACAGGATATGAGAGGCAAAATAATCCAATCTTGAGCAGGTAGAAAAACAATGGGGTTAGGGAAGTGTTAGGCTTAAGTCAGTGCAAGAATGCAAATAAATCTCTCTGATGGTCAGTGAGATGGGTGAGTAGAAAAAGATACTGATGGTCTGGGCTTTATCCCTGCTCCTCACTCAGATTATGTGGCAGTGCATTATCATGAAAATATCTCTTTCATCAAAGGGACTAGAACTTTTGCTGGATTCTAGAACCAGAGGTGATAAAGTATTTTGAGGTCAATTTGGACTTGAGACTGTTATCCTGTTGTGTACTTGAGCTTTTTAACCTCTCTTTAAGAGAACAATGTAACAAACAATCTTATTTGGTTTAGATTTCTAATGTAATCAACTTTTACAAGCTAAGGTAATACATAGCTGATGTCTTAAATGATATGCTCTTCTCTGTCCCTGACCCAGAAGAGCAGTGCTTGCATACTTGTGTTAATATTTGCTTAAAATATTTTATAGGAAAATACCCTCAATAAACTAATATTGACCATAACTATTGGACACAACATACAGATATCATTTGATAAACAACATTTGAAGCATTCAGTTTTCAGGGTCAGTTGTGGTCAGTGACTTTATCCCTTTGAATATTCTCTTAAAGACTGCTGAACAGTATACCTTATTCCTTACTAATGTTGATTCTTTCTGTGCTGTCCAATAAATGAGAGAGGAAAGCTCAGTTTCAGATAACTACAAATTCAACTGGAGAAGAACAGATTTACAAGATAGCATTTAGGCAGGCATAGTTTTGTCTACTACAACAGATATACAGGAATGACTGAAGACTGAGCAAGAGAAATAGATAATGTCTTCTCTTGCTTCTGGTTAAATGGCATTGAGGAGAAATTTTTTTTATTAATTTATAAATTAATAAATGCAACACTGACATATGTTGGGCACTCTGAGATTATTATTGATTCTTTCGAAGCAACACAATACTCAGGTGGTAGGAGAAAACTGACTCCCACTGTTGTCTTCTGATTTTCACTTATGCATCATGACAGACGAATAACCATACACTTATGCACACAAAATAAATAACCATATAAAAATGAAAACACTCTACATGTAGGGCCAGGTTACATTCTCTGACAATTCTTTTCAGGAACATGCTATTACAGAAAGAAAAAAAAACACAGTGCAAAGGTGAAACCATGGTTATTCTGTGGGATTTATTTCCACTAGAGATCAGACACTGCTTTCTATATACAGAAGTGCCCCTGAGATTGGAAGTTTTGTGTGGGCTCAGGAAGAAGTGCTGGCTTCTTGATGAGTTGTTGTTAGGCTGCCTCTGCTGTAAGTGAAGACAGTAGCCTTTCACTGTGTGGATTCCATTGTTTCCTGTCTTTTGTGAAACTCATGTGATATTCCTTTAGTTCAAAGTTATGAAGTCAGATTTTAGAGTTACCCATATTAAATTCTCAAAGTAAAAGACAATATAACAAAAGTTTGAATAAACTGTTTTCACTTGTGTCTAAATATTTGTTTAAAGAGTTGCAACATGTAGCCTTTAAAATAGAATTTTTCTTGGTATTTTAGTCATCCTAATTTAAAATAAAGAAATATTAATTGCTTGCCAGCTTAAGTGAGCCCATTCAATTGCTATCATATTGGCTGTAGCTATATTTCCAATACAAATTACTTCATGATGCTAATGTACAAATAATGACCCGTGATACCAACACCTAAAATGTAACTGATTTTTCCAGCGATGCTGGACACTTCCTTGGACTAAACAGTTTCTTTAGCACATTAAATGAAACATACATTTCTACTGCTTCATACTAGCTTAAATTGTTGATATATTTCTTATTTTGTTATGACAGTCAGCAGTGATTAGTCTCAAGTTCTAATTTATAGTGAAGAGGAAAAAAAAGTGACCTTCAAGGCTGAACTATAAAATACAGTTTCCCTTCCCTGCAAGCAGTGAGTACTGAGGTCCCTGAAATCGAATTGCCTTTCAGCACAGTAATTTTTACCTGTTGAAAATTGGCCATCGTGTTTATTTATAACGCTAGTTTATGGTCACAGCCAAGCATTCTCCACTGATCCCACAACCACCAGAACTAAGGATCATTTACCAATGAATAATTTGTTTGTGTTGATTTACTGCATCTTTCCTGAAAGCGCATTTTTGACTGAGTGACCTTGGCTCTTAATATTTGGTCAATGCCAAAAACAAAATATGAAACTAAATATTCATATATTTATTCATTGCATGTGAAGATGGAGTGAAAATTGTGACTGATAAGGTGAATAATATATTTCAGGTGTACTTTTATGTGGGTGAATGACTGTGTTTGTGTTTGTGCGTGTGTGTGTGTATACACACACACAGGTACATGTGCACACATATTTGCAGACCAGAGGACAAAATTTACTGCTTTTTCTTTGTTCTTTAGCCAATATAAATGTGTCTTTATGACAAGGTCTTTCGGTAGCCTGGGACTGAGCAAATAGGCCAAGAGAGATGACCAGTAACCCCAGGGATCTGCCTTTCTCTGACTCCACAACAGCGGAATTACAAGTGTCTGCCACCACATCTAACATTTCATGCTGCTGCTAGTGTTTGAAGCCAGTCCCTAAAGCATTCAAGCCAAGCACTGTAATGGCTCAAATATTTTTCCCATATTCATTAGACATACTTTTGATAAAGAAAAGTAAGTCTAAAAGATTATCCTAGAAAGAGATGGTACTAGATTGTGGGAATCGGGCTAGTCAACAAAGAAAAAACGGGAATAATAATAGATTTATACTTTGGAACCTAGAAATAGATCAGAGAAAGTGTAATTTATAATCTCACTCTTGTTTCTTAATTTTATCATGGTTTTACATATAAAATGGTACCTTATAATAATCAATGACTGTAGAATTGTGATAACTATTGTTTGTCTTTTTCAAGAGTCTGAATGTTAATCATAATTTAAAGTTATTATAAAAATCACATGAGACCAATAAGCAGAAATCGTTTCTATTTGATATGGCTATGTACACATTTATTTAGTGCAAGCCAGAAGAAAATATAATTTTGAGCACTGTAGTTTATGGCTGCCTTTGGAATGTCTCACTATACTTAACTCCTGTTGGTAACTTTTCCTCATGTCCTTTGAATAACGAGCAATGCTGACTTCATGGGACCTTTTTCATTTTTATTAGTTTCAATAGTTCTCTGATGTCATTCACTGCATTTGGGAAGGAGATAGAATATTCAAGGTGATGGTGCAGAGACACCAGGATTTAGAGTCCTGTTATATTCGTAGTTTCAATGTTTAAATGTCACAAATAATTGATATGCATCTAATGTGTTCAATTTTCTTTCTCAGTAATATCAAATGAATTTCCCAATTGGCAAAATTAAGTTACATGCTGAACAAATTGCATGCTTCTTGTTCTCAGCCCATCTGTTTCTATCTTGGTTTTAATTAACAGCAACCTCCACTATGTGCTGGCTGACACATGGGGAGCCAGCCATACCCTGCTCGCTGAGTTCTGTGAACTCCTTTTGAAGTCCATGGTAGTCTAAGTTCTAGTGATTTCAAAAATGAATTTTACTTTCATTCCATTTTTATTTCTGATGGTCCTAGGTCTCCAGCAGTCTGATCAAAATAAGAATGTCTGAAAATGACCTATGTATGTGCTAAGCGCTAAATACTTCAGAGAGCACACCTTCAGGCTTGCTCAATCAAACAAAAGTGTTGAGAAAATCTTAACCATTTTTAACACACATTCGTAAAAATAGATTTAGCCTTAATCCTCATTTTATTGATAAATTAATTCCTACTATATAGTTATCTCAAATAGTGTAGTTTACTTAATGATAGTCAACACAGAGACCAATGAAATTTTTGAAAGTAAGGAGTCTAGTCATAGAATATCATCTATTCTTACCCTATCAGTGTTGGGCTGTTAACCTAGAATTTTCTGTACCATATTTATCATTAAATCACAGTTCCTGTTTGTTTTTCAAATAATGCCCATTAATTGTTATTCTGTGTTTATGGATATTTTCATATTTCTTGAAATACACTCTTATTTGTCTCTTGTTGCACACTTTGGTGCTAGTCACTCAGCTTCCTTTGTGATGATCCTATCCTTCACTATAGTCTCAGCCATTATGTGTTCCATTACCTGCAGCTCAGAGCCACCAGTGCAGTGACTACAGCAAGATGTCCACCCTATTTTTTTCTTAATTTCCCCTTATAATTTTCATCTATTATATTAAAAATTTACTGAATGTATTTTTAACCTAAAACCCAATGCCTATGAAGGTACAAAGTCTCAGTCTATTACTCTATACATTTTGATTCAATGATGTGTTTATAAAGAGTATTGTTCATTTGCTTAGATCAGTTGTTTTGTCAGTTTGCTTAATATGTTCCCTCAGGGATATGTTTGCCAGCAATAAGATCATAAATACTTCTTGTCTTCATTTTTAATAGAATGTAAGAATTTACTCTTATGTTCAGAAAATTTATGTAAATTTTATTTTTTCATTTTGACTTGGCTAATACATAATTAAACTCACAAATACTGTTAAATACTCTGTGTGAAATTTCTGCCTGAGGTGGATAATGAGAAGAATGTATAGTACATGAATATAGTTCATTTTAGAAAGCTTTGGGAGCTGGTGAGAGAGCTCAGTGGTTAAAAGTACTTACAGCTCTTTCAAGGACCCAGTTTCAGTTTCCAGAACCCATGTGATAACTGACAACTGTCTGTATCTCCAGTTCTAGGAAACCTAATTATCTCATCTAGGCTTCATTGGCTCCTGGGACTTATGTGATACATATATTTGTATGTAAGAATAATAGTCATATTCATAAAATAATATGTCTTCTTAAAAAGACAGAAAGCTTTAGCTCTTCCAAAGCTGCCAATAGACAGATCTATATTCCAAGATATTGAACAGTTGCAGCATCAACTAGATTCAGAATGGGCTTACAGTTTATTCTCTGTACCAAGGAGACAGGGATGGGGGAGAGCTCAGTGTATTGTTAGAAGATATATTGGATACTTCTCTGTTGTGATATAATGTTACTACCAAGGCAACTTATAGAAGAAAGTTATTTTGTCTTAAGCTTCCAGAACTATAGGTTCTTTTTGGAAGAGCCATGGCAACAGACAATCAGAGAAAAAATCTGAGAGATAACCTCTTCAACAGCAAACATAAAGCAGATAGAATGAACTGGACTGGAAGTTGGCCAGAATCCAAGCTTTCAAAACCCATTCCCAGATCTCTATGAGGGCATTCAATTAGATCTCTATAAGAGTAAGCCTCACTCCATGCAGTACTGGGGAAATTGTATTCATGTAACTTTGGGGATATAAACCAACTACTCCATGTACTTGGTGGGGGGGGGGGGCACTCATTCCATCTCATTCCATGCACTGGTGGAGGAAAAGAGCACTCTACAAGCATTGCATTCAAGAATGCTAAAATGCTCCTGAATAGAATCTGCCATGGCTACCTGGGCTAGTAGATAACTTTTGTGTTCAAGAATACAATGCCAAACTACTTTTTAAATAGTAGGCAGACTTATGGGACTGTAATTTGGCCACGCCCCCCAGAGCCCAGAGAAAGGGCGGAGAGAACAAGTCTCTGCCTCAAGATTTCTCTGGCCCCGCCCCTCTCCTCCATTTCCAATATATAAGCAAAACACCTTCCAAAATGTTTGAGGAGAGCGCTTTACCATTCACCACCCAAACTCGCCATCTGTTAATAAATCAGCACATCTCAAATCTCTACATGTCTAGTGAATTCTGGATCCGAATAAGTCAAAAATCCTGCTCGCCCCTGCTTGTGCAGACCAGGGGAGGGACCCTTGCTAGCCGTGTGGCCACCCGCCCTGGCACTCTCTGCACTCTAAACAGCCGCGGGTCCCGAGACAGCCGCGGGTCCCGAGACAGCCTCGGAGCCGGCGCCCAGAATATCTCCTCCCGCTCTTGCTCGCGTGGCCACCCACGCTGACCCATGTCTTGTGTCTCAGATGTCTCTGCCGCCCAACGACCTGTGTCTCCGCCTGCTTCTGCTCGCGCCAGCACGGCCGCCTGTGATCCCTAGGGCAAGCAGTGTCCCAAACAGAATAATACGTTTCCAAATATCCTTTTGTCATTGTTGCCAAGTGGAGGCTGCATGCATTCAATTTTTAGCCGTATCTACTCATGTTTTTGTATATTATTCATTTTTAAATAGCATATATTTGGCCTGGTGAGATGGCTCAAAGGTACAAAGCACTGACTACTCTTCTGGATGTCCTGAATTCAAATCCTAGCCACCACATGGTGGCTCACAATCATCTGTAATGAAATCTGTTGCCCTCTTATGGGTTTTTGAAGACAGCTACAGTGTAATTAAATATAAGAAATAAATAAAAACCTTTGGGCTGGAGTGAGCAGGGCCAGAGCAAGCAGGGCCAGAATGGGTGGGAGAAGGGAAGGGGAAAAAAAACCTAAATAGTGTATATTATATATGTACCATAAAATCAAGGGTGATTATCTGAACATTATTCTTGCTTTAGCTTGCATGCATCTGTCTTTAACGGAGTGTTGTCTAAGATCTTTAAGGAACCAGCTGATATGACACATTATGACTTCTACTGAAGAAGACAGCATGAGGGATAGAAAATGTAGCATAATCAATAGCTGTTGTTCCCTTGACTGACATCATATTGGCATTTTCCTTTCTTCTTTTTAGCAACACCATGAGGTATTTTAAAGATGATGTTAAGTAGCATACTTTTATCTTCAAATAATTTCCTATTCTGCTTTTAACCATTCTATTTCAGCAAGCAAAATTCAATTATATATGTGTGTGTGTGTCTGTGTGTTGCTATACATCTGGTAAGTATAACCTGTGACTGTGTAACTCTTAGCACCTTTAAAATTGTGATAAAGTCATGTTTACAGCAATGGATTCTGTGAAACACTAGTAAATAAATAAATAAATAAATAAATAAAGGCTGTGCTTGTTTTATGTAAAAATACAGTTTTTTAGTACAACTGGTACATTTCTCCCACAATGGAAAAGGAAATGAAGTGGATTTTTAAACCTAGAGTTACAGAATAGAACCACAAAGTAAATCAGTCTTTAAAATAGGACAATGATAATCTTGTTGGTGTTTGTAAAGCCCATAAATGCTTAATAGTTTATCTCAATGAAAGTTCTCAAGCTATGAAGTAGCTCAAGCTGATGAGCACCTTGTGGGCAGTGTCAGCACTGGAGTTGATATTAGATCTTGATGGAAAATGTGTGTAGGAAATGTAACAGGTACTTTACAACAGGAAGTTGGAGCTTTCTACTTACTACAGAAAGATACTTGGGAGACCCTACATTAAAAAAAAAGATCTTCATGAGGAATAAGGTCTTAGAAATAGCTGGGCACTCCTGAGATTATGCTGCAAAAAAGGCTGTATACTGTACTGAGTTTCCCTGTGCGTTACATGAGTCAAGAGCTATGTTCCTGGAATGTTCCAGATTAGATCTAATTTTAAACCGAGCTGAAAAGAGGCTGTACACCTTGAATAGATATATGCATTTAATCAATATAGGTTACACTTGCATTTAGATTTGCCAGATCTCAACACACCTAACAGACAGTCCACTATATAAAGCTGCCTCAGGAGCCAAAGCTAGTTAGGAAAGGATGCTAGGGTAGTGATGGTCTAGATTTGCAGGACAGCTGTAGGGATACTTCAATATTGTGGTTTAATATAGAAAACTTCCCTGAAGT
This sequence comes from Grammomys surdaster, assembly GCF_004785775.1. Taxonomy (NCBI): domain Eukaryota; kingdom Metazoa; phylum Chordata; class Mammalia; order Rodentia; family Muridae; genus Grammomys; species Grammomys surdaster. The sequence goes on along the minus strand of NW_021604564.1, from coordinate 8,936,075 downwards.
GATTTGCAATACAGAAAATTCCAGAATATTACAGAGTCATTTTTAGGTAATCCCAAAATATGTCTTCCATAGTTTTCTTCCTTGGCTTCTGTACAAGATATTTTTGTAAATGATCCATAAAAGGCATCAATGGCCTTTGCATGTAGTGATTTCACATGGCATTGGCACTGTTTATGACTATTTTGCAAACTTATGTATTTCCTAGCGGTGGCACACTAATGAATGAAGAATTACTTTTTAAGAACTTTATAGCTTTATAAATTTTACTTTGAGATGCAGGGAAAATAAAAGTGTCTTCCATTTGAAATGTAGAAGAACTTTAGCCATCTGGAATATATAATTTTAGCAGGTAGTCTGAAATATTATGTACTATATCAGGCATAACTATCAACATTTTAAAAAGCAACAAGTATTTTCTACAGAACTTTAAAAAATCTATTAATTTTTTTTTGTTTTTACCAGAAGCCAAGATGTGTGACAATCATGTTTTAAACGTTGACTATTGCATTCCTGTACCCTTGGTGTGGATACATGGCTTCAGATTCAGGCACCTCACAATGAAACTGAGATTTCTTAAGTGTAAATAAGGAGGACTGAGACACTGGAGACCAGAGCATATGGAAAGTATTTGGGAGAAACAAATTTGAGATTATACTCAGAACAGTGTTGACGCTATTGTTCTCTGTTCTTTTCACACTAAGTTGGAGATAGCATGTTTAGTTTGTATACTCTAATAAAAACTGCTGACTGACAGAGGTCTATACATTTAGAAAATTAAATGCAGCAAATTAAACATAGCAAAAAAATTAAAAATAGCAAATAAATTATTCCAGACCATATTTGTAGTAATTATGTGCATAAAATTGTTATCTTGTTATCAATTCTTTGGCATGTAGACCTGATGTATATAACTTTAAGATAATCATAACCCCATCTCTGAGAAATCTTTAGTTTCTACTAACAGTTTTTCATCAAATGTAGGTATTATCTTTTAAATGTGAGCTCTTAAATTCAAAGACATTTCGGGTCTTGAGTGAAATTCAAAGTGTTTATAGGAAATCTTCAGGGAATCTTTTGATTCAATTTTGTATAACTTAACTAATTGCTACCTTAAGATAGTTTCTTTTTGTCTTAAGTTTCTATTTTCAGCTAAAATTTGTTTGTATATAGAGAATAAAAAACTCAACATTGATGATTATTATACATCAAACATCTCCAAGAATGATTTGTAGCCACTGTGCAATGTAGCAATTATATTTCAAAGAAGACATAATCTTATAAGCGAACATTCAAACACTGCATGTTTTTGTTCTTACTACATGGTTATAGTAGGACAGCTACATGGAAACAAATACACTGAATTTTCCGATTGGAGATGATTTTCTGCTGTAAAACAAGAGACAAGGCCAGGTAAAGATACAAATTTTACAGGTTTGGATTCTATGACAATGTGGTGGCTCCTTCATTAAATTATACATCTGATACAATCTTAGAGATACCATGAAAGTGACTGTAACTACATAGATGCCTGTCTCTTGGTGATACAGCTAACATTTTCATGCAGATCTAATAAACCATGCAAGACTATTTCATCTGAATCAACAAAGTTTCAAGGAGAGGAGCATTTCCTTCAGGGTCTGACTTAAAGATAATAATGAGCTCAAATTGATTGACAGGGAAATGGTTGCTAGCATTCCTTGAAGCATAATTCATATATCAATAATATTGGCTGAGGATTACATGTGGCGCTGCTTCTCAATATCTGACCTCTGACACTGGAAGTAATGCCTGCTATATTTCAGGCAGGTTGCTACTCTTTTTTTTTTTTTCCTGGAACTAACTAGTTCAGAGAGCTGTCAGTTCTCTCCATCTGCAGTAACAACAAAGATAAATTCATTTAAAGCTAAATAAGAGAAAATGGTGCAGTTTGTCTCACTTGATTCTGTAGTAATGCCTTCAATTCTGCAGTGGATGTTAGATCGGAACATATTTTTCTTTCTTAAGTGCAGGAATCTCAAAGATGTCGAGCTTGTTTTTTTTTTTTTCTTGCTCTTTCAATTTCAGTGGTATCTCAATGTTCCTTGTTCATTCCCTTTCTTCTTCATGGAAAGACAGTCTGAATATTTTACACATTAGCCTTGATGAGTCTTTTCAATTTAAGAAAAGACATGTCATCCTAGAATTCTAATAAAATTATTTGGGACTTGATTTTCAAAATGCTGAAACTAGTCAATGTTCAATGTATAGTGAAAACAGCACGCATCCAACATCTGACTCCTGCAGTGGAAACTACCATATCAGTATTTGTGAACAGGTATTTCAAACTTACTTTCAGCTCACATATTTGCTTCAATATAGTCTTCAACAATATCTGTACATACATAATATTTAGTTTTTATGTTTTTTACATATGTCCCTTAAGACAAACTATAAATGTTTTAGACTCTGTGTACAATGAATGTTTAATATATTTAGTATTTATTTAGGCCAGTGTGGTGGCTTAGCAGGTTAAGGCATTTGTTACCAAGCCTGATGACTTGAGTTCCGACCCAACAACTCACATGTGAAAGGAGAGAACTGATTTCTACAATTTGTCCTCAGAGCTACACAGACACACACACACACACACACACACTAAATGGGAAAATTTGTATTATTTGGTCACCATATACATGCTTATAATTTGATTATATTCACTCCTATTACCCTCTATGAGAGATAATTAAAAGACAAGAAGTAGGATATTTTTGAATTATCTCTTTCACATGATTCTATTTTATTTTAGAAATTTTGTAAATTTAACTTATAAATTTACATTGTTCTAGTAATTATTGAGTGTGGACATTTAACTACACACTAAATGAATGTCATGATAGTAGCAGTTGATAATTTTCCGTGACTCATAAGTTTTTAATCTTACTACACTATTTTTATAGTACTTCTTAATCTATAAACCTGACAGAGTAGCTCTACTAGCATGTGAAAGAGATTCCTAGAAGAACATAGCAGAGCAGGGAGTCTGTACTTTCACAATTATCAGGTGTTTGAGATGCTGATGATCTTGGGCTTTCCCAGGAGAACGTCCTTCTGTGATCATACTTTTCTGCTCAAAACTGCCTACAATAACTCCTGAAAAGTACACCTACATCTGCCTGCCTCAGTGTCACACTCCTGCGACAGCAGCTTAGACTCTATACCAGTGCTTCTGACACAATTTGACTGGAAGTAAATCTGAAGTAACATGTTGATTTTTGAGGAAATATGTAGTTGTTTAAAGTCTCTTAAGAGGGACAGCAGCTGTTGTCCTACAAAAAGACTCACTGTACTGGTGAGATGTGGAGAAGATGATCATAGAATTCTCTAGTCAAATTCTAAAAGATATGTTTTCAAACACGGTTTCAAATCACTACTTTTAGGGAAGAATTTGACATGTATTAGTCATTTGATCCTAGGGAAAATGTTAGCAGGAATTAATGTCACTAACTTTTTCTGACAGTTAAGATTTTAGAGGTCCAGGAATGCTACAAATGTCACACAGATACCAGGTAGTAAGAACATAGCACCAGAGTCAGGTAGGCTTGCCCCAAGGTCTAAGTCCACTGTAGCACTAGATACAGCTTTTTTCTTGGACAAAGGATAGACCTATGGATGCTTTGCTAACACCATTAATATAACAATGAGTTTTGACAAGCTGCCCAACAAGTGGAAAATAACCCAAAAGACTGTAGTCTTAGACACAAACTAATGTAGCAGGCACATGCAGTGATTTTTTTTAGCATATTGTAAAGTCAAAAACATATTTCAAATATACATAGTGAAAATATGAAAAACATCTATGAATAAAGTAGAACCCATAGGTATGCATTACCATGCAGACACATACCTTACATCTTGTCATAAGAAGAGACATTTTCTTCATTTCATTCATTTGTTCTTTCTTCTTATTTATTTGTTTATTTATTTATTTATTTATTTTTGAAAGTGTCTGATATAGCTTTAGTTGCTTCTTTTTCTCTATATAGCCAAGAATGATCTTGAGTTCAAGATCCTTCTGCCTCCACCTCACCTCCACTGTGGAAGAGTCATGGGCCACTAAGACTCTATCTTGTAAATGTTTTTTTTTTCCTTCAAAATCAGGTATACTATGGTGAGTCTATACAGTTGAGCCAAGAAGATCAAGGTTACAGTTCAACTTTGTTACTTGCTTGATGACTTGTGAGCTTAATTTGTGAGCCCTAATTGAGTCTCATTTTCCATAAAATAAACATGGTTTGATAAATTCTATATGATGTAACTAATAACATTTGTTGAATATTAAATAAAATAATTATGTTTAGAGCTTAATATAGTGCATATAATATCTTAATTACCACCATTGGTACTTACCTTCAGTTATTATAAGTGAATAGCCATGAACTTAACTTAGTAGAAAATAAATACATGTTTGGAGAGTATATTTGGCAGGAAAAAATGTCATCTGAGTTTAATCAAAGCACTTAAGCCTTTGTTTGAGAAGGCCACTGACAGAACTATCAGGGACAGACAGTCTCGGGGGGGTGGGGTCTGTCTGATTTACAAACTAGAGTCAAGACAATAAAATATTTGCTTGGCTCCTTTGACCAAATCTCTCCTGAGATGGCCTCTTTTTTTTTTCCACCAGGAAATGAGCCTAGTTTTTTTTTTTTTCACCAGGAAATGAGCCTAGTGTCCCTCTCCTGCTGGCCTTGGCATCAAGGCTGAGGGACAGTGCTGAACTCTTCCAGTCAGATGAGATGCGACCTGCTAATGACCCAAAGGAGAGAGCTCCCAGCCGTGTGCGAATGCTGAACGACATCCTTCAAGACCTGGAAAAGAACTTCCTGGTGCAGCAGGTACCACCGGGTTTTTATAGGTAGGAAATATATCTCCACATTGTGAGACATAAAGTCTTAAGTTCAATTCCAGCATCTTCTAAATACTATAAAACTACATAAAAGAAGCTCTACTTTTGCATATTTAAGGAGAGAGAGTGAAGGTAAGACTATGTTGAAGTCAGAATAAGCAAAAATGGCTTGTATGGAAAAGTGGGGAGAGGATAGGAAAGCATTAGAGAGAAAAGAAAAAGTATTAGGTTTGATCCAAATATATTATAAGGATATGCAAATAATCTATTTTAAACAATCAAATAGATATAGATAGAATAAGGAGATGACCGTTATCCAAAGCAAGGCTCAAATGAATAAGGATGGAATAAAGGACGCATGAAAAAATGTCTTATATTTATTTTAACGATATTTTCTCTGGAAAATCAAGTTTTGTCCAAGCTTCCATGGGGAGAAATCTGCCTTCTTGATTGCCAAGTGATGGGCTATGCTGCAGTATTTTCATCATAATAACATGACAAGAATGTTGAGCCTAGTTCTTTATGCTATAATTTATGACAATATTGAATACATTTAATATTCTGTTAGAGTGAAAATTTAGAAGCTCTTGAACAACTGAGAGAGGTGGGCAGTTTGGTTGGAGAATCACAGGAGTGTGCCTGAGAGCAAATGTGTGGGCAATGGTTTTCTAGAGACAGCAGTGTGATTTGGGCTCAGTGCCTGAAGCACGTGGAATATGGTTTTGTTTAGGATGTTCTCAAAGTATAAAATAAACAAAGGCAAGATGGAAGTTAACCAAATTTTAATATTTTAACTATTTTGCATATTTGATTCATTCTCATTTTTCTACTGAGGAAAAAATATATCTTTCTCTGTAATACATGTTTATATAATGTGTATGGGAATGACTTCTTAATATATATTCATATGTCCTATATAGGAGTTATCTATATTTTCTGTATTCATAATGGTATTTGAAAGTGTTAAATTTATGACCCTTTTGGAAAGTTCTAGGCAGAATTAGAACTACTTCCTCACTTCTCCCAAGCTTCCTTTAATCTGCTGTCTTGTTTCAGGTCTAGACTTGCTAATATAGTATGTATAACCAGAGGTTTAAGCAAGAAATCAATTATTGATACAAAGATATAGAAATCTTAGTTACATTTGAGAAAGCGTTTCTAAAATTACTTGATGACTTGAGAAGAACTTCAGCAACCTACATCCTGATTTCTGCATCTGTTAAAAGAATAGCAAATAAGGAACCTTTCATGAAACATTTTTTTTTTTTTTTTACTTTTGGTTTTTTGAGAGTTTAGCTTTGTGAGTTCTAAGTTGAAATAAATACACAGATACAGTTTTCATGTTATTTCTTCTAACAGCATAACTCTTGACTGTAAGATATTGAAAAATATTGTGTATTGTTCACAGAATTGTCATCATATTGAAGGCAGTATTATGTTTTCTGTACTTTCTAAGCCCCTGTAACTTAGCACACACTTCAAGTAAAAAGCATTTTCTTAATAATAATCTAGTGAAGGATTAGAAAGAAGAAAGAACAATGTAAATATAAAGGTACAATTAAAAGATGGAATGCATAAATAACTGCTTAAAGAAAATTCAACCACATTATGGACAGATTTCTTTAAAATATCTTTATCAGAGAAGATAGCTCCCATTTGAGGACCCATTTAATAAGGCCTCTTTTTACAAGAAGAATACATTCCTTTCTTGATATTCTTCCAATATGTAGCTGGTCTACCTATGTAATATGCTTTTTCTTACCCGTTCAATATATTCATATACTCAATTTATTTCATTCTGTATTTTGAGAACAGCAAACATCTGTATATTCATGATTAAAACCAATAAATGTGATTTTTCTAGCCTAGCTATTGTCACAGTATGTCCTGTATCCAAGTGATACAAATCCAAATGTTAATATAATATTCTAGTTCATAGGCTACATAACTGAAAATTTAGAGTTCAACACTTTAGAACTTTAACTATAGTTATTAGTAGAATGCATGGTTAACATGCCTTTCCTTTGGATAAACACTGAGCACATGACACTCTCCTCAAAAGCAGCTATACCATTTTGTATGTCCAACAGTGAATACTATGGTACTTCATTCTCTCCCTCACCTACATTCACTGTGGGTTCCCTGGGGATAAACTTTGCTGAGAGATGCACAGTTGGTGTCTAGACTTTGAATTCATAATTCCTTGATGGTATAGATTGTTGACAATCCTTGGCTATGCTGTTTTCTCACCTGTGCTTCTAAAGTGAGATTTCTTTTCAAATTTTTTGCTCAATTTCAAAACTGAGTTGTTTGAATTTGGGCTGCTATGTTTTATCAATTCTTTTATTTTGGATACCAATCTTTATTAGATAATTGTTTGGCAAAGACTTTCTTATACTGTGTGTTTTATCTCCTTCTTGTAATAATATTGAATGGATTTTCCACAGACATAATACATTTGAATGAAATTTAGAGCAAAAAGGTGGGTTAATTGGTTTCACAGACCATGGGTCTCTCTGGAAAAACATTGAAACAGATGGCTATAAGCTATTGTAAATAGGCAGCTTTTGTGGAAATTTACCAACCTAAGTAGTCATAGACCTTGTAAATAGGTAGCCTTGGCAGATAATACCAACTTAGATAAGGACAAGTGAATCATAGGCAGTGTCATGGTGACTTGTCCATTGAAACTTCACCCAGCCAATAACCTGTTCTGAAAGATATCTGTATTCCCCCTGAACATCCACACTCTGGTGTCATCCCCTCCCCCATGTCTTGTCTTTTTATGTTTATAACCCCTGTGTGAATAAGTAAAAATTATGATTTGATTTAAATAAATAAACAAACAAACAAACAAATGGTTTTCCTAATTTTTTTTTTTTGGTAGGCACACCACAGGGCTCTATTTTTTCCTTTCAAAAAACATTTTATTTTTAATTACACATAGACTTTTGGAATATGTTCTTGTTTGAAAAATTCTCACAATTCAGATCAAGCTGGACTCTCCCTTGACCCTCAAAAGTCATGGTTTCTCCTTGCTGAAGGGAATTTTTTTTTTATCTCAACATTTTTTATTTTTATTTTTTATTTTTTTTTTGCCAAGCAAATAGAAATATTTATTTATTTATTTATTTATTTATTTATTTATTTTAAATAATTTATTTTTTCTCAAATCGTAATTCATTCACATAGGGGTTATAAACACAGAAAGGCAGGATATGGGGAAGAGAATGACACTGGCGTGTGGATGTTCAGAGGGAATACAGATATCTTTCAGAACCAGGTATCGGCTGGGTGAAGGTTCAGGGGACAAGTCACTATGACTCTGCCTATGACTCGATTGTCCTTATCTGAGTTGATATTGTCTGCCAAGGCTACCTATTTACAAGGTCTATGACTACTCAGACTTGTAAATTTCCACAAAAGCTGCCTGTTTACATTAGCTTATAGCCATGTTTCAATGTTTTTCCACTGAGACCCAAGACTTGGTGTTAGTATACATGTATGACAGGCCTATTGCTGATTTTAGGCCTATGGCTGATTTTAGGCCTTCACTGTGTAAGTAGGGCTGCTCCTGACATCTCCTCCCTTCTCTAAGTATAGAAGAGCTGTGGCCATTCTAATCTTGCAAAGGAGGGGATAGAGGCCTGACCTCAAGAACTTGAAGGGGACCTTGTAATGACTCCAGTCCCCTGTCGTTGTCCAGTGAGGCACGAGGGCCATACCCATCCCGATATCTTTTTCATGGAGAGGGAATACTTTTGACATCAACCCCTATGCAGTCAAGCTTGTCCCTCAGGGAACTCAGAGAGATATATTTATCTTTTATTTATATTCCCTTGCAGTGCTTAGCCTCGCAGCCTAAGCAAGAATTCAGATCGCCTGTCAGAGGGGGTTCTGGGTGGCCCCTCTCTGCTTGGTCTAGGGGCAGAAGTCCCCCCTTTTAGTTTGGGTGGAGATGGGTTTTGGAAACACCTTGTATAAAATAACAACCTCATCTTGAGTCTCGTGGTCCTCCATAGCTACCTTATGATAATGTATCTGAATAGGTTTTGCTACCAAATTATTTATCTGTTGTATCCCAGAGTTAGTCCACCTATTTCAGGGCCAGGGACCAGAAGACATAAGCAAAAAGAACCCAAATAATGTTCCTAAGATGGGAGGAAATAGGGTTGACAACCTTGGAGAAGCTGAAAACCAATTCTTGTACCAGCATTCATCTGTCTCTTTCTCTCTCTGATTTTTCTTACGGCCTTCACTGACCTATTTCATGCTGTCTTTAATCCTCCTTGTCTTGTCTATGTAAAGGCAACCTTCTTCTTTAAGGGCTGTACACAGTCAAGAGCTGTACACAGCCTTTTCTATTGTAATAGAGTAAATCAAGTCCAATAAGGATCTTTGCGATTTTAGGAGGTCTCTTCAGACAGCGAAACGAAGGATTTCTTCAGATTAGTGATGTCAATCTCTAGCTGCTTGATCTTCTTATCAGTGGCCCTTCAAGGTCTGAGTAGTATAAGTTCGGAGGCCAGCATCTCGATTAGAACTTCTAACTGCAGACATCAGGGGTGATTCATTTTTACCTAGAAAGTAAAAGAAGGGAATTCTCAGGGAGATTTCTCTTCCCTGTATGTAAATTGTTATTCATCTTATTTATGGTTGGGTCTGGCTTTGTGGGGGTATCTATTTATTTCATTAATCTTTTTGGTAGCCGGTTAGCTGTGCCTTCTGTGGCACAGCTTTTTATGTTTATAACCCCACTGTGAATAAGTAAAAATTATGATTTGATTAAAATAAATAAATAAATAAATAAATAAACCACCAAACAAATGGTTTTCCTATTTTTTTTTTTTAAAAAGATGAGTAAGTGAAGTCAAAAGGCTGGTTTGGAGTGGTGGCTTCTTAAAGGGGGATTGGGAGATTGTGATATGATGGTGAGGAACTGGTGCTATACTCTTATTTGGTGAGCTTAGGGACATGTTCTTATGTCCAGTGGTCACTTTGGAATCTGGAACAAGGAGTTGCCTTTGTCCGATGCCTTGAATGGGCTTTGAAGAGCTCAGGCTGTTTAGAAGAAATGGGCAGGGAACTCTTGGCCCAGGCATCTTGCCTTTGTTCTAAAACATTAGGCCAAAGAAATATCTTTTGGTGAGAATGAGTTTTTAATATTAATGAAATATTGCCAATAAATTTAAGCTTCTTTATTTTGCTTCTCTGTTGTTTCCAAAATCTGAATCTGAAAGCCAATCTTACCTTGATATTTTTGTCTAAAGTATTTTAACACTTTTATAATTTTATGTTTTAGATTTATGTATGCTAACCAGGTTGATTTCCTCCTTGTGAATTGTGAATGTTTTAGCGTCAGAGTTTTTTCTTTATGTTTGCACAAAGTATCTCTATTTTAGCATTGCTTGTTTAAAGTGATATATTTCTATATTTCTCCATTCAATTAATGTCAGCTCCTTGATTGTATAAGAAGGACTTAATATTGCATTTTACTGGTGGTATCTATTTATCTGTTCAGGTAGAATGGCTTTCACAACATGTAAAAAGCACTGTTGCCAGAGGGGTTGGCACGGGATTGCTAGAAGGTGAAGGGGCTTGTAGCAGGAGGTTTGTATCTTTCATTTTGGATGACCTGCAACCTAGATGGAATTTCTAAACATCAGGTCCATTTATCTAAACCAGAAAATCCCCGAGAGATGTTAATAATAGAATGAAGTTAGCTGAAATGAGGTCAGAATATCACGAGCTACATTACCTTTACAGTTGTATACAAAAGTTATAAAATGAAAGCAATATTATACCACTAGGCTGTGTCAGTTTGACACTCTGTTACTATTTGCATCTCCACAACTTTTTCCCTATAGCACCAAGGAAGAAATATTTTATTATTAAGTGTTAAGGGTTGACACATAAATTTTCATATTGTGGTACTAGCAATTTTTTGTGACCAAAATTTATTACCTTGGGAAATTACGCTCCCAAGTTTGTTTTAGCAAATCTAAGGAAGATTCTCTGCCCTGTCACCAGTTATATTGGTGGTAAGTGTGTGTTCTTACTGCTGGGGTGTCTCCATCATTTTTCTTTCCTCTCACCTAACACCAGCCCACATAGTGTTAACAATGGGTGGATATTAACCATTTGCCATTTACTTGATTTAAATGACTGAACTGCACTGCACTGACATAGAAATATCTTCAACTTTTAACCTTTACAACTAGAAAATAATGGGGTTGCAAAATGCTCTCCACAGGAGCAATTAGCAAAGGCTTTCAACTAAGGAACCGCTTAAGGCAGGAGTGTAAGTTCCAGCAGCAGGTTCAGTCATACATTTAAGTAGAATGTCAACATAAAGTTTCACTGTAGCTTCTCAAAACATTTAAAGGAATGATAGTTAAACAGAAAAGCTAAGAAAAGTGTCGTAGTTAACTTTAATTTCAAGTTGACAAAACCTAGAGTTATCTGAGAGGAAAGTCTAGATCAAGGAATATCCAAATAATGTATGCCTGTGGGCATTTAAGTGAGGGATTTTCTTGATTACTTATTGATGTAGGATTGCACATCCTACAGTGGATGGTAGCTAGTCTTTGTTCTGGGCTTGTACAAGAATGATAGCCATGCATGAGACAGAGAGAGGGCCAACTGATAAACAACATCTTCCATGGGTTCGGTTATACTTCCTTGGCTCTGATGCTATAGCCAAATATAATGCTTCATGGACTACCGAACTCCCTTAAGATTCCTTAAGATTCCTGCTCTGACTTCTCTTGGTGATTTTGGATTGTGCACTGGTTGCTGTTTTTCAGAGGATCACAGTAACATAAAGGAAATGAACAGAGTATCTGTTCAGCTATGTTTGAGGAAACATACACACACACACATAAACACACACATGCATACGCACACAGAGCCACAACAATTTCTCTGGCAACCATGTTTAATGGAAATTTCAGCAAAGGATAGCAAACTTATTATGACTTTGTCAAAGCGTACTAGAAGTCTACCATAGCATTTGTGTTGAAATTATTTGATTTCAAGAGTATGGAAAGCAGAGAGGTACACAGATACTAGATGTTATCTAATGTCATACTCTAGGTAGAAATTGATCTCAAGGAAAGTAAACATCTTCTAAGTCTATTACATATAATGAATAATGGGACAATCATTAAAAGATATCTAGAGCTGGCAGGTAGTTAAAGGCACTTTATTGCAAGCCTAATCATTTGAGTTCAATCCTTGGAATGCATGTGTTGAAAGAAAACAACTCAATTCTGCAAATTTTTCTCTGACCTCCACCTATGTGCTGTGGTACATGTGCCTACACAAGACACACATACAAACAAACAAACAAACAAGCACACACATGCACACACATGCACATACATATGCACAAAGAGAGAGAAGAAGAAACATGACAAAAATTTTAAATACATCTACTGCTTTTTATATTATCCTATTTTTATAAAATATATGATATATTCACCTGTATCCTGCTTATGTATAAACTAGGGGAATTTATAGACAACTATTAGTATACATCTAAAAAGATAAAACTAAGTATCAAATAATGAACATATTCAGTGCTTTAAAGAATGCAGACCATTTATGTGTTAAGGGACAGTACATGTTTATGCATGTGCACATATGTATATAATGGGTTTTATGTTCTTGTGAGAAATGTGGCTTCAACTTAATATAAAGGGTTTCTTTTGAAGCTAGCCAGAATGGATTTGAGCAAGTTCAGAAAGCCATTTCAAGCTAGCTAAGGCAAGATGATTTTCATGTGCATCCTTGAAAGCAGAAAAATAGCAGTGTAAATGTCAAGATGCTTCTACCCTGAACAGAGTAAACAGAGCAAACAATCCGTTAAAAGTGCTTTTCAAACATGTAAGTTTCCCACTTTTCTTTGGAAAAACATTGGCTCTAGTTTCTATATAAGAATGGAAAAAGTGGTGTGCAGAAAGATGGAAATCCTACTTCTCAGATACATACACTTAAGCCCAGCTGCACACTCATGGTAAATACTTGATTTTAAATAATTAAATAAGTAAAACTTAGTCCAGAATTTCAATATATAGAATGCTAGTTCCCCCAACATTTCTGAATTGCCAATATCTCAATGTGTATCTAGCATAGTGTTTTAATTAGAGCTAGTTTTACATGTAATAATATTGTTTGATATTTGATTAGGGTAATGACTACTGCATTTGGGTTATACCTTTTCCTTTAGCAAGGACTGGGTGATCTGAATGTGAGTATAATCTCATTATTGTGTCTCTTATAATTAATTCCTTCAGCTCTGACTCTGATTTCTTTAGACTATGAAAAATAACTACTGATTAAGGATTACAGTGCTTTTAAAGTATTTTAATAGTAGCTTGGAGAACAAAAAGATCAATGGATGAAGAGGGATCTGAACAATGGAGACAAAGTAAAATTTCCAAAATTGGTAACAAAATTTGGTTACAAAATTTTTCATATATGTGTACTATTATATGTGTTTCCTTTTATAGTTTATGAATAGATGTGCTTATATGTTCTATAATGTGTCCTTTGCATGTTTTATCTTTCTAAGATAATGAAGACATTTCCTATATTTTAATAGAAACAAAATTGATCTATTAATTTCCAAGTTCATTTTAATTAGTCTTTTGGTCTCTATAAAAACAATATATTGCTGGACAGTGGTGGCGCATGCCTTTAATCCAAGCACTTGGGAGGCAGAGGCAGGTGGATTTCTGAGTTCGAGGCCAGCCTGGTCTACAGAGTGAGTTCCAGGACAGCCAGGACTATACAGAGAAACCCTGTCTCGACAAAACCAAAAACAAACAAACAAAAAAAAAATACAAAAACAAAACAATATATCTCATTATGGCATAGATCATTCACATTTCATTAGGTAGACATTTATTCAGTCATTTACAATTTTCAGATGGCAGTGATTATTTGCCACAGGTACTTAGTCTAGTTTGTTTTTGTTGTTCTCCATATATTCTAATTCAATTATTATAATGCTTAATTCCCTGTGCTACCACTAAAATATAGCCATAAGTAAAACTGATGAAGAAACTGATAGATGTCTTAACCAAAAAGAAAATCAGTTTTCATCCCTCTCATCACAGCAGTAAGAACAATTTATCTAAAAAGTAAGAAAGAAAACCTACATAATGAATAAAATTCTAAGGATTAGCCTAGACCTGAACCTATTATAAAACTTTGAAAAGTATTACCCTTATATCACCACCTATGCTGGCTTTTTATTCTTCTTGGCAGAGTCCAACTGGACTCAGAACAGGTTTTGTTTCATCTTTCTGTCACGCCTTTAAACTTACACAACAAAAATGCTGACAAAAAGGTCTTATAGGCAGGTGGTTGGAGCTCAATAGGAGATGCTTGTCTATCATGTATATAGCCTTGGAGTTGATCAATTGTGTTAAAACTAAAGTGTGTGTCAGTGTGTGTGTGTCTGTATATCTTTATGCATGTATCTCGACATTTCTTAGGATGGGTTAAATAAACACACTGCTGTTCTGTGAGAGGCTATTGAAGGGAGACAAGTATGGAAGCATTACAACTGAATTCATATCTATCATTGCCTCAAGGTTAATGATAAAAGACTAAAAATATTTATGTACCCACTCAGTTTCAACTTTGGGGTGAATCTTCATTCTTTATCTGAATCAAAAAACATCCATGTGTGCCTTCTAACTTAGTATCTCTTTCTATATATAAAACATGCATCATTGTCATTTCTAGATAAAAAAAAAAATCAAACATCACAACAACAGTCACCCACATTCATAGGAGCCCTTCTGTTCAAAAGCATGGAAACTGAGGTAAAGTGTGGGGAGATGATCAAGGTCAGAGTCCATGGCATAGTCATATTCCTAGAATCGTTTGCTGTTGTTTCACCTGTTGTAACATACATCAATATGTTTTGGGTTTCACTCTGCTATTGGGATATAGGAAACACAGCTGGACAGGCAGAAGGAGGACCACTAGACTGCATTTACCCTGGGCTGCCACTACCTGGTACTGGGTTCAAGGGAAGCACAGACACAGTGCTCAGGGCATGGGGAAACCCAGCCTAAGATGTGGGAGACTGGAGCTGGGTTTCCCAAGCTCGTGGGCCTTCAGTCGCTGCTGGAAACCACATGGAGCCCAGAAAGAAGTGTCAGTGATTCCATGGGCCTGTATGGAGGAGCCTCTACCCAGAGGCTCCCAAACTCCTAGACATCTAAATACCACTTTGTTGGAGAGAGTTGGGAATGGAGTGGGCCCAGGGACTAAGGACAAACCAGGGGGAGGGGAACTCGGGCTTAGTGGAGGTTGTCTGGGAATGCAGAGAGGCCTTCTGCAGGAGGCTTAGAGAGGGCAGTTTTGTAGAGGAAGGCTTACTCTATGTTCCCCATGGTGGTTTTTGATGAAAGAGGCAGTCCTTGGTTTCAAACTATTTATTGATTATTCATCTTGGAAAATAAGTACATATAACCTCCTCAGGGTGGACCAGAGATTAAATACCTTTTGCAAGGAGGAATGTTTGAGAAGGGATGATTAATGGCTAAAACCTCAGGGCTCATCTAGATACCTCAGCATGGAGAACTCTCTTCTGATTCATGTGACTCTAGGTCACTGTCCCTATGTGGGAAGTCTGGCACGTGTTCCAGGCCAAGAATCTGCCAGGGAGCAGGGAGCTGCCTACTGTTTTAGGTGGGTGTCTGGGTACTAGGGACTCTGAACCCAGTCAACCTAACCAAGATTCCTGGCATGGTCCATTGTTCTACAGGCCACTTCTCCGGCTCTGCCCTCTGTAGCACTCTAGGCTCCACTCCACTGTTGCTACTGGTCTTAATGTTCATCCCATGGTACTGGCATCTCTAATATGCTGGGGTCATCCAATGCAACTAGGTTTCATCAATAGTCTTTCATAGGCTTTCTTCATGGTATCAAGCCCCAGTTTCTTCACATGACTCCTTCAATTCTTGCCTGACAACTGCAACTGAGGCTATACCTTCACCAGAGGCCATTTCTGGCCTCTCACAACGCCAAGCATCTCCATGCCCCTCCATGCATATCAAGTACCACCTGGATACATTTAACCAAGTCCAGCTGTAGCATAAGGTACAACCTTAGTTATCTCCAGAACATAGCTTCATTGTGCTCTCAGAAAACACTTCCTAGAAGACTTGACCTCAGGAATGCTAGACTCCGCTTAATCACCACTAATGTCTTATCCCAAGGTAATCAGCTCCAATTTTGTGAGGAACCCATATTATCCTTGACTGTAAAGCTAGAGTCAAGTAGCTGAAGCTGTGGAGCATTACCTGCCTCCCTTGTTCTGTTACATGTTTTATTGGCTATACCTGACTACCCTAGAACTTGCTTAGTAAACTGACTTTAAACTCACAGATCCACATGCCTCTGTCCTCCGTGTGCTGTCAATAAAAGTATGTATCATCACATTTGGACTTAAGCCTTTCTTTACCTTTCCACAAGATCTGTTTAAGTTCTAGATTATAGTTCATTAGAGATATACTCAAATTGACATTGGAGAATAGCCATGACAATCCTGAGCTTGTCAATTTGACATATTATCATATCTCCTTATGTCCAAATGAAAACAATATCCAGGCCATATTAATATCTAGCTTTATACAACTATCCCCTTTTCAAATTCATGAACTTGAACACTTGAATTCATTATCCTTGAACACAGAATTTAGCTTCATTCCATTTCCTGGTACCCTTTTACCCTTTAAAACATAAATTTTGTATTTTTTTTCTAAGTTAGATACACATGACTAAAATATTCCTCATAAATGTCAACCACAGGATAAATTCTAAACTTGGCATTTTTGAGACATTCTTTGTCAATGCAAGTAATCTAAATCTCTTTAACTTATCCTCAGGCTGACTCTTAAGACAGGTCTAAAAGCCATATTCCTCACTAAAATATTACAATAATTATCTCTGGACCACACACTAATCTCTTATGGCAGGCCCTCGGAATTCAAATCAACCTCAGTACAATGGTCTTCCATGTTTCTAATTAGATGACCCATTAAACCTCACTTAAAATATTCCACTCCTTTGCAAATCCAAATTCCAAAATCTACATTTCTCCAAACAAAAACATGGTCAAGCCTTTCAGAGCAATACCCCACACCTGGTATCAATTTATATCATAGGCTTTCATTGCTGTGAAGAGACACCATGACCAAACCAATTCTTGTAAATGTAAAGATTTAATTTGGTATGGTATACAGTTTCAGATGCACAGTTCATTATCATCATAATGGAAATGTAGGTAGACATGGTACTAGAGGAGCTGAGAGTATTACTTCTTGATCCAAAGGCAGGTAGGAAGGGTACTGTTTCCACAGGCAGCCAGGAGGTGGGTCTCTTCCATATTTGGTGGAGCTTGAGCATAGGAACTTAAAGCCCAACCCCACAGTGACATATTTCCTCCAACAAGTCCACACCTCCTAATTGTGCCACTCACTATGGACCAATAATTCAAATGCATATGGGGGTCAAACCTATTCAAACCACCACAGAGATTAAGTATTTTTTATAGCTGATTTATAGCATCTGTTTTTCCTTTTTTTTTTCAGGTTTTTAATAAGGTATTTTATTTACATTTCAGATGTCATCCCCTTTCCCCGTTCCTCCCCCAGAACCTCCCTATTCTATCCCACCTCCTCCTTCTTGCTTTCTTTATTAGTATTTTAAGTTAACATACAAAGTACTGGGTTTTATTACAGCATCCTCATAAATGTGTCATTAGAGTTCTGATTTGTTTCCCTCTGCCCCTTCCATTTCTTCTTCCAGCTAGTTTCCTCCTCTGATTTCCTGTCACATGTATTCCATCACCCCCCCACCTCATTCTTTTTTTTTTTAATTAGTAACTTCTTTTTTAAATGTTAATCAAAGTCTTTATAGGTTTGGTAATGCTCAATAACAAGATGCCCATACAATCAGAGGTGTAACCCAATACCCAACCTAGATATACCAACTATCTTTGACTAGCAGAGACATATGAACATTTGCCTCCATCCCGCACCCCCATCTCCTAGTTCCTCCTCTCATTCTCCTTCTCTCCTTACTCCTCCCCCTCTCCTTACTCCTCTCCTTCCTCTCCTTACTCCTCCCACCTTAGCTCCTCCTACATATCACCCTTCCTGATAAGATAAAACTTTTCTCTCAAAATACAATTAGAGCGTAACTATACCAATTTATATCAGTAAGGTACAAGATAGACCTAATACACAGTCCATCATTTTGTTGACTAACCAGAACCTCTGTCATCTCTCCTAACTAAAGACTTAGTCCCAAACCTGGCTTTTTTCTTGGCTTTAGAATGAATGTCAGCTGAAAATCATTCTCTCAAATCTTTTCTCTCAAAGTGAATAGCCGAGACTGGCTATGAGACTATAAGTCTTCAACCCCATCAGAAATCCAGAATGACTGAATTAATATGGGAAGCACAAAGCATAGCTTCTAAAACTTAGCCAATTGATAGAGACTGATGAACACCTGGACAGTCCCTATACTACAAAACATTGGAGCATCCAATCTTCAACCTTCTGGCCCAGGATCATCTGACAGACCTAGTGATGCAGAATTATTAAGGGCTGATTATTCTATCTTTGCAGATATAATCAGTCGACCATTCCACAAGTGTGTCCTTTTCTGGACAGTAATTTGTCTGTAGGTGAAAAGAGACAATTCTTGTCTAGTGGCTGTCTCACCACAAGTGGAGTAACTCCAAAGATGTTCAATCTCTTCTTAGAATCCAAGACAGGAAGCTGTCAGAAGCAGACAGGTCTCTAATCAAAATGAACATTAATACAGAAATGTTTGTAATTTCAATTCTGGGGAATTCTCACATTTTGAAAACCAGCTATCCATGTAAGGCAATCTGGACTGTTGTCTATTAACTCCTCTCAGCTACTTCTAAATAAAATATAGAAAAAATGCTCACAATAAACTTAGAGCCATGAATTTACTATAGGCCCTTAACTTGAATTTGAAATCAAAGTAAACTTTGTACCATTTAAGAAATTATAACTTCAGCTTAATAATTATACAGATTTTTACCAATAGGTTATGGCTATGCAGTAAATCCTAGCTATCCCTCCCTATTCCGACAAAACCACTACTTTTCCCTAGAAAGACAGCCCAATATTAACCACCTCAGTCCCCAAGCCCAGGGAATAGGGCTCTACAGTAACTTCTTCAAGCTGATTACGGGCATTGAGGTATTAGAAGAGGGGCAGGGGGAAGAGTAAATTGATAAGCCTCTGACATCTGTGTCAGATGAAATTCCAGGACATCAGAGGTTGAGCAGTTCTGCTCAGCTTGCTTGATGAGTAGATACACTAAGGCTGTGTATTCTGCAATATACAATTCTCAAAACAAATTTTAGTATCAAGATAATTTTTTGTTTGAATTCTGGAGTCTTCTGGCAGCCTGTCTCTGTCATGTCTAATCCATATAATTCTGGGAGTTTCTATGAGGGTGTGCTCCCACCATCCTCCCATTCCCACCTCCCTGCTCTCAAATTCTCCAACACTAGGGGATCCAAACTTTCTGGCACCAAGGCCCTCTACTTCTACTGATGCCTGACAAAGCCACCCTCAACTACCTCTATGGGTGGAGCCATGAGTCCCTCCCTTTGTGTTCTCAGTCTGGAGGTTTTAGAATGGCTACTTCAGCTTGTTTCTTAGGACCATTTGCTTGAAAAATTGTTTTCCAGACTTTTACTCCCAAGGTAGTGTCTGTCTTTGTCACTGAGGTGGGATTCCTGTATGCAGCAAAATGCTGGGTCCTGTTTATGTATCCAATCCATTAGCCTATGTCTTCTTATTGTGGAATTGAGTCCATTGATGTTAAGAGATATTGAGGAACAGTGATTGTTGTTTCCTGTTAATTTTGCTATTAGACATGGAATTATTTTTGTGTGGCTATCTTCTTTTGGATTTGTTGGAAGAGGATTACTTTCTTGCTCTGCCTAGGGTATAATTTCCCTCCTTGTATTGGAGCTTTCCTCCTATTATTCTTTTTAATGTTGGATTCGTTGAAAGATATTGTGTAAAATTGGATTTGTCATGGAATATCTTAGTTTCTCCATCTATGGTAATTGAGAGTTTTGCTGGGTATAGTAGTCTGGGCTGGCATTGGTGTTTTCTTAGGGTCTGTATGACATCTGTCCAGTATCTTCTGGCTTTTATAGTATCTGGTGAGAAGTCTGGCGTAATTCTAATAGGTCTGCCTTTATATATTACTTCACTCTCATCTATACCTATTATCCTTAGGTTTGGTCTTCTCAACGTGTCCTGGATTTCCTGGATGTTTTGTTTTAAGAACTTTTTGCATTTTGCATTTTATTTGAGAGTTGTGTCAATGTTTTCTATGGTATCTTCTGCACCTGACTTTCTTTCTTTTATCTCTTGTATTCTGTTAGTGATGCTTGCATCTATGACTCTTGATTTTTCCTAAGTTTTCTATCTCAAAGGTAATCTCCCTTTGTGATTTCTTTATTGTTTCTACTTCCATTTTTATGTCCTCGATGATTTTGATCAATTCCTTCACCTGGTTTGTTGTGTTCTCTTGTAATTCTTTAAGTGATTTTGTGTTTCCTCTTTAAGGGCTTCTATCTGTTTACCTGTGATCTCCTCAAATTCTTTGAGAGTGTTATTTATGTCCTTCTTAAAGTCTTCTATCATCATCATTAAAAGTGATTTAAAATCTGAGTCTTACTTTCCTGGTGACATGGGGAATTCAGGACTTTCTAGTATGGGAGAACTAGGTTCTAATGAAGCCAAGTACCCTGGGTTGCTGATGCTTATGTTCTTGAGCTTGCCTTTCACCATCTGGATATTCTTAGCGCTACCTGCCCTGTCTCTGACTAGAGCCTGTCTTTCTTATTATTTTGGTTGTTTCAGAACTGTGTGGGGTGGGTGTTACTACTGGAGTTAGAGCTGGGACCTAAGATCTGCTCAGTGCTCTGGTCCAGACTGGATGGAACCAGTGCTCCAGGCCAGGAGTGAATTCCTGGGTCCCAGTGTGTCCCAGTTACTCCCTGTTTGGGGCGGGTGTTGCTGTCTCCTTAGCTAAGATGCTGCCCAGGTTAGAGCTCCTGGGAGGCCCGCTTCCTCTGGGTTTTGTGAGATTGGGTACAGAGCTGCTGCCAGGTATCTGCTCGATGCCCTGTTTTCTTTCTAAGTGAAAATTTCAAGTAGATAAACAGAAAATAATTTTGATTCTAAATATTGTAAATTAAAATAGACAGAATACATTTCCAGAATCACTTCTATAGGATGAAGAATATCTTCATTTTACTTCATTTGATAAACTACTGGCCTGCTTTGTGCATTCAGTTTTATAAATCATATGGCTTAATAATCCATAATACTGGGGTCTTTAATCCTAAATCAGTGAAATTTATGTACAAATTAGATTAGTTTTGAGTACATTTCATTTATCTCATGTCATTTAAAAGTGGCTATTTTTTGTTGCTGTTCAAAAGTTGGCTATCCATTACTTTATAAATTGCATTGACCCTGCCTTAAAATATTAAAGAATTTCAAAAATAAAAATTTATAATATTTAAATGTGTTCCCATTAAAATTCATAATGAAATTTCAATTTTTTTTATTTATCCTCAGAATTTAAATCTCTACCTTACCTAATGTTTCTTTAGGGTGTGTGTAAATTATTCATCCATTGCATGGTAGGCATCTCAAAGTTCATGAAACTGTCATGGTGTCTGAGTCTACCAACATTAGGGTCATATTGCTCTTAGTATAACAGTGCTATCTCAAAACCAGAAATTTTATTCTGGCAATTATACTATAATTGATTAGTTACTACGTAATATTTATTTCTTTACTGTCACTTATTTATAAGGATACCTAGAAAAACAAGTAATGCTAATTTTTGTCTTATGCATCTTGACAGGCTGTTAAATGTTTTACCCTAAGTAAAGTTGGGATATTACAGTATTAAACTATATGTAAAATTTCTAGGTAAATTTAACTTTCTATGAATAAGTTAATATTCATAATGGTTACTTTGCCAATGTTATAAAATTTTTGTAGATATTATATATAAGGCATAAACAAAATCTATTCATTTCTTATGGCTATCATAAAAAATTAACAATAAATCCAATGGCTTAAAAAAGGAATGTATTTCCTCATACCTCTGTAAGACCAAAGTCTGTTATCAGTTGTGAGTGAGCTATTCTCACTGGAGGCTATGAGACAAACCCTTGTCTTTGGCAGCCAGCACTCCTTGCGTTGCTCAGTCACTCATATTTCTACACACTCTTCCCATTGCATCTTTATCTGTTGTCAGCATAAAATCATTCTATATCCTTTTTTTAAAAATGGGTTACTAGGCTAGGTGAGATAACCTCTAGCAAATACAAAGGCTGAATTTTTATTGCTTATCTCTAATTGATGTCATTGTTTCAAGAATGTAGTAAATGTTCATGACTGTGTCCACTCTTCAATATTACATCACCTTTCTCAAGGGGCAGCCTGCTTAGTTTTGTGACAGTTATTTATGCTTCTACTTCCTTTCTTTAGTTTAATTGCTTAGAGCAAGGAGGGACGTTAGCTTTCATAAATGACCTCATTCCTATCTGAGCTCACCCTGGCTGGTACATGAGAGGGGAATTTTAATCTGTCTTGTAGTTCAAACATGTTTATTACTGGGTAGCTATGTTATGAGATCATTAGTAAGAAAGCAAGCAATAAATACCATCTGTTTACTACTGAGTGTTTTAATACCCATCCATTTAGTCAGTACATTTAGGAATATGAGTTTGTGAGGCAATGATATACAGGTTGACCTCCTGTATGATTTATGTGGTTTATTGATTCCACACTGTCTTTTCAAAGTTGTTAAATAATTTTATTTATGTATTTTTGATGATCCAAATATACTTGGAGATTGGAAGTCACAACAGAAAACTAAATCCTAAATTCCTTCCTGGGAATGATGAATGAATGAGACATGTAACAATACTGTTTGAGGTGCTGCAACTAATAATCTGTCAACATTTCTACTACATACTATTTCCGGTAGTGAAATTGTAGTCCTTGGCCTATCTTGAGTTATGTAAAGAAAGCCTTCAAGTCTGGTAAGGCATCAGCATGTATTATAACATGATGAAAATTATTTGCTGTATTTTTTATTAAAGTGGTAAATCTAGGCTGTGCTAGTTTTGTGCTGGCTTATAAATCCATCTACAAGTATCATCATTTGGTCAGACATGCTTAATTAAATGAATATTAAGAAACTTACAATTAGATGGAAACTAGAAAGATCATGCCCCCAGCTCTCCATGGTTTCTGAATTCTGTGACCTTAGGTGTGTCAGCATTCCTGGGAGACCAGCATTCTCCAGGCAGGATTGGGGCGTAGATAGCTGTGGCATGGGGCCAGTTCTAGGGCACAGATGGAAACTGGAAGGACATTGTCCCTGGCTGCTCCAATAGAAAATTAAAAAAAAAGAAAAGAAAAAAATTTTTTAAAAAAAGAAACTTACAGTTAGGGATGTAGCTTAGGGAGTAGGACACTTGCCTAGTATTCACACAATCCTAGTTTCAGTCCTCATCACTATATCTGGTAACAACAATAGACCTCAATACCATATGCCCATAACATCATGAGACCTCAGCCTTACATGCTGTAATACTGTTATCCTCAGCATCACATGCTTCAACATCATAAGAACTTGGCAGAGGATGCTGATAACACGACCAGTCCTCAGCAACTCAGGTCTGTAACACCAGTGTTTAGAAGGTGCAGGCAAGAAGATCAGAATTGAAAGTAATTTGCAACCTAATTTTTTACAAAAAAGCATAAATAAATACAAATTTGAAAGAAAATAATTTCATACTTTAATATTTTACTTACACTCACTTAAGGCAGTGATTAAGAAAAAAACACTTTGATTTATGAATGTCTGGCTGGATTCTTCCTGATCTATGGTAATAAGTCTATGCAAAGCTCAGCACTACAAAAGATGAGATGAAATATGGACTCATTAATTTACTCCTAAGGATAAAAATGGTTATTTTCAGAAACATTTCTTTTTAAAGATCTCTGTTAGATGTTCAATGTAAAAATGTCTTGTAATTATGTGACCTAAACATCTAGATCTATGATGCTTAACATGGTAGCCACTGAAAACAACATCTATAAACAATTTGACACATACATAGTCATAGTTCAAGTGTAGTTAGTAAAGAAAAAATACATGAAAAATTGAAGACTTTCTGTTAAATAAGGATGATGCACTGAGAAACAGCATATTGAAAATTCTATGATAAATAATGTTACAATTGTAGTCCTAAATTCAGTATAATAAAAAGTCTTCATGTCTTTTTTTTTAATTTCATGAAGCCTCTAGAAAATTTTAAATTGCACATACAGCAACCATTAGAGTTCTTCCGATTAACATTGCTTTAAATGTTTTTCTAAAAGCAATATATTTTTATAGATGAAACATAAACCTTACTAAAATAGATTCAAATCAAGGAAAATATTTTCAAGATCCTATCAAAGCAAACTGAGGCATCTTTGGGGCAGGGGAGTGGCTTGTAAAATGAAAATGTGGTATATATAAATAATATAATTTTATTCATACATTACAATAAATAAAAATTTCACAGAAACATATGGAAATGGGAATATTATGCTACATAAAGTATCTCAACTTCAAAAGGACAAATCATACTTTCCCTTATATGTTCACCCTAGCTCCTATTTTTCATGTATGTACAGTTATGTGAGAGTATTGCCAGTCTGACTAATGAACTAGAAACAGGGGCTTTAAAAAAGATAAGGAAATATGAAAGAAGGATGGGGACAGGTTGGTCAGGAGGGTACAGAGCAATTGTGACAACAGCATGGGAAGGTGGATGCTAGGGAAGGGCGGAAGCAAACACATGGAGAAGGGTGTGGGCTGATGGAGGGGAGCTTGGGGAAGAGGATCAAGGAGATCACACCCTGTGTGAGAATTTCATAAGAATTGTTACATTTCATATTTTAAATAAAATAAAAATTGCTTTCATCCCCAGTAATCACAGTGGGTAAAGCTACTGTTGTCTATATTGAGGGTAGATGGTTAATATATAACAAGAATTCTTGAAAATAAAAAAGTGATGATCAACATCCATAATAATTTTTTATTTCCTGCTCTAACACGACAAAAGAGAGCCTAATAATCTCAAAGTACCTTAGTTGAATGCAAATTTGTTGGCCTAAAATAGTTGATAAGATAAAGTCAGTATACTATATTTTAGTTGAATTTATTTATCATGATGCTAATAGGATTGTATCTAATATTTACTATATAACTATTTAACATCTGAAGTCATGACTAGAGCATGACTAAAACTCACTGACCATTTGCTTTACATATGGACATACTGATGTGATTAGTCCTGTTGCTGTCTTCTTCTAGATAACAAACCCAGAGCTTGATAATTCCAAGACAAAATATTTGTTTCCATTGGAAATCTTATTCACATTCTTCTCCTGATTTATAGAATCTTCTAGACTCCATTAATTAAAGTCTGCAAAAATGGGTGAACTCGAGGTACCCAACAGAAGGAATTAGAGGAAGCTATCTCTTTTTTTCATGTTTTTAATTTTTATTGGTTATTTTACTTATTTATATTTCAAATGTTACTCCCCCTTCCCCATTTCCCTTCCACAACCCTCCTATCCCCTCCTCCCTCCCCCTACCTCTATGAGAGTGCTCCCCCCACCCACCCACCCCTGTCTCAGCACCCTAGCGTTCCCCTATCCTGGGGCATCAAGCCTCCACAGGACCAAGGGTCTTCCCTTCCAAGTGATGCCAGATAAGACAAACCTCTGCTACATTTCCAGCTGGAGCCATGTGTACTCTTCGGCTGGTAGTTTAGTTTCTTTTCAAATGTCATATATAAACTTGCCATAAAACCCTATTGAGAAGTAATAATGTATCAGCATCGTGGACATGGTGTAAGAAGGGATAGGAGCACAAATAGAGCAGGATGTCTCACACCTGGACTTTGAGTGAACACCATCAAGCAAGGGCTGAAATTAAGTTTGGAATAGTTTAAGCAAGCTTACAGAGCAGTTACTAGGCTTCCTGTTTATGATTAACTCTTTATTATGTGTATCTAATTTCCTTTCTTTATGTCTATGAAATGATCTTTGCATTATTGAGGGGATGACCTAGAACATAAACATGAGGACCTGATGTGAGATACCCAGAACCCATGTAAAACCTCAGGCATAACAGCATATCTGTAATATTAGCACTAAAGAGGTTAAGACAAGAAGACCCTAGAGCTTTCTCTCCATACAGCATAGATGAATTGCTGAGTTCTAGGTTCAGTAAGAGACCTGGTCTCAGAAAAGAAAATAGAGATAGAAGATATCTAATATCAACTTCCGGACTTCACATGCAAGCACACACACACACACACACACACAGAGGGAGAGAGAAACAGAAAGGGAGAAGGGGAGAGGGGCAGAGGGGGGAGGGAGGAGAGGGGAAGGGGAGAGGGAGAGAGGGGGAGAGGGGAGGGGGAGAGGGGAAGGGGAGAGGGGAGGAGGATAGGGAGAGAGGGGTAGAGAGGGGAGAGGGAGAGGGAGAGGGAAATGGGGAGAGGGAGGGGGGAGAGGGAGAGGGGGAAAGGAGAGAGGGAGGGGGGAGAGGGAGAGGGAGAGGGGGAAGGGGAGGGGGGGGAGAGGGAGAGGGGGAGGGGGAGGGGGAGGGAGAGGGAGAGGGAGGAGGAAATTAAAAAGAAAGAAGGTGACCTTTCCCAAAGCTAGCCAGTTTTTTCTTCTACCTAAGCAATTTCTCTGATGGTTTCTCTTATTGGGTTTTATAATCTTCCTCCCTCCAGAAATTGTACATTTTTAAAGAGTTTTGACTCTTGTCAAAGGCCAGGTTTGACACTACAGGTAAACTGAGAAAGGCAGTGAGTTGTGGAGCTTATGTTTGGGGGGGGGTCTATGTTGATAGGAGCTGACCATGCCTCCCTCATCCCCACCACTGTCAGGGGCAGACACTTTATATGGTCAGTGCTGACAGGAGCAAAACTGATTTATCTAGGGCCAGTACTCTCTGTGACCCGTTAGAAGTTCTGAACTCTTTGAGGGCAAGTGAGAAAAAAATAAGTAAATTCATACACTCACAGAAACAAACCTAGTGGATGCCACAAAGCAGGTTATAACAAGTGGCTTCCAACAAGCAAGCTCAACAATTTCACTTATACACACACACACACACACACACACACACACACACATATATATGTATGGACATATATAAAGGCAGGCATATATAGATAAATACATGAATGAATATCTTCACACAGTTGGTAGGTGGAGAGAAACCCTAGCAACTTTACACATAAACATATACAGATATGTCCATATATATGTACATATGTACATGCATATATGCATATGCCTATACATATATGTATTCATATACATATTTGGTGGATGGAGCAAACTCCAAATTTACACATACACACATCCAGAGCATCCATATAGATATGTGTATATGTGTCTATTCACATATGTGTCATATGCATATATACATACTTATATGTTTGCTTATGAACATATGCATATATACATGTATACATATATGCACAAGCGTACATATATGCTAATATGAAATATATACATATATACATGTACACACATATGCATATAGACATATCTATATACATCGATACATAAATGCACACAAACACATCTAAACATTTATTCATATATAAATATATACATTTGGTAGATGGAGTGAACTCCAACATCTTTATTTTTTCCTTCAGTGTTTTATATATACCTTAATATAAATTTCTGCACAGAGGAAGAAAAGTTACTTCATTCAGAGACAGATAAAATGTTACATAAAAGAAAATTACACCAGGAGTGTTGATCATATATTCAAAGAAGTAGTTTTTGTGTTCATGAGCTTACTTTATCATGGAGCACACCTGTGACCTCCTCTTTGGCCCTGACCTAGAATAAATATTTTCTCTGATCATTGTTTTTTTTGTCCAAGCCTGTTTTGGTTCCTAGTGTAATTTATGTACTTGTAGCATATGAAAACTTACTGTACCTGCAAGGGAGAAACACACTCTACTTCTGATTATAATTTTAAACTTTCTATCCACTATCTTAACTTCTTAAAATTATTTGAATCAAAACAGAAATTCTATAGAATCATTAACTCAACTAAACAGCATTGTTTCATGAAAGTTTATCTTTATATTGATCTGCATGAAATTTACTCAACAGGGTGGGCTAATACCCAGAAATCTATCATAACAGACTCTAAACAAAAGGTTCTTTCTTTGCCCAATCACAACATGTCACAAGAATGAAGAATACAATGACAAACATAAGAAGGCACATCAGCAACCAGAACCAACCATTGGACAGCCATGTAAAACAGTGGGCCATGTCCAGAGAGCTCACTTTGCCCACGTTGGCTCCTCCTGCATGGTACCCACTAACTTCTGCTATGACTTCCACTCTACAAACATTGCACTAAAGCATGTGTAAACTCCTCCACATCATACTCTCAAGCCTGCCCATTCTTTCATCCATTCAGTCTTGGCCTTGTTTCCCTTTCCCTTTCTTTGCAACATTGTTATCACAGATTTTCCTCTTAACACCAACATCATTTTATCTCTCTAGTCTAACTTGGAAATTATGTCTCTCAGTGTCAGTAAAGTGAACAAATTTGACTGTCAGCTTTCCTACTCTGCTTTTGTTTACTTTTAGAACATTTTTACCTTTGATCTATTTATTGTGCCCTTTAAAATATGAACCATCTTTTCTTCAAAGTCAACATTCAAAAGATTTAATTTATATTCCAATTTTGTTTAAGACATGGTATTCAAAAATACCTTCTAAAATATTTGATATGGTTAGAAGGTCCCTACAATGTTCGGATTAAAATTTGTTTTCTATTATGATTATGTTTGAATATGACAATGTTAAGAGCTTATTAGGTTAGGACAATTTATGATTATAAAGGGAACTCTGTGGAGCTGTGGTGCCCATGCATGGGAGTGGGTCCTGTTGAGCTGAGTTGTGGGTCCTAAGTGTCTGCCAACCCAGGTGTCTGGAGCCATGGCTCAGAGGGCAGAAGTGCAAGATTTTGACTGAGTTCACTCAATGCAGTGCCAGGAGAATGCTGGGCTATGGGAAGCCTCAGGAACATAATCTGAGGTCCTACAGGGGCCAGAGCTCTTGGTCTGGTGGTCCACAGGCCAAGGCAGCTGGCTGGGAACCAACTGGTCTCAAGCCCTTGGGCTCCCAGGTACTGCTGGGAGGCTGCAGAAGGAACAAGATGGGGGGTGGGGGTGGGAGGGCATATGGGCTAGACCGACCCACAGCTGAAAGGAGCAAGGGGAAAAAGCTCTGGTGGTGGCCCATAGTGTAGTGAGA
The DNA here is from genome assembly GCF_004785775.1 of Grammomys surdaster. NCBI lineage: Eukaryota > Metazoa > Chordata > Mammalia > Rodentia > Muridae > Grammomys > Grammomys surdaster. Next base: position 8,906,711 of record NW_021604564.1, on the reverse strand, counting down.
CTCTTGGTCATGGTGACTCATTTGGCTGGGTCATGGCTGGCTTTGCTAGCTTGCTTGAGTTGGTAGGCCTCCATGGCTAGAACGTAGAGAAGTTCTCCGGCAGGAAATTAGGCTGTGGCTCATCAGTTGAAGGCCCCCTCTATGGTTCTTCACAGTGGGCCCTAAGTATGAGAGGAAGTCTATAATCATAAAATGTTTATTGTCATGGCAGAAAGTAGATGGAGCTGTACCCGTGTTCCAGGGCAGGCCTGAGGTTAAATACCTTTTGCAAGTAGGAGGAAGGTCTGGAAAGAAATGTTTAATTGGCTAAGCCCTCTGGCCTTTATGTAACTCATGAATATGGAGATCTCTTGAGGCTCTGCGGCCTTTAGTCATGCTCTCTACCTGTGTTACATGACACAAAACTCTCTTTGGGAGGGGGTGTAGAGGGATGTCCTAAGTGAAAGGAACCACGGCTCAGGAGCAAGGCTGAACACCAACCATCCCTTTAGGGTCTCCAAGGTTCAAGGCCTGCACTCTACCAGGTACCTAGCTTCCTCTAACAGCCCACCTCCCCACAGAACCCTACATCTTTCAAGTGATTTTGTTAGTATTAAGGCTTTGTAATAAAATTTAGCTGTTTCTCATAGATTCTTCATATCATGTCTCATTTACTGTGTGGCTTTGCAAAGCTCTCTGCCCTGTTATGACTATGTGAGAAAGCCTTGAGCAGATTAAGCCTTTTGATTGTGGGCTGCATAGAAAAATTATCATCATTTAATTTATTATCTTTAATAATCATCTGCGTAGTGATATTCTGTCATTGGAGCAGAAAATGTACTTAAATCTTTTGGTGACAAAAAATCATAATTAATGATGCTCCTTTATTCTTTGTCATCTATCAGAACAGACAAACAATGTAGGAAACTGTTAGTGAGAAAGGAATACAAAGAGAGCAAATGTGTGTAAGTCATATGGGCCACAAAGCTCCATTCCCATCTTTACCTTTCTTCCTCTTCTCATACTTCCTTTCAGAGCAATATTGGTTCCAGTTCATATGCTACATTGCAAGATGCACAGAATAAATTTTCAAGATGGGTGGACAAATTTTAATACCTGAGATAAATTGTCTCTTTGTTAGAAAACATTATCAGGCAAATGTCTCTAACCTGAGTGTTAAAGCAATACTCTTGGTACAGAATGAGGAGGAAACACATTGGCTGTTTACTTATTGATCAATTTGTAAATAGTTGTGGATGAACTGCATTTTTCCTGTTTCACAGTAGGTCTGTTATATTTGCTTCTGTTGGAAGCTTTTCATTCTGTCAGGCAAGAGCTCCAGGTCTGTACTTGATGAGATGCTGTTGTAATGTAAGTCCATAAACAGAACATATTGAAATTAAAACCACTTCAGCTATGTGCTTTATCAAGTATGGCTCTTCTGGGCAAAGGTCATGGCTATTCAATAAAGGCATTTCTCTATTCTGGTTACTTTTTGTATATATATCACATCTTATACTGAGTTGTTTTCCAGATGACATGAAATAAGTATGCAAAATTCTCAGAAGGTAAATGTTAAATAATTACCAAGATTAAATTATTTCATCAGACTTATTTGTCTCTTTTTGGTAGAAATCTGGGGACAAACATGGTGAACAAGAAACTTGCTTTGATTCTTGAGGATCTCCACCTATGGAGAGGCAAGTGACACACAGAGTTAGAATGAACCATGATCAGTGCCATGATGATATTATCAGCACATTTTATCCACTGAGGAGAAATCTATCAACTTTTCATGAATAGCTGGGTTCCTCTCTGAACCACAAGGGGCTCATGCTCATTCATTCAGAGCACAAGCCACACGTTTGCTCATTACTTTCCTAAGATGTTGTAATTATATTCTATGTCAAAAGGAAAACTTTACCTGCTAATTTTCCATTGATCTTTTACTCATTACACAAAAGCATCTATTATTATTATTCTATATGGGAATTTCAAGATACATTCTACATGCTTATAGATCCCTAATCCTGTGCCACCTTCTGACATCAAATGTCTCTTTCCTGTAGCTTTTCTTTGACCGTTCTCTAGCCAAACCTGATGATTGCTGTTCCTTCTAAACCAGGAGAGTTCCGCTCACACCTTGGTTATAGCCAATGGCTGGTGACTCGTCATCTACTCTAGCCTATTGTTTCCAGATTTATTATAGAAATAGAAGCTTTAGTCCGTCTTCTTAAAATGCCTTCCTAGCTTACCATACCCAGATCATTTTACTGTCAATGCCTTTCTACAATTAGATGAGTGTACTATTAGACCATGTTTTTCTGAATTAAAAAAAAAAGAAAATATTCTTCAGTGTTTTAATCTGCTAATCAATGTCAATCAATTGTTTAGAACACCATACACATTTTAAACAAGTCAAAATGCTTTATAAATAAAACATTTCAGAATAAAATGATAATATTTGCCTATAAAAGAAAATCTGAAGTTATTTAGTGGAGTTGAATTGTTAGCAGTACAGAGGGAGTAGAGACTTTCCTTACAGACCACAAAATGGAATACTGATAAATATTCACCATAGGACTATATACACAAAGTATACAGCATTCAGGAAGCAGAGTGATTTCTGGACTGATTGATGAAGTAGCCTCTTCTGTTGCTAGTAAGGTAAAATATGAAAGGATCGGTGGTTCTGTTTGAATGCATACATGCAGGGCATTAATATATCTGGTAAAGTTCATGGAAGGGGCTTTTATTCATTTAGAGAATTTGCATGAAACCTGTCTTGGCCAAACAAAGCTATTGAATTATCAAGAGGTCATTTGGAAGGTGAGGTAGGTGGAGGATACATGTCAATAAATACATGTCAATAAACCCAAAAATGTTAAAGAAAAAGAGGAAATATTTAAAGATGATTTTTGCAAATGTCAGTGACTGTGCTAATAAATGTGCATGATATAGCTCACTTAATCATTGTAACTACTAAAGACAGTAGGAACAAATATTTCTTCTTTTTAAAATACCTGAAGGAAGTATCAAGTTATATTAGATGTAGCATACTCAGGGTCAGGGAGTAAGGAAGTGGTAGTGATACATCGATCTTAGGACATGATGATAGGTATAGACAATAAAAACCTTACTTCTATAGTCCTATAAGAATTTCCTCATAGACCTTAGATTAAATTTGTAAAAGACATGCTAACAAAAGATAAACATGTATATTCAATTTAATAAAATTTCACAGACCTTCATGGAGGTATTCACTAAGAAAATATAGAGTCAAAGCTATGTCAGACACTTCCAAGGTGCATTGAATGAAACAAAGCAACACACATGAAAAACAATAAGTTGAGAAAAATAAGGACAGCTAATAGTGTAAAAGTCATTATGAAAATAGAGAGTAGCTACCAAGACGAGTTTGGCAGATTTTTCTTGGCCTCTATCTCTGTGAGGATAATAAAAATATCCATTTTCTTTCTTGTACAAAAGGAGTACCCTTCATATAGGAATATTATCTAGTCTGCATTATAGAACAGGAAAATCAGAGACTTTGTCTGTTGTGTTTCCAGCATATTCTAGGTCAAAATTAAGTCACCTATGTGACCTGATTCTGTGAGGACTGGAGTCTTTGGGGGTAAGCCAGATTCTTATATAGATAAGACCATGAGTCTACATTTGATGGACATGATTTCACTATACAGCACTGTGTATTCTCTTGCAATTTTTTTTTGTTCTTTTAAGATCTGTTTATGGTTTTTACTTGTATAGGTGCTTTGACTGTCGGTATGTTTGCACACCAGAAGAGAGTATCACATTATGTTATGATTGGTTGTGAGCCAATGTTTGTTGGGAATTTAACTCAAGATCTTTGGCAAAACTACCAATGCTCTTAACTGCTGAGCTGTCTCTCAAGCCCCAAACTTATGTTGGTCTTAATTCCAAAACTTTTTTTAAAAGTTCTATCATTTATTATAACTAGCTTTTTCTTTGACTTTTATTTTTTAAAATCCAGTTATTAAACCGTCCTGGTATTCCCTCCCACAGTTTCTCATCCCATTCTTCTTCTCAGGTCTCCATGAGAATGAACCTACCACCCCCCACCCAACCCGCCAACCCTTCCTGCTCCCTAGGGCTTCAAGTCTCTCAAGGGTTATGCATGTCTTTTCCCTCTGAGGCCAGACCAGGAAATTCTGTATTATATATGTGTCATGGGGCTCAGACCAGCTCATGTATGCTGCCTGGTTTGTGCCTCAGTGTCTGACAGATCTTAGTGATCTATGTGACTTGAGACTGCTGGTCTTTCTATAGGGTAATCCTTCTCCTCAGTTTCTTCCAGCCTTTCCTAATTTAAACACAGGGGTACCAAACTTTAGTCCTATGATTTGAAGTAAATATCTGTGTCTATCTCAGTCATCTGCTTGTTGGGCCTCTCAGAGGACAATCATGCTAGGCTCCTGTCTGTAAGTACACTATAGCATCAGTAATAGTGCCAGGTCTTAGAGCCTCTCCTTGAGATAGAGCCAAAGTCAGGCCGGTCATTGTACTATCTTTTTCTCAGTCTCCATTTTTGTCTCTGAAGTTCTTTTAGGATAAAACAATTTGGGGTCAAAATCTTTGGCTATGGGATGGCAACCCCATCCCTCCACTTGATGCCCTGTCTTTCTACTGGAGTTGGACTCTACAAGTTCCCTTTTCCATCTGTTGGGCACTTTATCTAAGGTCCCTCCCTTTGAGTCCTGAGAGTCTCTCACCTCCCAGGTCTCTGGTACATTCTAGAAAGCCCTCCCACCTCCTACTACCTGGGGTTGCATGTTTCCATTAATTCTGCTGGCCTCCAGGTTTCTTGCCTGTTAACCCACCCTTACTTGATTACGTTCCTCTTTTACTCTCCCCCTTTTCTTTCCCACCCTGATCCCACCCTCCCTTTGTCTCCTGTGATTGCTTTCTTCTCTCTTCCAAGTGGGATTGAAACATCTTTAATTGCACCCTCCCACTTATTAACCTTCTTGAGTTCTGAAAAATGATTTCCTGGATATTCTGTACATTTTTTTTTTTTTTGCCAATATCCACTTATTAGTGAGAACATACTTTGGATGTCCTTTTGGGTCTGTGTTACCTTACTCAGGATGATATTTTCTGGTTCCATCCATATGCCTGCAAAACTCAGGTTGTCCTTATTCTTTTTTTTTTTATTGGATGATTTATTTACATTTCCTATGTTGTCCCCTTACCCCATCCCCTGCCACCCCCTCGGAACCCCCAATCCCCTCGCCCCTCCTCCTTCTTCTCTGTGGATGTAACCTCTATCTACACCCCCCCACTCCCACCTCCCCACCCTCAAAATTCCCACCCCCTGGGGCATCCAGCCTTCATGAGGTCAAGGTTCTCTTCTTCCACCTATGCCCAGCAGGGCCCTCCACTTTTACATATTCAGCTGAAGCCCTGGATCCCCCCCTAAGTGCTCCCAGGCTGGTGGTTTAGACCCTGGGATCTGTGGTTGGTTGGTATTGTTGCTCTCCTCATGGTGCCACAAACCCTTTCAGCTCCTTCAGTCTTCACTCTAACTCCTCTATTGAGAACCCCATGATCAGTTCAATGGCTAGTTGTGAGCATCTGCCTCTGAATATGTCTGACTCTTGAAGGCGTCTGAGGAGATATCCATATCAGGCTCTTATCAGCATGCACTTCCTGTCTTCCACATCAGCATCTACCTTTGGTGATTGCACATGGGATAGATACTCAGGTGGGGTGGTCTTGAGACGGCCCCTCCTTCAGTTTCTGTCCCTCACTTTGTCTCCATATTTGCTCCCTTGAGTATTTTGTTGCTCCTTCTAAGAAGGACCGAATCACCCTCACTTGGTCTTCCTTCTTTATGGGCTTCATGTGGCCTGTGAGTTGCATCTTGGGCATTTCAAGGTTCTAGGCTAATATCCAATAATCAGTGAGTGAATACCATGTGTGTTCTTTTGTGATTGGCTTACCTCACTCAGGATGATAATTTCTAGTTCCATCCATTTACCTAGGAACCTCTCGAATTCATTGTTTTTAATAGCTGAGTAATACTCCATTGTGTAAATATACCACATTTTTTGAATCCATTCCTCAGTTGAAGGACATCTGGGTTCTTTCCAGCTCCTGGCTATTATAAATAAGCCTGCTATGAACATAGTTGAGCATATGTCCTTGTTATATGTTCGAGCATCTTCTGGGTATATGCCTAGGAGTGGTATAGCTGGATCCTCGGGTAATGCTATGTCCAATTTTCTGAGGAACCGCCAGACTGATTTCCAAAGTGGTTGCACCATCTTGCAGTCCCACCAACAATGGAGGAGTGTTCCTCTTTCTCCACACCCTCGTGTCCTTATTCTTAATAGCTGAATAGTATTCCATTTTGTAGATGAACCACATTTTCTGTATCCATTCTTCTGTTGTAGGACATCTGGGTTCTTTCCAGCTTCTGGCAATCACAGATATGACCTCTAAGAAGATATTGGAGTACATGCCCCTGTGGTATGATGGCATATCTTTTGGGTATATGCCCAAGAGTGGTATAGCTGGGTCCTCAGGTAGATCTATTTCCAATTTTCTGAGGAACCTCCAGATTGATTTTCAGAGTGGTTGTACAAGTTTGCAATCCCACCAGCAATGGGAGAGTGTTCCTGTTTCTCCACATCCTCTCAAACATGTACTATCACCTGAGTTTTTGATCTTACCCATTCTGATTGGTGTAAGGTAGAACTTCAGGGTCATTTTGATTTTCATTTTCTTTCCCACTAAGGACTTTGAACATTTCTTTAAGTGCTTCTCAGCCATTCGAGATTCCTCTGTTGTGAATTCTCTAGCTCTATACCCCAGTTTTTGATTGGGTTGTTTGGTTTTTTTGGAAGTCAGCTTCTTGAGTTCTCTATGTATTTTGTATATTAGTCCTCTAACAGATGTGGAATTAGTGAAGATTTTTTTCTCAGTCTGTGGATTGACAATTTGTCCTATTGACTATGTCGTTTGTCTTACAGAAGCTTTCCAGTTTCATTAAGTTCTGTTTATTAAGCGTTGTTCTTACAGCCTGAGCCATTAGAGTTCTGTTTAGGACTCTGCTCTCATGGAAATGAGTTTAAGGCTCATTCCCACTTTCTCTTCTATTAAATTCAGTGTATCTGCTTTTCTGTTGAGGTCCTTTATCCACTTGAGCTTTATCTTCATGCAAGGTGATAAACGGGTCTATTTTCATTGTTCTACATGCAGACCACCAGTTAGGTTAGATCCACTTATTGAAGATGCTTTCATTTTTCCATTGTATGTTTTTGTCTTCTTTATCGAAGACCTAGATGTGTGGGTTTACTTCTGGGTCTTCAATTCTACTCCATTGATTGCCCTGTCTGTCTCTGTACCAATAACATGCAGCTTTTGTCACTATTGCTGTATACTACTGTTTGATGTCAGAGATGATGATTCCCTCAGAATGATTCCCTTGGAACACACAATAAACAGAGTCCTATGATCACTCATGTGATCACTATTTCTAAGGGCTTATCAGGATGACCAAAATATCTGAGCCTACTTCCCTGTCCTAACCCAAAGTCATTTTCATTCCTGAAGCCTACTTCTTTGTTCTAGCTTAAGATTTAGATTCCTGCCTGTAATTACTTCTTTGTTATAGCCTAAGATTTAGATTTCTGCCTGAAATTACTTCTTTGTTCCAGCCTAATGCCAGATTCCTACCTGCAGTCCATTTCTTTGTCCTAGGCCTATGTCAGATTTCTTGCAAGCAGTCCATTTCCTTGTCTTTGACCAATGTCAGATTCCTGCTAGGCAGCCCTTTTATTGTTAAGAATTGTTTTCGCTATACTGGGTTTTTTGTTTTTCCATATGAAATTCAGAATTGTTCTTTCCATGTCAGTGAAAAACTGTGTTGAAATCTTGAAGGTGATTATGTTGAAGCTGGAGATTGCTTTTGGTAGGATGACCATTTTTACTGTCTTAATCCTATCAATCCATAAGCCTGAGAGTTTTTTCCATCTTCTGAGGTCTTTGAATTGTTTTTTTCAGGAATTTCAAGCTCTTGACATACAGATCTTTCACTTGCTAGGTAAGAGTTACTCCAAGATATTTATAATATCTGTGGCTATTGTGAAGGGTGTTGTTTTCCTAATTTCTTTCTCAGACTGTTTATAGTTTTTATAAAGGAAGGCTACTGATTTGTTTGTGTTAATTTTATATCCAGCCACTTTGCTGAAGTTGTTTATCAATTTTTTGATAAATTAGGATTTGAAGAGTACTCTTAGATAATATGATACTATGATAAAGATAATATGGGGACTTAAAGAGAAGTACCTAGACAAACATCAGGGAGAATTGTCTACAGCCTCTGGGTTATAAGGAACTTTGAGTGATCACTTATTATTCTGGTGTTTTTACAGCATCAACATAATCAGTACTTTGTCTCTCAGAATAAAAAACATTTACTTAGTTTGAAATGGTTTTAGTTTTATTGATTTTCATCACCATTGAACTCTACATTGCAGTAGAATAATCAAGTTTTAGTTTGGTATTGGATTTGAAAGAGACAAAACATTTACAATTTTTCCTCATAGTTTTATTGTAGTTTGATATAAACAATGTGTGTATATGTGTTTATGTATTAAATGGCTATATCTATTCTTATATACATGTCTCTGTATGACATATACAAATCTGTATATATAAATTTGAACAAGTAACTATGCATAAATATGTGCATACATGTATATATCTTAAAATGTATATACAAGTAATAAAAACAAAAATACGAAGAATGAATAAGAACAAGTTCTCACATGCTGACAGCTATAAGACTTCTCAAAACTGATGCTTTATGTGATCATAAAACCACAGGAGGGCAAATCATGTGTAGCTTATCTTCAAAGACTTTATTTACTCACAGCTGTTGAATAAGAGGAATAGCTTTTGTTATAACTGTGCCACATCTGCATTTGGGAATTGAAAAACAATTTTCAAATCCTATGATAAAAATTACCCCAAATTTTATGTCTTTTGAAGTTAGTAAAGATATGTTCCAAAGACCATGTTTTTAATTCCCCCATTCCCAATTTTCTTTATGATTGAGAGAAAGATGCAAATAGGTTTTTCTTTTGATGCTATCAAAATGTAAATGTTCTTACATATTTCTTCTCCATATGATAAAAAATATCAAAGTCTTGTATCTTAAATATTGCATTTATAACTTTACAATTGTGATACATTTAGTGAGATTGTAAAATTATCTCACAGACTCCCTGACACTTGTATAATTTAGGCTGAGGATATATTCTGCTCCAAGAGGTCTTGATCTTTGCATACCTGTCAGTTCACTGAATGGCATTGGTTTGGGGATACTGGATTAATGTGTCTGCCATATTCACTGAGTGAGGAACAAATGTCAAGTGACATGTACCTGCATGCCTATTTTAAGAATCCTTTATCATTCTTCCTCTCAGGTTTCATCTACAATTCCAAAGGGTCCAACCCAGAGGTGCATGAATTAGTATTAGAATTTAAGAAATAAGATTTCAGATAAGAAGAATTCTATTAATTTAAAAAGTCAATAACAATACAGCTGTTTGATTTTGGGTTAGTATCCCTAGATCTTGTGAAACAGATTCCCAAGTATCTCTAAAATATTGTTATTAACTAAAATAGACATATATTTAGTTATTTTGTAGTTTAAATTATTTAATAATAGATTTGCCTACTTCTTACAAAACATGGATATTAGTATGATTAGGAAATGAAAAATTTTATAGTTATTCAATTAATTCAGATATCAAGACCAGAGTATCCAAAGGATTTAGTATAGAAAATTTAGAAGCAGTTACTAGGATGGTTCCACCTGAAACAGAAAAACAAAGAAATGCTGACTTTTATCTTAATTTTGTTGAGTCGGTAACATAAGCAATTACTGATAAACACATGCATGGTTACCAAGAAGATGGACTAATCAATCATAGAGAAGCACAGTTTGTTTTGCAAGAGTCTATTAAATACTGACTTCTTTTCCTTTGGGTAATCAAACACTACACAACTCACCTAATATATACAACATTAGTTCATGACCTTATCCACTAGAAATCAAGGTGAAATTGTGTCTTATTGAGTAAGATAAACAATCATCCTTGTAATTGTGACACAAGCTTAATCAGTAGATGTTTGAAAGTACAATTTATCCTAAACTTTGCTAACAATTCTTCTCTCTCAGATGATAAACCTAACTCTGCATATCAGTCAGAGAATTAAAGAGACACAGAGTCAGTGTTCAATTAACAAAATCAAAAATGAAAAGGGAGATCTTACTATAAATGTCTTTACTCAACAAAACTGAAAAATCTAGATGAAATGGCTGACATTTTAGACAGATACCATGTACCAAAGTTAAGTCAAGAGCAGGTAAACTATCTAAACAGTCCCATATCCCTTAAGGAAATAGAAAAAAGGTATTCAAATCCTCCCAAACAAAAAGGCAATAGGCCAGATGGCTTTAATGTAGAATTCAGCAAGACTTTCAAAGAAGAGCTAATACCAGCACTCCTCAAACTATTCCATAAGGAACACTACCTAATTCATTCTATGAAGCCACAGTTACTCTGGTACTTAATTCATACAAAGACAGAAGAAATAGAAATTCAACCAGATTTGCTAATGAATATCAATGCAAAAATACTCAATAAAATTCTGGCAAACTGAGTCAAAAAACACATCAAAACCAATCACCACGATCAAGGGGGCTTCATCCAAGGGATGAGGGATGCAGGAGTGAGTGGTCCAATATAAGAAAATCCATTAATGTAATCTACTATATAAACAAACTTAGACGATAAAATCACATCTCATTAGAAGCTGAGAAAGCATTCGACAAAATTCAAAACCCCTTCATGTTAAAAGTATTGGAAAGATCAGGAATCCAAGGCCTTTACCTAAGCATTATAAAAGGAATATGCAGCAAACCACCAGCCAATATCAAATTAAATAGAGAGACACTTGAAGCAATTCCACTAAAATCAGGAACAAGTCAAGGCTGCCCACTCTCTTCTTATCTATTAAATATAGTACTCAAAGTTCTAGCTAGAGCAGTGAAACAACAAACAGAGATTAGGGGGATACAAATTGGAAAAAGAAGAAGGGAATGTATACTATTTGCAGATGATCTGATACTATACATAAGAGACCCCCAAATACCTATCAGAGAACTTCTACAGCTGATAAACAACTTCAGCAAAGTGGCTGGAAGTGAAATTAATTTAAACAAATCAGTAGCCTTCCTTTATACAAATGATAAATGGGATGAGAAAGAAGTTAGGGAAACAACACACTTCTTAACAGACACAAGTAGTATTAAAAAATACCTTGGAGTTACTCTTACCAAGCAAGTGAAACATCTGTATGACAAGAGCTTGAAATCCCTGAAAAAAGAATTCAAAGAAGAACTCAGAAAATGGAAAGAACTCCCATGCCCATGGATTGGCAGGATTGACATAGTAAAAATGGCCATCCAACCAAAGCAATCTACAGGTTCAAAATAATCTCCATCAAAATTTCAACCCATTTTTTCAGAAACGTAGAAAGAGAAATTCTCAATTTCATATGGAAAACCAAAAAATACAGGATAGTACAAATAATTCTTTACAAAAAAAAAAAAAAAGATCTCTGGGGAATCACCATCTCTGACCTCAAACTATACTACAGAGCAATAGTGATGAAAAGAAATATGTAGCAGTGGAGTGGTGGAGGTGGGGAATCACTAGAAAATCCCAGATGGGAGGGATGCAAGAGACTTGCAGAACCCAATGGAGATTAGATTACAGTAGCTGAAATACCCAACAGATGTGATATAGAACTCGAAGAGATTACCCCCAATAGATAAGCATGGCATCCAGCTGAGGGAAGGCACCACTTACCCATCTCTAAATTTTTAACCCAGAATTGTTCCTATCTAAAGAAAACACAGGGATAAAACTTGGAGCAGAGGCTGAAGGAAAGGCCATCCAGAGACTGTCACACCTTAGTATCCATCCGATCAACAGACACCCAACCAGGACATTTTTGCTGATGCCAAGAACTGCTTTCAGACAGAAGTCCAGTAGGGATGTCCTCTGAGAGGCTCTTCTAGCACACAGCTAATCATTGGACTGAGCCGAGACCCCAATTGAAGAGATATGAAAGTTCTGAAGGAGGTGAAGGGCATTGCAACCCTGAAGGAAGAACAACAATATCAAGTAACTACATCCCTCAGAGCTCCTAGGGACTAAACTACCAACCAAAAAGTGTACATGGATGGGTCCTGCTATATATGTAGCAGAGGATTGCCTTATCTGGGAATTAGTGGGAGGGGAGGCACTTGGTCTTGTTAATGCTTGTTGTCCAAGCTAGGTGGATGCTAGAGGGATGAGGAAAGAGTGAGTGGATGGTTGGGGGAGCACCCTCTTAGAGGCAAAGGGGGTATGGGATGAGAGGTTTGTGGAGTGGAGACTGGGAAGGAGGTCAACATTTGAAATGTAAATAAAATAATCAATAAAAATAGAAAAAAGAAAAACTAAATATTGAAGTTAGACCAGATTCCAGAATTCAAAATTGTGAAATGAATGTTACCTCTCATCTGATGAGTTAGAAATCATTTTTTAAAGCTATCTACATACAAGAAGAGAATTAATTATAATCTTTTGTTTCATTGTATTTTGTACTGTTTTGCTTTGTTCTTGATGCTGGGGATTGACTACATGGGCATTGATACCTTCAGCAACTACTATATTCCCAGTCCAGAGTGTAGCCATTTCTTCCCACAAATTTTTGGATATATAGTGAAAACTATAGCTTGACCTTATTAATAATTGCCTTACTTATTACCCTGAGAATTTTAGAGAATATCATATTCAGTATACCTTAAGTAATATTTTTGTAGTATGGCCATATATTTTGTGAATTCTCATAGATAGTGTATCTGTGTTCAATGATCTTTTCTAATGTCAATAATAATACAGTAATCTGATCTTCATGATGGATTGCAGTTAGTACAATCCATGAATGAATTAGAAACCATCATACACAATTGAACTGGACTTTCTATCTGGCTTTAGTGTGCATACCTAATCAGTTCTGAAAGACATGACTTATTATTTAGTATAATTTAATTTAAAAGTTCCTATTATACTGAATGTACTACAATGAATGTTAATTCAGGTTGATAGTGGGTACATCCAATGCTCATTTACTTATATAAGAAGAAACATTTAAAAGGGAGCCATCATTTATATCTCTCCATTACTAATTACCTAATCCCCATGAGTGTACACAGTTCATGAAAATTTTCAAAGCATTTGTCTCAAAATTCATTTTTTCTACTCATTTCTTTGGCCTAAGTTGAATGGGAAATATTTATCAGTTGGGTAGAGATACTTCATCTCGTATGCTGACACTGCCAGGAGTTATTAATTAGTTGTCTGATTTGGTACAACTCTCTCCTACTTATTCTGATGTGTCATTGAAACGGACCCATTAAAATGAGTGATGTGTGTTATAATTTCATTAGTGCCATCAATAATGCATTACATTTACATTTTCCTTTTATAAGTTTCTTTGCATGCATGGAAGGGAGCTTCAGCAGAATTGTATGAATTACACTTATAAGATCTAAATAGTTACATATGATGGAAGATAGGCATGAAGATATTATTAATGTTATGTTAAACATAATAACTATAAAAAACATTTTCAGACAGATAATATTTTAATTACCTCTGGTACCTGTTAAATCTATACTGTCATACAGGTTTTATATATGCAAATATGAAAATGATTTATTGAATTAGAGTAATGTTCACCATCATTTTTTCTTTCTTAAAATTTTTTATTAGATATTTTATTTACATTTCAGATGTAATCCCCTTTCCCCCAAACCAGGAACCCCTATCACACCCCACCTCCTTCTGTTTCTATGAGGATATGCCCCCACCCACCCTCCCACTGTCACTTCCCCACCAACAATTTCCCCCACACTGAGGCTTGTAGCCTTCACTGGACCAAGGACTTCCTCACCAACCTATGCCTGACACTGTCATTCTCCCCTACATACACAGGTGGAACCATGAGCCCCTCCCTATGTGCTCCCAGGCTGGCGGTTTAGACCCTGGATGCTCTGGTTGATTGGTAGTGTTGCTCTCTTGATGAGGCCGCAAACTCTTTCAGCTCCTTCAGTCTTCTCTCTCACTCCTCCATTGGCAACCCCAAGATGAGCTCAATGGTTAGTTGTGAGTTTCCTCCTCTGTATATTTCAGGCTCTGGCAGACCTCTAAAGAGACAGCTATATCAGGCTCCTGTTAGCATGCACATCCTGGCATCCACATAAGTGTCTACTTTTGGTGAATTCACAAGGGATAGATACACAGGTGGAGCAGTCTCTGGATGGTCCCTCTTTCAGTTTCTGTCCCATACTTTGTCTCCATATTTGCTCCCATGAGTATTTTGTTACCCTTTCTGAGAAGGGCTCAAGCACCCACACTTTGGTCTTCCTTGTTCATGAGCTTCATGTGGTCTGTGAGTTGTATCTTGAGTATTGTGAGAGCTTTTGGGCTAATATCCAATTATCAGTGAGTACATACCATGTGTGTTCTTTCGTGATTAGGTTAGCTCACTCAGGATGATATTTTCTAGTTCCATCCATTTACCTAAGAATAACTGAGTAATATCCCATTGTGTAAATGTACCACATTTTCTGTATCTATTCCTCTGTTGATGGACATCTTGGTTCTTTCCAGCTTCTGGATATTATAAATTTGGCTGCTATGAACATAGTGGAACATGTGTCCTTGTTATATGTTGGAGCATCTTTTGGTTATATGCCCAGGAGTGGTATAGCTGGGTCAACAGGTAATTCTATGTCCAACTTTCTGACGAATCACCAGACTGATTTCCAGAGTGGTTGTACCACCTTACAATCCCACCAACAATGGAGGAGTGTTCCTCTTTCTCCACATCCTCGCCAGCATCTGCTGTCACCTGAGTTTTTGATCTTGGCCATTTTGACTGGTGTGAGGTAGAATCTCAGGGTTGTATATTGAACATTTCTTTAGATGCTTCTCAGCCATTTGAGTTTCCTCAGTTTGAGAATTCTTTGTTTAGCTCTGTACCCCATTTTTAAAAAGGTTATTTGATTCTCTGGAGTCTAATTTCGTGATATTAGCCCTCTATCGAATGTAGGGTTGGTAATAATCTTTTCACAATCTGTTGGTTGCTGTTTTGTCCTATTGACAGTGTCCTTTGCCTTACAGAAGCTTTGCAATTTTATGAAGTCCAATTTGTCAACTCTTGCTCTTAAAGCATAAGCCATTGGTGTTCTGTTCAGGAACATTTCCCTTGTGCCTAGGTATTCGAGGGTCTTCCCCACCTTCTCTTCTATTAGTTTTAGTATATCTGTTTTTATGTGAAGGCCCTTTAACCACTTGGACTTGAGCTTTGTACAAGGAGATAAGAATGGATCAATTTACATTCTTCTACATGCTGACCTCTAGTTGAACCAGCACCATTTGTTGAAAATGCTGTCCTTTTTTCCAATGGACAGTTTTAGGTCCTTTGTCAAAGATCAAGTGACCATAGGTGGGTGTGTTCATTTCTGGATCTTCAATTCTATTCCATTGATCTTGCCTGTCTCTGTACCAATACCATGCAGTTTTTATCACTATTGCTCTGTAGTACAGATTGAGGTCAGGGATGGTGATTCCCCCAAAAGTTCTTTTATTGTTGAGAATACTTCTCGATATCCTGGGTATTTTGTTATCTCTAATGAACTTAAAAATTGCTGTATCTCTATGAAGAGTTTATTTGGGATTTTGATGAGGATTGCATTGAATTTGTAGATTGATTTTGACAAGATGGCCATTTTTACTATATTAATCCTGCCAGTCCATAGCATGGGAGATCTTTCCATCTTCTGAGATCTTTGATTTCTTTCCTCAGAGACTTGAAGTTCTTGTCATACAGATCTTTCACTTGCTTGATTAGATTCACACCAAGGTATTTTATATTATTTGTGACTATTATGAAAGATGTCATTTCTCTAATTTCTTTCTCACTCTGTTTATCCTTCGAGTAGAGGAAGGGTACTGATTTGTTTGATTTGATTTTATATCTAGCCACTTTGCTGAAGTTGTTTATTAGGTTTAGGAGTTCTCTGGTGGAAGTTTTAGGGTCACTTAAGTATACTGTCATATCATCTGCAAATAGTGAAATTTTGACTTGTTCCTTTTCTATTTGTATCCCTTTGACTCCTTTTTATTGTCTAATTTTCTGGCTAGGACTTCCAGTACTATGCTGAAGAGGTAGGGAGAGAGTGGGCAGACTTACTTGTCTAGTACATTTTAGTGGGGATGATTCAAGTTTCTCTCCATTTAGTTTGATATTGGCTACTGGTTTACTGTATATTGCTTTTACTATGTTTAGGTATGGTCCTTGAATTCATGATCTTTTAGATTTTTATCATGAAGGAACGTTGAATTTTGTCAAATGCTTTCTCAGCATCTAGTGAGACAATCATGTGGTTTTTTTCTTTGAGTTTGTTTATATACTGGACTATGTTGATGGTTTCTGAATATTGAACCATCCCTGCATTCCTGGGATAAAGCCTACTTGATCATAATGGATGATTGCTTTGATATGTTCTTGGATTCAGTTTGCCAAAATTTTATTGAGCATTTTTACATCGTTATTCATAAGGGATATTGGTCTGAAGTTCTCTTTCTTTGTTGGGTCTTTGTAAGGTTTAGGTATGAGCACCATCATTTTTTCTACAGAAAATCATATTTATCTGGTACTAAAGCAACCCTGTCTATGGTCAGTGTAGACTAAAAGATATAAATGCTTGTGATTGTAACCTAGAGACTGTATTTATGGAAACTTTTTGAAATACAGTTTTTCACTTTTTTCTACTCTTATTTTTTTGTTCTACATGTGAATTTTACAAGCTGTTAGTTGATTTTCAGATTTGTTAATAAGAAGGGTGTCAATCTGTAACTGAAAAGGAAAGACATTTGAGGTCATGGATACATGATGAGCTTTGTAAACTATATTTGAATGAATTTGAATTTCTGTGAGATTGCATGGGAACATAAATAGCTCTTGGTTTAGAAGCTTCCATTAAAACCTTTGAAATAATTGAAACATTTCAAAGGTGTGAAGCATTTCTATATGAAAGTGGTACAATGGTACTTTTGTTCATCTTAGAAATATAGGGTTAATGGTTGAATAGGCAAGAAAATTTTCAGAATTAAGAAATGCCTAAAAATATAGTAATGGGTCTAAAGCTAGCTCGGGTTTCAGTTTAGCCTTAATCAAATATTCCAAAGAAAATGGTAATATCCAACTATTCAGAGATGAATGCAAATATAGAAATTTGTTATATAAGCAGGAAGCTAAATAGCTTTTATACACAAAAAAGAAATTGGAAAATATAAGCTACTTCTGAAAGTCACTAAGCAAAATTATACTTGGAATGCAAATGTAAGAGTGTTTGTTTGTCCCCAGTTTGTTTTCCAAGTAATATAATAAACAAGGTGAAGATGTATCCGTTATTATAGTAGAGATAAACTTCTCTAGCTTACATCAGCACCTACTCACATTGAAAGTTTTCCTTCAAATTAAATTAAAATGAAAGAGCACTTGTCAATTACATTCATCTAGAATCTCAGTTCCCTGAGTTCTATTCTGATTTGTATCCAATTTGTGTAGAATTGGATATGAGCATTTATCTTACATAATATCTTGCTACAAGTTTCCTACTTGAATTACATAGCATATGAAAAATGTGTCTTGCTTCTTGTGGAACTTCTTAAACTGAAGTGAAGATTTCTGTTGACATGGCATGCTTACTGTCATTATAAAGGCAGGTTGTACATTCTCAATAGTTAGGAAAAGCAACTGTTGGCACACATTGATTCCATCGTGATCAGCTAAGAGACATTCATGTGTTGTTTTCTAATGTTAAAATCTAATGAAATCACTTGTATTTCTGATACTTTAGACATGAAAATTCTTTGTGGAGTATATGTTTATTGTTGCACATAATGTGATGTTGCAACATCTTGCTTACATTTAAGTATGTGGAAATATTTAACAGTGGCATCTGAAAATTTCTCCTAAACTTTTAGATGCTTAAAATTAGTTTGAATAAAGTTAATTATAATTAGACATACAATTAATAGAGCAAAAGGAGAGGAATAAAAATTATATACATTATAAAATCTTTTTATGAAAGTATCATAAGTTTCATACAAAGGAATAAGTTTCAAATGAATAAAACAAATCGATTAACTTTATCTTTAAAATGACTTGATTATTAATCAGTTTTTCTTGTAATATGAGCATAAAATGCTTGTTTTGTCTGCTTGATTACTGATTTTATTAAGGTTACTGAGTATACTGGTAACAGGATCACACTCCATTATGAAAGCCCATTACCATTGCCTATATTATGGTAAGAATGTCAACTTTTGTGTGGGTTCCATCATGTAGGAGATAATGCATGGAATTTTCATAAGAAGCTTTATCTCTGTGCTAATTACTCCCTAACTATCTTAATTTGTAGATTATTTGTTTCTTTTGATTTTTTCTCCTTCAGAGATCTCACATTTATTTAACAAAATTATAGTTTAGGGAAGCTCACTTGAGCTGCTTCAATAACTCTTATGTTCTTGTTTTAATTTCAAAAACTTTGAAACTGTCAGATAAAAAACCGTACATATTTCCTGATCCTCTGTACCTCTCTCCTGTCTTTTCCAGTACCAGATCCTGATCCCCCTTTTCCCTCACCCTTCTCTCTCTCTCTCTCCTACATCCCTGCCTCCCTCTATCTTCTGTGATTATTTTCTTCTTCCTTCTAAGTAAGACTGAAGCATCCACACTTTGCTCTTTCTTCCTCATAAGCTTCATATGATTTGTGAGTTTTTTCATAGGTATTGTGAGCTTTTAGGCTAATGTTAATTTATCAGTGAGTACATACCATGTATGTTCTTTTGTGACCGAGTTACCTCACTCAGGATGATATTTTCTAGTGCCATTCATTTGCCTGGGAATTTCATGAAGTCTTTTTTTAAAGAGCTGATTAATACTCCATTGTGTAAATGTACCACATTTTCTATATGTAGTGGTGGGGGTGGGGAACTGGGGGTAGCCACTAGAAATTCCAGATGCCAGAGAAGCAAGAGGTTCCCAGGACCCAACAGGGATGACATTAGCCAAAATACCCAACAAAGGTGAGACAGAACCCGTAGAGACCATATCCAGTAGATAGGCATGGCCCCCAATTGAGGGACAGGGCCACCCACATAACTCAAAGATTTTAATCCAGAATTATATTTATCTAAAGGAAATGCAGAGACAAAAAATATGGGGCAGAAACTGAAAGGAAGGCCAGCCAGGGACCACCCCACCTGGGGATCCATCCCATGTGCAGACACCAAACCCTGACACTATTGCTGATGCCAAGAAGTGCTTGCTGACAGGAGCCTGGTATAATTGTCCCTTGAGAGGCTTTGCCAGCACCTGACCTATACAGATGCAAATACTCACAGCCAACCATAGGAGTGAACCCAGGGACCCCAAGGAAAGAGTTAGAGGAAGGACTGAAGGACCTGAAGAAGATTGCAACCTCATAGGAAGAACAACAATATCAACTAACTGGACATCCCCTCCCCCAGAGCTCACAGGGACCAAACCACCAAGCAAAGAGTATACATGAGTGGGCCCATGGCTCCCTCTACATATGTAGCAGAGGACTGCCTTATCTGGCATCAATGGGAGGGGAGTTCCTCAGTCCTGTTTAGGCTTGAAATTTCAATGTGAGGGGACTTTAGAGACAAGGGTAAGGAAGAGCACTCAAATAGAAGCAAAAGAGTAGGGTGAAGGGATGGGGGGGGCTTTGGAGGGGAACCAGGAAGAGGGACAGCATTTGAAATATAAATAAATAAAATAATTAGCAAAAAAGGGAAAATGGAAAAAAACCTATACATATTGAAATTGGGTGAGGTCTCAATAGTCATCATTTTGAAAAGTAGTCATCTAAGTAAATAACTAGAAAATAGTTTCCTCATGTAAAAATTTAAATTAAATCCAACTATGTTTTTCTCAAACTTTTCTATGAAACTGGTGCCGTCTATTTCACAAGGGACATACTATTCTACGGTATTGGACTTGGAATTGCTTACTTTCCTTTGCTTTTTTTTTTTTTGAATGTTGAGTTTTGGTGTTAAAATTTGATCCATTTTATAAAGATGTTTCTTTATAGTAGACTGTGGATTTAAATGCATTCATCCTCCTCTCTTCTCGTTTCTCATTTTCCTAGTCATACTCTAAGGCATTTTTCAGCGTCTACTATCAGGTCTTATACATGCATAGAATGAATACTGGTGTATCACACAATCTAGTTAATGAATGGGCTAATGAAAGAAAAAGAAAATTCTCAAAGGATGAAGTATAAATGAACAAATACTCAAAATATCAGTGGGAAATTCTGCAAGTCCAGCTCACCAAGCAAGAATGTCAGATGTGGCAAATACTTTTGTTTTATTACAGATGTAAAACCTTACTGAATAGAACTACAAATGTATGGAAACAGCCCCAAAATTTGTCTATTTGTCTATTGGATTGCATTAAATTAAAAGGATCTGCATGACAAAATAAACTCAAATGCTTATATAATGGGAGAAAACACTAATTATACTTCAGCTAAGGGGTTAATAACAGATATATATAACTATCTTCAAAAGTTACAGAAGCACATCAACAAATGAGTCAGTGAGCTCCAAAACAGTTTTCGAAAGAGGAAATATAAAAGGTAAATATATCTTTTTAAAGTGTTAAAAATATGTCTGTTCATTATCTAAATGCAAATTACAATTTGGGTTTCCATTTCCTTCTATTTAGAATGCTAAAGAAAACAAATATTTAAGAACACAAATGATACAAGTTATGGTCAAGATAAGGACAAAAAAAAAGAACTCTTACTAACTATTAGTAGAGAGTTAAAGTAGTGAGTCAACAAATAGTCTTAAGTAATCTAGTTCCCAAAAGACAAACACTGTAGCTGTTATGTCATATGCAGGCCTGTGAACTACATGTGTCAAGATCAGTGTAAATATTAAAAAGACAAGCAAGCTAGAAATAGCTTCATGGAACTGACAGGGGTGGCTTTTAAAGAAGGGAAGGGAGAACAGAGAGAAGGATGAAGGAATACAGGGCACAAACAGTACAGCAAAGGGTGCCAGTGCTTGGAAGAAATAATTCAACCAAAAGCAAAGTATTTATGGAAACCACATATGGAAATCTATTACTTTGTAAGCTAAAAAAAATGAAACAAATAACAACAAATGGGGAAAGGATGAGGGGAAAGAAAAACGCTTATATGCTGCTTTGGGGGATATAAATTACTTAAGTCCCTTTGAAAGCCATGTAGAAATTTAAAAACAAACAAACACAAAAAAAAACCAAAGCTGTCATTTAATGTTTGAAAACTAAAAGCATTGAAATAATATTTTAATTTAAGGCTCTTGTATACTCACAATCAACTTAATGGGGTCTAGAAGGATTCAGAACTAGTCTCTTTACAGTTTAATATGAAAGGATTTAAGTCTCAGCAGCACAAGTTTAGTAAGTAGCTTCTTACTTTGAACTATGATTGATAAGCATTTAAATAAGTTGAGTTACCAGGACTAAAATCCTCTTGTGTGGAGAGATTTTATTCAAGCTTGATGAAAGCTAGAATCATTTTAGAAGAGAGAATCTTAGTGAAGAAAATGCCTACATAGGATAGGCCTGTAGACAATCCTGTCTATTGTATATTTTCTGGGATGGTTGAAATGGGAAGGCTCATCTCACTGTGGGTGATGCCACCCTGTATTGGTGATCTTTGACAATATTAGAATGCAGGCTGAATAAGGTATGGCAATCAAGATGTAAAGCAGTATTCTTTCATGGCCTCTGCTGGAGTTTCTACCTTTATATTTCTGACGTGACTTTCTTCAATGATGTAGAAGTGTAAATAAAATAAATTCTTCATTAGCCAAGTTGCTTTTCACTACTGTGCCTTATTACAGCTTTGGAAACTCTAAGACACTTCCCTTGTTAACTGTACTGAATAGGGTTTAACAGAGTATCAAAATTTTCTATATGAAGTGTAAGGCAGCAACATTGTAATATATCCTTGGAGAAAATGGCCCAAGAAATAGAATAGGAATAAGAAGATACAGCCAGTATCAGAGAACATCTTGCCATGCCCAGAAAAGAAGATTTTCAGGATTTTTAGGAGGATAGGTAGGTGTCTATGCCTAGGAACTGCCACAAATGCATATTTGGAAGTTCCAAACCTGAAAAATAGAATCATGGGAAAAACAAGAATTAGCAATCTAGACCACTTTCATTAAGGACTAGATGCCCGAGAGAGTACAAATGAAGCCCTCTCCATGGCTCCTCCAACTCAACTCTTATAAATTTGTGACTTTGTGCTTTTCTGGCTAAGTGGCCTTTTGTTCTCAATATTGGTTTAAAAGTAAAATCTATCTCCCTTTCTCTTAGGTTTAGGAACTTACATTGGATTTCTCTTACAAACAGAGTCAGTTTAGTCTCTTTTTCTGGTTATAACAGGCCTATGGTTGTAGCTCACTATATTCTCATTCCTCTGTCATACAAAATTACAACTTCATTCAGCCAAAAACAGTTTCCTATGTCATGGTTCCAGGTTTTCATTTTTTTACACATATCTTTGCCTGCACAGAATGCTAACTGCATTACTTCTAACAACTTCATTCATCTGTTGAGGCTGGTAACCACCATCATCCTTAAAGATACAGGTCAAATATTTGTATGAGTGTTCCCTATAGCAGGCCTTCACATTTTACCACCAGACCTTACATCTCTTCTATGAAAACCAGACAAGCATATTTTAATTATTTATTTATATACCTCTCTGATGAGAACAAGAAACTGCAGCTAATTCAGGTGCTTTGGGTTTTGGAGTAAAGTATGTAAGAGATTGTAGCTCTATGTCCAAATACCTCTATCTCTCAATTAATGAATGAAGAACTGTTAGAATTTACCATACTCAATTCCTTTATCTAAAATATCTGGCTAAGCTACAAGACACTGCCTAATTATACATTTCAAAGCTGTAAAGAGGTCAAGCACATGCAAAAGAAAGGAGAATAGCATAATTCCATTATTCATGTTTAACACTTACTCATTAACAATCAACTTGAATCTTCATGTAATAACTATAACTCAAGGGTCCCATGTCCATTACAATTATTTTCTCCAAATTCTACATATAATATTTTATTTGCAGTTGGAGTTATGTTTGCTTTGTTAAAAATATTAAGGAAATATTGAGATATTTCTATTTTTTTTTAAAAGGAATCCTCGTTTCAGGTATGTTGCTGCAATAAAGTACTCTGATAAAAAGCAATACTGGAAAGAAAGGGTTTATGTCACAATTCCTAGTTAAAATCCATCACTGATTCCCCATGGCAACATGAACTTTAAGTACTTAAATTTAGAATGTGCTGACTCCCACTGAGGGCTGGGCATTCCCACGCTAGTACATTGAAACATTGACATGCCCACAGACAAGCCTGGATTAGGTAACCCTTCCTGAGACTCTCTTCTCAGGTGACTCTACATTGTAGGAAGTTAACTGGAAAAACTGAGCACTACCAGAGGGATGCTATGACTATATACTGCAGCAAAACATTGTCTAGCCCAGTGTGTTGATCAAATGAAGCCAAGTAACTCTCTGCTGTAGGTTCTGGTTATACCAATTCTCCCTCTGATTTATGAAATGCACAGATTTATTCTACCATAGTAAATCATTTTCTATGACATACTGTAGTACCATTTATCAACTCTGTCCCCCATGTTTTCTGGTATTTAGATTGAGATGTTTTACAAGAATTTCACTCATAAACACCTTTATGTTATGCCATAGTGTTGTTTGCTTCAATCAGGAAGTATTAGCACCTGATGACCTCTGATCCTATCAATGAACTATATGCATTCATTCATTATGAGTCGAAAAATGATAATGATGTACTTTTGCAAAATTTTTTTTAATTTTTTTGGCAGATACTATTGCTTTCTGGCACTATTCCTGTGAAGGCTTTGATGTGGGAATACAGTTGCGTATAAAACATTTACATATTCTATATTTCTTATAGAAACATCCTGTACCATCTTGATAAGAAGACAAGCCAGTTTTCCATCCTTAAGGAGGCTTGGGATCACTGCAATCCACAGACATCAAATGAGACTTTGCAAGAGGCCCTGTCCAACGTTTTGAATAGCATTAATTCAGCTCTTATTTCCTTCAAAGCAGGACTGGATGTGTTTGAGAGTGTCTTACTTAGAAAGAACTGAAAAACTATTCAGATTTTTCACAGTTTGTTTACAATTGTAACAGGAAAAGCTCTAATTTGACCAGATGTTTGTTTGTCTTGCTGTTTTTTGTTGTTGTTGTTGTTGTTGTTGTTGTTGTCACTGAAGTCCTCCTTGAAGTTTAAAGCTATTATACAGCATATTTTTTAATGTACATAAGAAAGAACATTTTGTACTTTTAAAATATTTTCTTATAACTCCACTGGAGTATGTAACAACAATTACTGAACTAATACTTAAGATTTATCTATTACAGAAAAATATGCCATGTTTTTAGAAATAAAATGGTTGGAAGGAGGTTAAGATATTATTGGCATTGTCACTACTGTGGACAGAATGTGGAGGAATGCCAGTATTCTCACTGATGAAACCGCTAGGGACCTTATGTTAGCCATGGAGACCTAATAAGGTTTCAGATAATTTTGCAAGTATCTGTTCAATATGAAGACATGATGCATTCTGAATGAGTGATCGATGCCCCAGACCACTTTGAATGTTTCTATTTTATAAAATGAAGTCTATCTTCTTAACACAACTAGATATAGTAATGCACTGGTTATGAAATTGCATTTTATAAGTAATAACAAAAAAAAAAAGAGAGCCATAAACATTCCAAGGAGAAAATTCCCAAGAAACTAGATGGAGCAATTTAAATGCAAATTCTTCCTGAAGTGACAAGTTTTGAAACCCTTAAATTGCCTCAGTTGATGCTACATGAACTTCAGCAGTGATATTCATTGACAAGGGAGAGAACATTTTCTACTTTCTGTGGTTTCTGATAGAAGTACAGAAACAGTGAATGTGCTAAAGGAGTACCACACACAGCTGCTCTCCTTCCATCTTCCTCACAACCTCTTGCACTATAGTGGCTGTAACAGAACATTAGATAACTCTGATGGAAAAATGGCAAAGTTTGTCTTTGAAAATCCAAAATATTACCAAGTACAACTAAGTGTTGTTTTATACAACTGGCAAGATAAACCCTATTATGAAACATTTGTTTATTTTGTCAACAAATACTCTAAATTCAGGAAGAAAATTTAACATCTGTCTTTGTTATCCTTTAGTGGTAAAGCTCAAAATAGAAAATAGGCAGGCCACTTAAGCTATCATTAGGGCCTGTTCTCCTACAGTTCTTTCGTGTAGGTGAGGGACTTTATATCTTGGCTTTGTCATTCAGTAGCTCTAGAATCCTTAGTCCCTCCAAACTAGAAGATTCTTCTTCATTATGGAGAAGTAAAACTTTTATCCTACCTTTTTACAATAGACTTGTTAAAAAAATTTTTTTCTTTTATTGAGTAATGCAGTTTTCCTTTGGAAATAGAACATCATAATAGTTATTATAACAGTCCCTAACTATTTCAATCCTGAAACAATTGACATTGCTATCCTGTGGCCTTCCCTGTTTATCTAAGACTTTTTACTTCTTTAGGACGAACATAAAAGTAAGGTTAGTTAAAAAGAAAGCTAGCGTCAAGGGAAATCAATTAATCATCATTAGCTAAATGATTGACAAAAGTCATCTGCTCCCACCATTAATAATGATTGTTTTCTCAAAGCAGTAAACTGAGGCAATTCATTATATAATTCAAGCAGAAGCACATGTTTATTTAAAGTGCCTATGTACAAACATTTTCATACCTTGTAATGAAATACCTTGTAATGTTTTAATGCATGTATTTGATGTAATGATTTTAACGGTACTTGCTTGAGAATATTATGCCACACTACTGAATATGAATGGGAAGGTGCTAAGAGGGTTTGGCACTACCTACCCAACACTGCTTCTTCTCCATTATCTGCAGAGATCAGCAGAATAAAGGTGGTCAGAATACTCATACTGCAAGAGACTCAAATCCTATGTCAAAGGGTGTTTCATACTGAATCCACAGTTATGCAGTTTGTAGTGTGGAGTTGAATTTGGTAGATTATCATCTTAGATCAAATCTCTGTATTGTTTTAGTACAACAATTCAAAAAAGTATTCAGAACAGAAAACTACCATCTAGGATTGTAGAAAGACTATGTACATAGGTAAACCAATTACCTATGAGACCTGTCTATCTTCCTTTTAAATTTATTGTATTTGTTCATTAAAAACCAGTTAACTCCTGTCTAGCATATTCTATTAGATCATTTAAAAGATCATATAAAATGTTTAAGTTACATTTAAAACAGATGTTCATAAATCCTAAAGATGATGCTTCACATTTTAATTTTACTTAGCTCTGATATCTTACAACATTTTATCATAGCTCTGACATGCTTGTCTTAAAACATTTTCAGAAGCAAAGCATGTTAACTTTTTGCAGAACTCTCTAGTAGATATCATCCTGAACCAAATAGTTACAAGTGGAGGATGAATCAGTAGCACATTCAAACTGATACCAAGATATCTAGGTATCAAATACTTCTCAAAGTACTTCATATAGAACTATTCCCAGGAGGGAGTAAGTCATAAAAAAAATCATTTCCAAAAAAAATGCTGTGAGTCCATATCTAGGCTGGATGTATGGGGATATTACTCCTTATCTGAGAGACAAAAGAGAGCCTGTCAGTCAAGACCAAGGCCAAGGATCTTGCCTTTAATCATAAAATCATTACTATCCAATGTATAAGTGGTATCTGAGCAAGATGAATGTAAAAATGTGGACATAGGCATATGTTCAGAGTGGGGCTAGAACCACCTGGATTTCAGGTTCTCAATATTCTTGTCCAGTGTATACTGTTCTCTCCCCAAGAAGACAGAATTATAGATGACCTTTCTAACAAATTAGTTGAAACTAGCCACCTAGTTAGATGCTGTTTTGAGCTGAGAAGATTATTTTAATGCCAGACAAGTCCTTGCTTTGAATATACTTGGCAAAATGTTCCCAGAAAATCAGGGCAAAGAGTACAAAATTTGAAGAACAACTCTATATGACTCCAGAAGATAGGAAGAAGATTGCTGGGGAAAATATAACAGAAGGACCTGTTACCTAAAAACATCAACAGTATTTGTTTGAAATGTGAAATATGAGAAAAGAGAATTTAGAATATTTATTCTCAGATTTGATAGCATCTAGTTTAGTGATTTCTAATCTATATTATCATGTATCTTGATAAAACATCTTTTTGAAACTCATTAAAGTAACAAAAAAAGAAAGTCACATTAATGATGGATTCCAAAAGTTTTTCAAAATGCCATCATTATAACTGCAACCAAGGGGATGGAGAGATGGTTCAGCAGATAGGAACACTTGCAACTCAGTCATGAAGACTTGAATTCAGTTTACAGCATCTGTCAGGGTGCTTATAAATGCTTGCAGTAAGGGATCCAATTCCCTGCTCCTAGTCTTCAAAGACATCACATATACACATTCACACATTAATAAAATAAACCTCAAACAAAATATAGTAAATTCAGAAGATGACCTGTTTTATCTGTAAAAGAGTGGTAGGATGTAGCTGACATTTATGCCAGCTACTGCAGGCACTTGACTAGACATGGTTTACTTTTTCCCCTAGTTGATTGTATACAGCAACTGATTTAACAAGGAAGAAACCAGGTTTAATGAGACATGTTCAGAGATTTCAGAATAATAATAACAATAATAATAGTAATTATAATAAATAATAAATGTTGTATTGTTTATTTTCTTCTCAGAGGGACCCAGTAATATCACCATGGCCTTCTTTACACCTAGTGCTGCAGAGAACATGATGTTTCTAGTTGGAAAAATACTACGATGTAACATTTTGAGGTAACTTTATACCTACAACAAGCCTCAGTTAAGTCATCAACAACCTTGGATAGGAGCCACTTCATCTGCAAAATACCTACAAAGCAACATACATAATCTTCAATGGCTATAAACCATCTACAAATGGTATATATGTATAAGTTTGAAACACCTAAAAAAACAAAAGCTAATCAGATATCCTATCAGGACAACTAGGCTTCAAGTTGTGAAACAAGGCAGAATTCACTAATCTCATAATTTTCTATCCCAAATGTTTGTACAATTCATTTAGAAAACAACAGATGTATTGATTTAGGAATAAAGCTATATATCAGATTTTAAACCTCAACTTCTTAAGTAATTACATAGCATGTCGGAATTTTGTTTGCTAGAAAGATAAGCTATGCTTTCAAACTTAGAAAAATAAAATATTTGTTACAATTTTATCAGTTGCAAATCAGGATATTGCCTGATTAAAAAAATAAATTATTTGCTGAATAAATTGGTAGAAGTATCCACTAATGTTCTACAGAGACACTCAGTAGTACATGTAATTAATTCCTGAAATAATTAAGCTCCCCTTGAAGATTACACATTGCTATCTCATTGGTTTAACGTGTTACTGAAGTGTGCCTTGGCCACACATTTTCTTAATAGAAAATACTTTAAACATAGTTTAAACTGCCAACACATATGCTGAGAAGGGAAATGGTTTTGCATATTCCAATATATTACTTTCCACTGTGTTGCTCTGCAAAACTGGGAATTTAGCCTAGGCATGGGAGAACAAGTATTTACTGAGCTATGCTTTCAAACTCAGAACTCTTGCATGAGTTTAAATTGCTAACCTAAAATAAAGCTCATTAGAGTTTGCTGTTCTGAAATCTAAAAAAGTGTTGAGGTACCCTATCAAGTGTGGATACCCTTGAGTTGAACAGAATTTTTTTATGAGATTTTGAATTTGAAGTGATATAAATGTGAAAAATTGCAAACTGTAATGTAGAATGTTGATGGTCATCACCATGTCCACTCAGAAATATATTTTATTTTCTTTCTGGGTACATTTTAGACATGGTATTAGACATTCCCTTTCTCTCTTTCTTTCTTTCTTTCTCTCTTTCTTTCTTTCTTTCTTTCTTTCTTTCTTTCTTTCTTTCTTTCTTTCTTTCTTTCTTTCTTTTGTTTTTTGTTTTTGGGGTGTGTGTGTGTGTGTGTGTGTGTGTGTGTGTGTGTGTGTGTATGTTTCGAGACAGGGTTTCTCTGTGTAGCCGTGGCTGTCCTGGAACTCAGAAATCCGCCTGTCTCTGCCTCCCAAATGCTGAGATTAAAGGCATGTGCCACTACTGCACAGCAAGACATTCCCTTTCTTTTCTCCCCTCCCCACCAGGGGAGAGTGCAAATGCACTCCCTTTTTGAAGAAGTGGTTTTGAGACCCATCTATTCAACATAAATGTATCTGTTAACTACCTAGAGGTTTCATTACATAATACTTTTACATTATCCTCCAAAGATGTGCAGTAAAAGTGCCTTTAGTATAGAGGCTGTCAAGAATCCAAAACACGGCTCGCTGTGAGTGACATGTTTCATAAAGGCATGTATAATCTAAAATTCAAAGTGGATAAAAATTGTAAGAGTACAGAACAAAACTGAGGCAGATTTAGGGACTCCCATTGTAATTTTTCTGGTTATGTGTTTAGATATACGATTTAAAGCTTACAATAAACAAAATAGTTATATTGATGTTTTAAGCCAAAATGTACTCAGCAAAGCCAAAGAAATACATGACTACTCTAATTTGTTATTTCCAGGATTTAGTCAAGAATTAGAACACATGCTATTGATTGACTTCCTTCACCCAAAGAAAACATTAATGACTGTGCACAGAACCTAACAGTATTCTTTCCTGTTCCTTTCATGGCCTAAGCCAATAAGCACTGAGGTAGCTTTTCTCAGAGTAAAACGTATTTTATTTTCCTGGGGCTAATATGCACCACTTCAGTCATCAAAAGACTACACAGGTGTCTGCCTTATGCCGTATATCATGTACTCTAGTGTTATAAGCTCATTAGATTAGTATGCAATCATTATTGTGAATGATTTCCTGTAATAAAGTTGATATTGGAAATTTGTTCTAATTAAAGTGTAGACTTGGTATCTGTACACAACTTAACTGAAGAAATTGAGTCAGAATACTTATTTTAATGGACTACATATATTTTTCAATCAAAATGTATAATTATTCAATTATGTATCCTCTTCAGTAATTATAACTTTACAGATCCTTCAAGGGACCTAAATTCAATATGTGATCTGAATGAGATGGTTAATACCGAGGTTTCACCTTTGTAATTCCTTAACTATCTAATAATATATTTTTAAGTATACACAGTGGAATTATATTAACAATAGTGTTTCTATTTGTTTTTTATAAAGATGTGTGATTGGACATTACTCTGGAAGTTAGAACAAAACATAACTAATGAGGATGATTTTCTCTGTTTAAAGAAACCAAATATATAAACAAACAAAATATTTGACTACACCATTATGACTTCTCTGCAGGAAGCAAAACACCCAAATGGTTAAGTGTAGCTCACAGAATTATATTTCAAGGGTGTTATAAATAATTCTATTCAGTAGCAAAGCCCAATTCTATTAGGTGAAGGAGAGTGTACACTGCAAACAAAAGGGGTTACTGGTGAATATATTCCACATATTTTAACTTGCTATTTGGAAAAGTATTCAGATGAAAAAGCTTCTTAGGGCACATTCTAATGTTTTAATTTGTTTTTAGAGAGACTCCAAAAATTTCATGACATTTTGATAATACTTTTCTATGTGGACTTCCAATATTCAGATATACAGGTGTTTAATATTTTTAGCTTTGTTTTCTGTGTTTGTAATAAAATATTTAAGTTGAAAATTTTTATAAAAATTATTTTTCCAGTACTATAATATCAAAAATATACTTGTAGAATTATAAATAAAATAGAATAGGATAAAATTTATAGACTAATTGGGCAAAATTTAAAGGGTAACTTTACCAAATAAATGTGCTTTGATTAAAAACAATCAGCTTTGAAAGAGGTATTTCCATTATTAAATTGCACTGAACTATCTTAGTGTCACCTTTTGTTCAAGAAAACTTTATTGTTATTGATGTGACTTTGATTTCTCAAGTCATTGTGATCTTCCTAGATTTTTAATTACATAAGTTTATAGGTATTTGTCTGTATTTTCCGATTGCTATATATGGCCAAAACATTGTTTTTGCTTGTTCTCCAAATGTGACTGCAGCTCAATGGATAACCATTCTGTGCTACTTCAAAAGATTCAGTATGAAGCTTTTGGTATGATTGAGAGTGATAAAACTGGATAGAGTTAACAAATCCATTAAGAATGAGTGATTATTTTATACTTTACTTGCCTAAATATTTGCACATAATTGAAACCAGTATCATGAATAAAAACATCTTTAAAATAACATGTTTTGAATCATAAATGGTTACTTTTAAAGCATTAATTTCAAGTGCATTAAATACAGGTGAAAATTGACTCTATGTATTTTTGTTATGAATGTACAGCATTTTAAAATATATTCATAAGTTAGTTTTTCATGATTTATTCATGAAATATCTCCTCATAATGATTATCCCACCAAAACAGGTGTCCTTTAGACACTTATTTAGGTAATCCTGTTTAGGGATTTTCATCAATTGCTTTCCATGCTTTGTTTGAATTTTGTGTTCTCATATTATACCACTCAGGTTTCCAATGTAAGATGCATTCTATCATCAAGTAAGAGCATCTGTATGCATTCCATTGCTGATAAGTTTAGTTTCGTCAAATAGCACTTTGGAAAGAGCTACAAGTTCCATCATTTATTCATTTATTTTGTGAATATCCACGAGGGGACTGTTCTAGCCCAAATGTTTTAAAAATGTCCAATACAATGTGCCCTTCTAGCTCCTCAGTTTAAAAGTATGTAAAACACTAGTTTCACATTAATGAGAATATTAGAGTCAGCTATGATAGTGTAGATTATTGAAAACTGAGCAAAGCAGATATAGTGAAAGGCAACATGGCTCCCTAACCAGCCCGCTATGTGTTTCTTTAAGGAAAATTTTTCTTTACCCAGTATTCTGCTGAACAGTAGCTATTATTTTATAGGGTGTAACACTCTGACTATATGGATGACGTTAATGATATCTTTATAACTTTAATTTAGCTTACACAATAGATTTTATCATTTCATTCCATCCAATAGATGAAAACACTGAGAGTTACAGAAATAAATAATACAAAGCATGAAAAATGCACAAATAAAGATTTTTAAAAGATCAACTCTGTTAGATTACAGTTTCCCAAACATTGAACATAAAAGGATTCTAGATATTTATCAAAAGCCTATTCAGGTGTTTTTTGTCCTTTAATCTTGGATCAAGGGGTAAAAGAGTATCAGCTCTTGAAGACAAGGAAAAGAAATTGGATTACTCAGTCAAAGAAAACCTCAAATCCAAAGAAATCTAAGAGGGAACTATGCTGAACACTCTGGGAGAGTATCAAAAGATCAAACCTATGAATAATATTTACTTATAACTTTTGTATTGAAGAAACATGAAATAAAGGCAAAGGAAATATTTTAAACAAAATCATAGAATAAAAGTTTCCTAATTTATGGGAAAAATGCTTAGGAAGATCCAAGAGACATATAGAACACCAAATAGAGAAGATGGGAAAAAATGGCCATACCATATAACAGTCAATACAGTAAATGTACAGAATAATGTACATTAAAAGTAAAAGAAAAGAAAAATAAAGTCACATATGAAGACAGGCTCATCAAAACAACACTTTACTTTTCTATTGTTATTTTGATTTCAGACTATGAAATACAAATGAGGTTGAACTAACGATCAGTAAGTTGAAAGACAACTGATTCCAGCCCAGAGTATTACACTCAGAGAAACAATCACTCATAATTAAAAGAGAAAAATATTTCATGTTAAAAACAGATTTAAGGATGTATGATTACTAAAACAGTTCTGCAATGGATAATCGAATAAATATTTAGGTCTAAGAAGGTTAAATTTGCCCAAGAAGCTCTAGAAAACAAACATCTATAGATCAACAAATCAAAAGATGTTTAAAAGGATTCCATGAAACAAAAACATAACAGGTATGAATACACATTTTCAATCATATCTCTGAATATTAATGGATGCTATCCACAAACTTATGGAAAGCAAACATCATCCTGATCAAACTGGATGAAAGAAGTAAACAGGAGGAAGGAATATTAAATCTATTAAGATATAATTAGAATTTAATGAAAGTGAAAGTACAGCATATCAATATATGTAGGACAAAATAAAGTCAGTAAAGAAAAGTTTGTAGCATAATGTATTTATGAAAAATAAAAAGTAAGCCTCCCACCTGTAGTCACCCAGCAGCTGCTTGTTAGGAATTCTAACCTTCTCCCTGCTTCTTCTTCTTAGAATTTCACTAGACCCTGCATCCTTTCCTTAAGGGTACACAGGTAAACTACCTGCCCTCCATGGAAACTTCCAACTCTTATCCATGGCTGTATGCCTGGATCTTAACCCTCCCCCATTCCTTCTTCTTTCCTGTGTACTTGCCAGACCCACAACTCTAGTTCCCTGGATTCCTCTTGCCCAGAAATTCTCCACTCCTGTGAGTTAAAACCCCTGTGGGCGCACAAATGAGATATTCTGCATATCAGGTACATTCTAATGGTACCAAAATTACAGTGTTAAATTAGCAACAAAGTAAATGTATGGTTGGATACACCCTAATATGAAGAACTATATTAAAGGGTCACAGCATTAGAAAGGTTGAGAACTATTGCTTTAACCAGACAATGTACTGGCATACTCCACTCTACTTACATCCTCCCCAACTCCAACAGCTAAGCTAGATCCTATTATCAGGACCCCAAAGCAGCATGATGATATGTGAATAGACTTTTTATAGTCCATACGTTCTGACCAGTTAGCATATCCTAAGTACCAGTCCAGCCTGCTATCTGTACATCAGATACACAACACAAGCAATTAGTCCATATGCTCAGGTCACGTCACAAATATATGAAAATTCAAGGTACCCACCTCAATCCCAAATCCAGTCCTATATGAATGTTTTCTAATGAGAATTACAGATAATTAGAGTACAAGAGAAGACAGAACTTAAATGCACAATCATAAACTTTATCAAATAACTCGAGGAGTTAAACATACACCGTTGAAGAAATGCCAAGAGCCATCGAGGAGAAGCTAAACACTAGCAGATGATCTTCCTGAGGTGGTTCAACCATGGACTCTAAAGTTAAAGACAGATTAGCTTCTTTAGAACAAATTATATATGAGGAAAGATTCCTGCTATATATTATTAAATATATAGCAATCACTAGGTATTGACCTACCCTTTTCCATCAGATTTATGCAGACTTACAAAGACCTTGTAGTGTTGTTATATTGACAAATAGACAATAATTCTATAGAATTCCTGATTTCATTCAAGCAATTTTTGGAATAAAGTTTTTAGAAATGATCTTATTTGCTAGAATGTTTTTAGAAGTTTTTAGAATGCTTCAGAAGTTATCAAGTATTCAGTATAGAGAGCTAGAAGTCCAGAGACCATCAGTCTTTAAAGCAACATCAGATCCTGTGTCCCACTTCAAGTCCATTAAAGACCAGGCAGGCTCCCAGCAGAGGAACATAAAGAGAGTGAATTCAAAGATAATAAATAAGTGAATGCTACCCAAGAAAACATAGGATGATGCCAAATGAAATGACAAAGACAACAAAAGATTTTAGAACAGAATTCAATGTGTAGTTATATTTGAGAGAACCTAAGCTGAAATGAGGATGAAACTGAAAGACCCAATAACTCAATTAAAATCTCAGAGGAGAGCCATATAAGTGTAACAATAGATCAAGCAGGAGATAGGATATCAATACTCAAAGGCAAACAAGGGGAATTGGACCATGCAAGCAAAGAGTATGAAAATTTAGTTTTAAAGACACAATTGGAATAGGTAGGAATTCTGAGACAGAACAAAAAAACAAAATATTAAAAATATAGGCATAGATAAAGAAAATAAAATATTAGATCATGTTATTTGCTAGATAAACCTATTTTAGTTCTGGTGAATCTCAGCATTAGCACACACCATTAATCCAAGAGCTTTCTGCTTAAATATTTTAAACAGGATTAAGTAAGGTAAACCATGGGTCAAGAGACAGAGCAAGCAACCAGTTAATAGGAAGTGAATGTAGGATTATTTTTAAAAAATCATAGAGAATAAGAATAAGAAGTAGGGCGTATGGATACAGAGATACACAGGAGGGAGAAGAGAGAGTCATTCAGTTTGGAGGTTTGTTTGAGATGACATGAGAGAGGTGTTCTTCCTGGGATGTTGGCTGAGTAGGGAGGTAAGCTGGGTACTTTATCTGTCTCTCTGAATTATCAGGCTTTGATCCCAGCATCTGAATCCTGAGTCTTCACTGGTAAAATCAAGCAATTGAGTTTTTGTTTAAAAACACTTATACAATGGTAACTTTAAGAGAATGAAAAAGATACTATATCCCACTACCTTTTCCTTGGTATTGCCATTCATCTCACATTAAGCATTGCAGCCTCACACCCACTTTTCATTTCCCCTTCATAGAAGCTGGATCTTGTTATTTAAGAGCCATAAAATATCTAAGAAAATCCACAGTAGCAGTCATGAGACAAATTCTATTTGTTGATCAAAGTTATCCAAGTGGTTTCCAAAATAATATTAGATATTTCTGTTGCCCCTGGTTGCCTCCAAGAAATTGAAGATAAGTCCCTATTGCTAAAGTCATTATGTCTCTTAGAGGTCAAGATCAATGTTTTCTGAAAGCTTTCTCCCTCAGCACTAGATTTCCTAATACTAGAATGTGCTTTGTAAGCTGTTAAGGAAGAAAAGCAATCAATAATCATATCCAGAGCCAGGGGTATTGGTGCATGGCTTTAATCTCAACATTCAACATGTAGACACAGGCCACTTCTGTGAGTTTGAGGACAGCGTTGTCTGCAAAGAGAGTACCAGGACAGCCAGAGATACACAGAGGAATCATGTCTCAAATAACAACCCAAACCAAAGAAGTCATATCCACCTGTAATGCTTGTAACAATAACAAACATGGAAGATACCCCTAAAGATTCAGTAGGGATACTTATATCTTGGGATAATCAACAACTGTGTAACTGTGCTTAAGGCCCACTCAGTAACAAAAAAATCAAGTCTGATACTATCAACCTAGCCTACTATCCATGGCTTGTGAGTCCATGGAACCTAGAGAGAAACCTACCACTGCCCCTTTCATAAGACAGTAAAATCTCTAATTGTATTCTACCCACCATAGAGAAGTGTAGCTCTTAACCCTTATCAAGAAAGCAGACAGAATAGAGACCATCACATAAAACTGCAACTAGTCAAAATGCAGAAAACAACTTCTTATAGTGTACCCATGATGGACCTCTTACACGTGACAGAAAACTGTCTGCATATGTTTGAATGTGACTATTCTCATTTGTCTCAGAAAATATTCTTGTTGTGACCCTTGGGAGTCACTGTAACTTCTGAGCCTGATGGCAGATGTCTCAGAAAGTTACTTTAGTGTCTGCATCAGTCTGGATTTGACATTTCTCTGGGTATACAGAAGCATAGTCTAGTGCACTAGTATATTACTGACATCAATGCCACTCTTAACATTGTTAAATAATGAAAAAAATCAATGTAGTTCATCATATGAACATAGCAGAAATGAAAACATAATACTGCTAGCCATATTTAGAAGTTCAGAGTTGGGAGATAATCCTCTAGGACATTTCTCCACTTTTTGCTGAGACCTCCTTAACAGATTGTTTTCTTCCAGTAAATGAAGGAAATGCAGTTCCCAACCTGAGAACAGATTTGTTTACTGCACAATATGACAAAAATCACTATTCATCAGTCATGCAAAGGTTATTAGATTTGCTAACAGCCTGTTATAAAGACTGTTTTTTCCCTAAGTTCCCAAGTCTCTCAGATGATGCAGCTCTCACCTCCTCATAAAAGACTGGGGGTGGAGGAAAGACAAACAAAGCTATTATATGTAATTAATATATATTGATACAACCCTTTGAAGCAGAAAGATTCTACTGCTTGCAGTCTTGTGCAAAATGAACATTTGGTACCCCATTGTGGTGCTTCCCTTTACTGGAACAGTTTTATAGTAAGCCAATAGGCCACCTCTGTCACTATGGAGCTGCTGCCTTGGTTCTTCGGGATTATTTGATGATTGCATCATGGGTCTGCTTTTATAAGAAATGCCAGCAAAAGAAATGCTGTGAAAACTGAATTTTATCAGATTCTCAGGCTGTGTATATGCTGAATAAATACAAGTTAAGAGATCCATTTCAAAGTGATCAAGAGGTGGCATTTTGCTTAATTTTTAAGTGGATCTATGCCCAGACTATCAATGTGGCTCTATGACTATGTAAGCTTGTCAGATGGCATGTAACAGTACATTTAAAACTGGTGTCTTATAAGTAAAATGCCAGCTAAGAGTTTGAAGTCAGAAAAGGAGGAAGATGGCAGCAGCAGATAAGCAGGTT
Source organism: Grammomys surdaster (assembly GCF_004785775.1). Taxonomy (NCBI): domain Eukaryota; kingdom Metazoa; phylum Chordata; class Mammalia; order Rodentia; family Muridae; genus Grammomys; species Grammomys surdaster. The sequence goes on along the minus strand of NW_021604564.1, from coordinate 8,868,928 downwards.
AGGGGATATCTAATCTGGAGTGACTTAAAGAGTGTCAGTAGGATGGCTGAATGTGTTACGTTCAGTGATCCCACTGATCTGACAAATTGAGGAAACATTTCGTCTCCATAGAGAAGCTGCAGCATTTTAAAATCACTAAAACCTAAAATTTAAAAGAGTAAAAAAAAAAATACAATTCAATTTCAAAGCTCACAATATGTCTGTACAAAGGAAGTCAAAAAGCAGAAGCACCACCTTGTTCTAATCAATGAATTCCTCCAAGTTTCAAAAATAACTGAACTTTTCCCATAATTCTATGAGTCATTAACTCTTTAGGCATCCTGCTAACCTCTGGGTTTTCAGGCTAACTTTCATTTGTGTTTCTGTATTAATGGTATTCTCTTTTTGTCCCGTGTCCCCATTTTCTCATTGTCTTAGCCACTTGTTTATTGCTTTAATAAAATGCCATTATTAAGGCAACATATCAAAGAGAATATTTAATATGCTTGGAATGTTAGAGTCCATGATAGCAAAGCAAAGTAACAACTGATAGCTCATATATTGATGGACAAGCAAAAGGCAAAGAGAATAGACACATCAGAAATTGTGGCAAAGTAACCTCAAAGCCGACTCCCAGTGACACATCTCTTCCATCAAAGGCCATCCCCTAAATCTTTACCAAATAGTTATACCAACTGGGGGGTCCAAGTATTCAAACCTACAGACCACTGGGTGCCATTCTTATCAAGCTACCATACTGTTTCACTGTGACCTTCCTCACACAGTATTTTGAATACATGTTCCCAGAACTCTAGCTATGCTTTTCTTCCCTGTTTTCTAGCTATTTTCTACTCATTTTTAGACTGCAGTTAAACTTTCTTCTATGCATACATTCTAACGAGACATGTCAAATACATTTATTTCTTTATTTATTTCTTTATTTCTTTATTTATCTAATTTTGGTTTTCATATCAACTTGAACTTTTCTACTAGACAGTATTTCAGCTACAATTATAATATCTTTATTTATTATTTATTCATTACAATTTGGAATATAAGCCTCTGATTTAATCATTATTTTATCCCAAATGGCTCATGAATCCAGAATGAACTTGGATAGGTTCAGTTAATTATCTGAAAACCTGTAAAAGAAGGTTCTTTTTGTAGTCAATATAATCTCTTGCTAGAGAAGGAAGAGAAAATGTACAATCTACCAAGTGTACCTGTGCACCTAGAGAAAGTTCTACCTGCAATGGCTGGCTATGCATATTGGTATTCCTCTTCCTGCAAGACTTGCTGAAAGGTGAGAATGGATTTTTTATGCTGCTTTCTCTTCTTTGCCAACAGTACATTCATCCACAGACCTAGATGCTTCTGTACATATTCCTGGGAAACCACTACATATTCTACTTCAAGAAATGTGTCAATTGTGTATAATGGGCTGGGCAACACAATGAGATCATGTCTCAGAAACAAAATTAAGAAATGTAGAAAATATCCAAGATGACCTATTCCATTGATATGCATTTCTATGAACTTTTACACTGAAATGACAAATGAGATTTTTTTTATCATTTCAGTCGAGTCAATTAAAGAATAAATCAAAGTTGTATTTAATCTCTTCTCATTAAATAAATTATCTCTATGAGTAAAATATTTAAGTAGCTATGTTCTAATTCCATTGTAAATAATAATAATGATAATGTCTACTGAAACTGAAAATAAGTTACAAATGCTGTGTTTCCTCATATTTGTCAATGAATGAGAAGAACACAGACAGCAAGTGACTTCAGAGAAGTGCTGAAGTGTTGATAAAGTACAAGATTAGAAAACAATATATACAGTGGACTAGTAGGAAAAGAATATTTTTGCACAATTTTAGGAAATAATACCTGAAACAACATTAAAACAGAAGGCAAATATAAAGAAAATGTGCTTTAGCTGCAAATGCTTCATTTTTAGTTAAAGGAAAGTAATTGGTGTAATAGATACACACAGACACACACACACAGACACACTATCTCTATCTCTTTGAGGTCAGATTATTTTGACAATATTTATCAAACAACCAGGATATATTTTGGTTAGAGTTACAATAAATACAAAATACATTTCTTCTATTTTGTTAATGGGTACAAATTAACCCTGTCTTATACAACATTGTTAGTTTATAGTGTTATTCATACTTTCATTGGTTTCCTGAAGGCCTTCTTTATACCAAATTGTTGGTAATATGTTAGATATTCTGGAGCTTTGGACGCAACGGTCACTGGTACATAAAAGGTGTTGAGTATGAAATCCTCTGGGACTTATCTCAAGTTACTTATACCTGACACACTCTTAGTAAATAACATCTTCCTAAGCAGGATGATTATTTACTAGAAATGACAACCATCTGTGTCGACATTATCCATTAAATCACTCTATTTAAATTTGGTTAAAACAATGATCTTTCACTGATATTGTGCTTTAAAGCATTTTCTTTTGAACTGTGTATGTGTGTGCATATTCAAGAAAGTCAAGGTTGGAACATGGAGGCAATAAGCAAGGCAGAGACCATAGACAAATACTGCTCCATGTCTTGTTATTTATGGTTTGCTTATTTTTTTCTTATACAGTCTTAGAAAACCTTCTTAGGGGTAGCACTGCTCACAGTGGCCTGAACCCCCCAACATCAGTCATTAATCAACTCTCAAGGACTTGGCTATAGGCCAATCAGATAGAGGAATTTTCAATTTTTATTTCCTCCTCCAAAATGAGTCTGTTTTTTATTAAAGTTGACAAACAAAAATCTAATTTACCTTTTGTCATTTTGACACATAAATATATCATCATTAAGCTAGAATATTTCCTTTCTTGTCTATCCCCAATATGTCAGGTTAATATCATAATATTAAATATAGTGTAACTTAAACACCCAACTTAGGTTGAGTTTCTTTATAAGACTCTTTGTCTGTTTAAAGCCCAAACTGGATTAGGAGTTGAAAACATTTATTGTTCTTCCAGATGACCCACATTCAATTTCCAGCATCATCTTGGAGGTTCACAACCATTTTCAACTCCAGTTCCAAGAGAACCAATGTCATTTTCTGTCCTGTGTACATATGTACATACCAATAATCAAAAGTAAAATATATTGGGTTTTTTTTAAATGCTGCTCAATGGCTTGTTGTACATGGCTTGCTTAGCCTGCTTTCTTTATTTTATATTAACCATTCCACTCCTTTACATCTCAAATGATAAATGATACCTGCTTTTCTAGTTACCTCTCTACAATTCCCCTATCTGTCATCTTCTCTCTCCCATCCCCTTTGCCTCTATGAGAGTGGCCCCCACCCACCCAGGCACTTCTACCCTACCATTATAGCATCCTCTTATGCTGGGGCATCAAACCTTGACAGGACCAAGGGCCTCCCCTTCCATTGATGTCAGACCAAGCCATCCTCTGCTATAAATGTATCTGGAGCCGTGGATCCCTCCCTGTACATTCCTTGGATGGAAGTTCAGTCAGTCAACATTGTTCTTCCTACGGGGTTGCAATCCTCCTTTGATCCTCCAGTTTTTTGGGAGATCCTACACAGAGTTTTCTACCTCAGTCTGATTGCTATAAGCATCTGCAAGTGCATCGGTCAAGTGCTGGCAGAACCTCCCTGGGAACCGCCACACCAGGTTCCTGTCAGCAAGCATCTCTTGGCAATGGCAACAGTATCCATATTTGGTGTCTGTGGACAGGATGGATCCCCAGGAAGGGTAGTTCCCAAATCGGCCTTCCTTCAGTCTCTGTTCTCTTATTTTTGTGTCTGTCTTTCCTTTGGATGGCAACATTTCTGGGTTAAAAATTTTGAGATGGGTGGGTGGCCCCATCCCTTGTCTAGGGGCTGTGCCTATCAACTGGAGGAAGTTTCTACAGGTTCTATCCCCCTTTGCTGTTCATTTCAGGTAAAGTCATCCCTGCTGTGTCCTGGGAGCCTCTTGCTTCCCTGGTGTCTGGGACCCTCCAGTGGCTACCCGCAGTTCTTCATTCCCCACTGCTACATATTTTTATTCAATCTCTTGACCCTCTGTACCTCTCTCCAGTCCCCTCATGTACTTGATCCTGCCCCCTCCCCCTTTTTCTTCCCTTCCCCTCACCTTCCCAGGTTCCCCCTCCCTCTACATCTCGAGATCAACCTGTTAAATGCACAAAAATTTTACCAAAGAACTCCTATAGCTGATAAACAACTTCAGCAAAGTGGCTGGATATAAAATTAAGTCTAACAAATTCCTCTATTCAAAGGATAAATGGACTGAGAAAGGAAAAAGACATCCTTCACAATGGTCACAAATAATATAAAATATCTTGGTATGACGCTAACCGAGCAAGTAAAAGATCTGTATGACAAAAACTTCAAGCCTCTGAAGAAAGAAATCGAAGACAACCTCAGAAGATAGAAAGATCTCCCATGCTCAAAGATAGGCAGGGTTAATATAGTAAAAAGAGCCATCTTACAGAAAAAATTCTACAAATTCAATGTAATCCTCATCAAAATTTCAAGTCAATTCTTCAAAGTTAGAAAGAGCAATTCTCAAATAAATTTGGAATATCAAAAAACCCAGGATAGGGAAAACTATTCTCAACTATAAGAGAACTTCCAAGAGAATCACCATTCCTGACCTCAAGTTGTACTACAGAGAAATAGGGATAAAAAATCACAAGGTATTGGTACAAAGACAGACAGGTAGATCAATGGAATAGAATTGAAGATGCAGAAATAAACTCACACATCTATGGTCACTTGATCTTTGACAAAGAAGCTAAAACCATCCAGTGAAAAAAAAGAAAACAGCATTTTCAACAAATAGTGCTGGTTCAACTGAGGATCAGCATGTAGGAGAATACAAACTGATCCATTCTTATCTCCTTGTACAAAGCTCAAGTCCAGGTGGATCAAGGACCTCCATATAAAACCAGATACACTGAATCTAATAGAGGAGAAATTGGGGAAGAGCCTTAAACAGACTGGCATAGGGAAAATTTCCTGAAAAAAACACCAATGGCTCATGATCTAAGATCATCAACTGACAAGTGGAACCTCATAAAATTAAAAATCTTTTGTAAGGCAAAGGATACCATCAATAGGACAAAACAACAATACACAGATTTGGAAAAGATCTTTACCAACCCTATATCCAATAGAGGACTAATATCCAAAGTATACAAAGAACCCAAGAAGTTAGACTCCAGGGAACCATATAACCTTATTGAAAATAGAGTACAGAGCTAAACAAAGAATTCTCAACTGAGAAATCTTGAATGACTGAGAAGCACTTAAAGAAGTGTTCAACATCCTTAGTCATCAGGGAAATGTAAATCAAAATGACCCTGACACAAATCAGAATAGCTAAGATGAAAAAATGCAGGTGACAGCAGATGCTGGAGAGGATGTGGAGAAAGGAACATTCCTCCAAAGGTTGTGGAAACACAAGCTGATATAACCACTCTGTAAATCAGTCTATCAGTTCCTGAAAAAAAATGGAAATAGTTCTACCTGAAGATCCAGCTATACCACTACTGGCTATATGTCTATTTCTATTTCTGTATAAAGCATCATGACCAAGAAGCAAGTTGGGGAGCAAAGGATTTTTTCAGCTTACACTTCCACATTGCTGTTCATTACCAATGAAAGTCAGAACATGAACTCACACAGAGTAGGAACCTGGAGGCTGGGGCTGATGCAGAGGCCATAGAAGGATGTTACTTACTAGCTTGCTTCCCCTTGCTTGCTCAGCTTGCTTTCTTATAGAACCCAAGACTACCAACCCAGGGGTGGCACCACCCACAATGGGATAGGCCCTCCACAATTGATCACAAATTGAGAAAATGCCTTACAGCTAGGTCTCATGGAGGCATTTCCTCAAGGGAAGCTCCTTTCTCTGTGATAACTGCAGCTTGTGTCAAGTTGACACACAAAACCAACACACAAATACATCACTATTAGGCCACAACCCTTACTTTCTTCTTCATTCCCAAGATCTAAATAACTTTAAAATTCCCACAGTCATTACAAATGTTTGGATATTAAAAATTCAATCCCCTAAAAATATTCAATCTTATTGTAGGTCCACTTCCCAGGGGCCCACCCAATGCAGCCGAAAAGGAGTGCGTGGTGCTGGGAGTGGGTGCAGCCTACATGGCCTAAGACAGGGCCCTCACCCTCCTTTCACCCACATCGGAGTCCCTTGACGTTGCCCATCGTCGACAGCCTAAAACCTTCAACCATCGATGTGACTCGTCTCACATCAGTGTTTTGGGGTTGTGAACTTGTCTAAGACCCCCCATAATTAGACATCCAAATTCAAAATTCACATAGTTGGGATTGATCATAAGATGCCTTCTCTAACTAAACAGAGAAGGGGGAGATGCCAGAAGCCAGGACCCTCGCCCTTACCCTCACCCCCTACCTTTCCCCACCTGCACAATGTCCTCTGAAGCTTGGCAACTGCAAGATCCTGCTTAGCAACTGCAGATAGACTCAAAGCAGTGTACCATATCATCTTAAGAATAGCAGGGAGACCATAACTCAAGCAGTGTACCATATCTTCTGAAGAACAGCAGGTAGATCATAATTCAAGGCAGTGTACCGTATAGACCATGACATGTTTCAAGGCACAGGCCAAGAAGATTTTGTACTTTTCCACCATCTGGCCCCTCTTACCCCCTCCCCTTGTGAAACATGCTATAAAAAAGCATTTCATGTTCAAAAATAAATAAATTATTTATAAAA